>NC_053499.1:102940300-103244884 GCF_905171775.1 Rana temporaria
ACACTTGAAAGGCAGAGGGAGATTAGGGAAGTAAACAATTGGCTGAGGATCTGAAAGCAGGGGTTTGGGTTCCTGGAGAACTGGGGACGACTTCTCAGTCAGTTACCAGCTCTATAGAAGGGATGGAATGCACCTAAACGGGGAAGGTGCAGATCTGCTGAGAGTGAAGATGGTCAAAAAGTTAGAGGGGGCTTTTAAACTAGGTGACTGGGGGAAGGTCCAGAGGTAGAGATAGTCAGCACGGAACATATTCCAGAGGGTAGTATTGGGGGATTGACCCTAAACACAAGGTAAGTAACCCCAGAGCACCCAATAATGAGATGGCATGCGACCGGTTTAAACTATATGGCACGTTCACCAATGCCAGGAGTCTGGTGGACAAGATGGGAGAACTAGACTACTGTTGTATGAGGAGGATTTATATTTTGTAGGAATTACAGAGACTTGGTTCAACAGCTCTCATGATTGACTGGCAATCATTAGAGTATTCCCTATATCGCAGGGATATAGAGGGTATACGCCTGTATATCAAAAATTATGTACAAATGAATGTGAGAGATGACTTCACTAAGGAAGCAAGGGAGGAAGTGGAATCCTTATGGGTAGAGCTACAAATGGAGGAAACTAAGGGGAAAGTAGTACTGGGAGTATGCTATAGGCCCCCTAAACAGAGGGAGGAGGCAGAGGTGGACCTCCTATCACAATTTGGATTAGTGGCAAGAATGGGAAGTGTCATTATAATGGGGGATTTCAATTATCCAGAAGGAACTGCGTATTCATCTAAGGCTCGCCAGTTCCTAAATGTCTTGCAGGACAATTTTAATGGGTAATATGGTAAATGCACCAACTAGAAACAAAGAGTTACTAGACCTACTGATTACCAACAATACAGACCTGATCACGGGTGTGGAAATACGGGGCAATTTAGGAAACAAAGATGACAGTTCAATTGGTTTTAGTATAAATCACACAAATAGGAAACATAAGTGGAATACAAAGACACTGAATTACAAAAGAGCCAACTTCCCTAAACTACGATCCTTGCTAGAACATGATAAGGGAGAAAGCCCTAAAAAAAATACAAGGCTGAGGAATCATCATCAGCATTGCATCTTTACAAAGAATGCAACAAGAAAAGTATGGGTGCAATCAGGGCGGCTAAGATAGAACACGAAAGGCACATTGCAGAGGAGAGTAAAAAGAAATTCCAAGAAATTCTTTAAAGCGGGGGTTCACCCTGTTAAAAAAAAAAAAATGTTTTTTTTTTATTATTCCATTACTTTCGGCATCGTAGCGCGAGCTACGGTATGCCGGTCCTAAATTTTTAATCCCCGTACTCACTGTGCTATCATTGATTGAAGAATCCGGGGAATGGGCGTTCCTATGGTGAGAGAAGGTGATTGACGGCCGGCCCTGGCACGTCACGCTTCTCCGGAAATAGCCGAAATAGGCTTGGCTATTCACGGCGCCTGCGCATAGCCTGTGCGCAGGCGCTGTGAATAGCCGAGACCTACTCCGGCTGTCTTCGGGGAGCGTGACGTGCCAGAGCCGGCCGTCAATCATCCTCCCTCTCCATAGGCACGCCCATTCCCCGCGGGAGTCGGATTCTTCAATCAACAATAGCACAGTGAGTACGGGGATTAAAAATTTAAGACCGGCATACCGTAGCTCGCGCTACGATGCCGAAAGTAATGGAATAATGGGGTGAAGGAGGGTGAACTACCGCTTTAAGTACATAAATAGTAAGAAAGGGAGGTCAGATCATATTGGTCCCATAAAAAATGATGAAGGGAATCTGGTTAAAGGATAGAGAGATGGCGAAGGTATTGAATTTATTCTTCTCCTCAGTCTTCACAAGGGGATCGTGGGCTTCAGTAACCAAAACTGCAATGTTTATCCTCATGCAAATAGTGAATGTTCAAACAATGTATTAGAGTCCTCAGACAATGTATCAACTTCTTCAAATAGTGTACACAATCTTCAAATCCCTGCTGGACAGTAGGTATATTTTACTGAAATTTCTTCCATCACCTGTCACACATCCTACTCACCAGACTTCCAAGACCCCTACAGGTAGTCATAAAGCGCATATGGGTATATCTAACAGGAGTTGTACACGATCCCAATGATGATCCCAACATTTAACCGACCTCCAGGACACTCACACCAAAAAGGAATCCAGATAGTTTGGGCACATTCCCAGGCAAAAAACGATTTGAGGAGAGTGTGAGTGTCCTGGAGGTGCGGCTGCTCCCGGAGTATGCGGTCCAGTTCTGGGCACCAGTCTTCAGGAAGGATGTGCTGGAAATGGATAGAGTCCAGAGAAGGGCAACAAAACGAATAAAGGACTGGAAGACCTTAGTTATGAGGAAAGGTTACGAGCACTGAACTTGTTCTCTCTGGAGAAGAGACGTTTGAGAAGGGATATGATTTCAATGTACAAATACCATACTGGTGACCCCACAATAGGGATAAAGCTTTTCCGCAAAAGGGAATTTATTAATACTTCATATTACCATTGTACACGTTCCTGGTATAATCTCTCAAAATTTGGGTGCTGCAGCAACAACCAGCTGGATACTGGTTCAAGTCACAAAGTAGATATTTGCCAGCACACCAAGGATCAGCACAAAGTGGCATCCAAATAGGTAGTTTATTGCATAATCACGACACAAGAAAGAACCCCTTCGTCAGGCATGTCATAAGTTATGCCAATTTAATTATGCTAATTTTTGAGTCTTTTTGGTGGGATTCGAGATGTCATATCTATCTGGGGGTGGGAGGAGCTCTGGTTTTCTTTTTCTGATTGGTTGATGGTTATTTAAATTCTTTTCACTGTTACCCATGTTTATCACATGCCTGACAAAGGGGTCCTGCATGACTCCGAAACATTGCACCTTTCTTGTGTTGTGATCATGCAATAAACTACCCATTTGGTTGCCACTTTGTGCCGATCCTTGGTGTGCTGGCAAATATCTACTTTAGGGAATTTACTAAGACATGCTGCCATTCACTAAAACTAGAAGAAAAGCGGTTTAACCTAAAACTGCATAGAGGGTTCTTTACTGTAAGAGCGGTTAGGATGTGGAATTCTCTTCCATAGGCAGTGGTTTCAGCAGGGAGCATTGATGGATTTCAAAAATTATTAGATATGCACCTGAACGACCACAACATACAGGGATATACAATGTAATACTGACATAAAATCACACACATGGGTTGGACTTGATGGGCTTGTGTCTTTTTTCAACCTTGTCTACTATGTAACTATAAATGAAAGGATTTGGTGATTGTACTAACTGTCTATGAGGTTTGTCACCCAAACCCTCCAAAAAGGGGGCTATCCTGGCTCCCACTGGAAGACACTGGATGGGCCCAACTTCAAAAGACTTTCCAAATGTCTAGCAGCCTGCTCTGGATTGGATTCCATGTAAAAAGAAAGTTTGAGCCCCCTTCATTGTGATCTGGTAAATTTCAGCCTGGCCTTTAGATATGGCCTCCTGAAGATTGATCAATAAGATGGTTGCTTGCTCTTATTAGACTGTGACCATATTCTGGACTTTTTTTTCCCTTGGTTATAATATGACTGTTTTATTGATTGTTTTACTAATGTATATACTTACTCAACTGTTGATTATTATGTAACTGTTGTTGAAAATGTTCAAAGCTCTTTTAGAGGCCATGTGCCCGCAATATTTTGGATGTTATATGCCCATAAATATTTTTTATATGAATAAATACTATATCTTGGTCACTTGACGTCTCCTTTGCTGCCGTGTGTTTCATTTAAAGGGGTTGTATAGGAAAACATTTTTTTTTTCATAATATGCATCCTTTACCCGCAGACATTCCTCTTTTCACTTCTTCATTGTTCGTTTTTTCTCAGAAGTTGCTCTATTTCTTCTCTGTTCACTTCCTGCTTGTCTGATTGTTACCACCGTGAAGGGAGGCTTTACTGCGGTGGTCAGTGACGTGCTCGCCCCCTCCTGGGAACTACATCTGTGTGGCAGGACGCTCTTTACGTGTTAGATACTTCAAGGAGGTGTGAATTACTGGGCATGCCGCGAACGCCTTTTCCCCCTTCTATTATAACCAATTTAGGGATGGAAGCACACGGCAGCAGTCAACTTTTTTGAACATCTTATAATCTAATCTGGCTCCTTGCTAAGAGTGGATCTGATGTGGAATTTCTGATTAGAAGTGGAATTTTTTTTACAAGTGGAAGAGTTAAAAACCAGGAGTTGCTTTTAGCTGCTTTTTAACTGTTTCTGCTGCAAGTGTTCAATTGTTTGTCTTTTTTTCTCTGACACTTTTTAAACAGCTTTTTTCTTTTCTTTTTTTC
This sequence comes from Rana temporaria, assembly GCF_905171775.1. Classification (NCBI taxonomy): domain Eukaryota; kingdom Metazoa; phylum Chordata; class Amphibia; order Anura; family Ranidae; genus Rana; species Rana temporaria. Next base: position 102,944,643 of record NC_053499.1, read on the forward strand.
CTTTTTGCTAATTAAGGGGAGTGTTTAATTGTTAACAGGGGAGTGTCTAATTGTTAACAGGTGAGTATATAAGTGTCTGTAAAAACTCCATAAGAGCTGGCTCCTTGCTAAGAGTGGATCTGATGTGGAATTTCTGATTAGAAGTGGAATTTTTTTTACAAGTGGAAGAGTTAAAAACCAGGAGTTGCTTTTAGCTGCTTTTTAACTGTTTCTGCTGCAAGTGTTCAATTGTTTGTCTTTTTTTCTCTGACACTTTTTAAACAGCTTTTTTCTTTTCTTTTTTTCCTTTTTGCTAATTAAGGGGAGTGTTTAATTGTTAACAGGGGAGTGTCTAATTGTTAACAGGTGAGTATATAAGTGTCTGTAAAAACTCCATAAGAGCTGGCTCCTTGCTAAGAGTGGATCTGATGTGGAATTTCTGATTAGAAGTGGAATTTTTTTTACAAGTGGAAGAGTTAAAAACCAGGAGTTGCTTTTAGCTGCTTTTTAACTGTTTCTGCTGCAAGTGTTCAATTGTTTGTCTTTTTTTCTCTGACACTTTTTAAACAGCTTTTTTCTTTTCTTTTTTTCCTTTTTGCTAATTAAGGGGAGTGTTTAATTGTTAACAGGGGAGTGTCTAATTGTTAACAGGTGAGTATATAAGTGTCTGTAAAAACTCCATAAGAGCTGGCTCCTTGCTAAGAGTGGATCTGATGTGGAATTTCTGATTAGAAGTGGAATTTTTTTTACAAGTGGAAGAGTTAAAAACCAGGAGTTGCTTTTAGCTGCTTTTTAACTGTTTCTGCTGCAAGTGTTCAATTGTTTGTCTTTTTTTCTCTGACACTTTTTAAACAGCTTTTTTCTTTTCTTTTTTTCCTTTTTGCTAATTAAGGGGAGTGTTTAATTGTTAACAGGGGAGTGTCTAATTGTTAACAGGTGAGTATATAAGTGTCTGTAAAAACTCCATAAGAGCTGGCTCCTTGCTAAGAGTGGATCTGATGTGGAATTTCTGATTAGAAGTGGAATTTTTTTTACAAGTGGAAGAGTTAAAAACCAGGAGTTGCTTTTAGCTGCTTTTTAACTGTTTCTGCTGCAAGTGTTCAATTGTTTGTCTTTTTTTCTCTGACACTTTTTAAACAGCTTTTTTCTTTTCTTTTTTTCCTTTTTGCTAATTAAGGGGAGTGTTTAATTGTTAACAGGGGAGTGTCTAATTGTTAACAGGTGAGTATATAAGTGTCTGTAAAAACTCCATAAGAGCTGGCTCCTTGCTAAGAGTGGATCTGATGTGGAATTTCTGATTAGAAGTGGAATTTTTTTTACAAGTGGAAGAGTTAAAAACCAGGAGTTTAAAACAGAGTTAAGACAGGAGTCTTCTAAAACTGTAAGTATCATCTTATTCTTCATACAAGTAATTATATTGTAACTGGGAAATGAGTGCTAGCAGGGTTGAAGGTTTTGCTCAGTGCACAGCGTGTCACATGTATGCAAAATTGGTGCAACAGCTCCAAGATGGATACCGCTGTGACAGATGTGAGCAGGTTGCCCTTCTGGAAGCTCGTATTAGAGATCTGGAGGAGCAAGTTGCAACACTGGGTAGAAATAACAACCTTGAAAGGGGTCCTCTGCTCGCTGAGCAAGTGGTCAGTAAGGTTGATGTGGAGGGTGGAGGGGCAAGTCAGGATTATCAGATAGGGAGATGGGTTAATGCAGTTAGAGGGAGTGGAAGGGGCGTGAAGAAAGGGAAGGCCAGTCCTGTATTTGTGCATCAAAACAAATTTGCCAAGTTGGGTGATGATGTGGAGGTGGCAAACACAGAGGTGGCAGCCCTAGATGTTACTGCTACCCCTAACAGCCGGGAGAGCAACCCATCTAGTAGAGGTGGGGAGGGGAGTGCAGGTAGGCCTAGACAGTTGGTGGTAATAGGGGATTCTATAATCAGAAGGACTGATAGAATAATTTGTCGCCAGGATCGCTTCAACCGAATGGTTTGCTGTCTCCCTGGTGCCAGGGTTCGGCATGTGGTGGACCGGGTGGATAAATTACTGGGAGGGGCTGGGCATGACCCAGCTGTCTTGGTCCACGTTGGAACCAATGACAGTATACATGGAAGGTGGAGGCTCCTTAAGAATCAATTTAAAGAACTAGGCTGCAAGATGAAGGGAAGGACCTCCAAGGTGATATTCTCTGAAATATTGCCTGTGCCATGCGCAACACAGGAAAGGCAGGGGGAGATTAGAGAGCTGAATGCATGGCTAAAGACCTGGTGTAGGAAGGAGGGATTTGGGTTTCTAGAGCACTGGGCTGACTTTTCATTGGGGTGCAACCTATATGCTAAAGACGGTTTGCACTTGAATGGAAGGGGGTCTGCTGTGCTGGGGGAGAGGTTTATGGGAATGCTGGAGGAGTATTTAAACTAGGATTGAGGGGGGAGGGTGAATTAGAATTACATCGAGCAGACAGGTCAGTTAGTGGTCAGACATTAATGGAGAGTGGAATGGGGATAGATGGGGGAAGGGTTATGGCAGGTGACAAGAAAGTTCCCATGTTGCAAACAGCCATTGGAAATAATAGTGCCATTTGTACTACTATAAATTATATGAAAAACACCAGAGAAAAAAAATGTAACAATACATTTAAGTGTTTGTTCACCAATGCCAGAAGTCTGCCAAGCAAAACAGGTGAGCTGGAAGCTCTGGTGCATGAGGAGAGCTATGATGTAATCGGTATTGCTGAAACTTGGCTTCAATCCTCACATGACTGGGCTATTAATATTCCTGGCTATGCTCTCTTTCGGAAAGACAGGGTAAAAAGGAAAGGTGGAGGGGTCTGTCTCTATGTGAGAAGTGACCTCAAAGCAAGCGTGAAAGAGAACCTGGTTGATGGAGAGTGTGATGAGGCTGAAGCATTATGGGTGGAACTGCATACAGATGTGCGTAGTTCAAAATTAATCATTGGAGTTTGTTATAAACCACCCAATGTTAATGAGGAGGTGGAGACTCAGCTCCTTGCACAGATGGAAAGGGCTGCAAGGTCTGGGACGGTGATAATAATGGGGGATTTTAACTACCCAGAAATTGACTGGATTAATGGCACTTCTGGGACAGTTAAAGGACAAAAATTTAAAAACCTATTGCAGGACAATTTTATGGTGCAGTTTATTGAGGCCCCAACTAGGAATGATGCCCTGTTGGACCTGATAATCTCAAACCATGCAGAGCTTATTACTAATGTTCAGATAAAGGAACACCTGGGTAGCAGTGATCATAACATGATTTCATTTAATATTAACTATAAGCAAGAAATACATACAGGAAATATTAAAACACTAAATTTTAAGAGAGCAAATTTTCCAAGGATGAGGGCTGCTCTCCAGGACTTGGACTGGGAGGGACTATTGGCACAGCTGAACACAGAACAGAAATGGGAATTCTTCAAAAAGACTGTGTGGAACCTCACTGCAAAGTATGTTCCCATGGGCAATAAGTTTAAAAGGCTAAAAATAAAACCTATGTGGCTCACGGTCAAAGTTAAAAAAGCTATAAACAAAAAGAAAGCAGCTTTTAAAAAATATAAAAATGAAGGAACACTAGTGTTGTTTAAATGTTACAAAGAATATAACAGGATATGCAAAAAGGAAATCAAGGAAGCAAAAATTCAATACGAACGACAGATTGCAAAAGATAGTAGGACAAACCCCAAAAAATTCTTTAAATATATTAATAGTAAAAAGGTGAAGTCTGAGCATGTAGGCCCCTTACAAAATAATCTAGAGTGGGTGACTGGGGACAAAGAGAAGGCAAATTTATTAAATGTTTTCTTCAGCTCTGTGTATACAATGGAGCATGGGGGAGCTCATGTCCAAAATGGGGGTGGGAGTGACACAGCCTCAAATCCACAATGGCTCAAAAGTGATATGGTCCAGAAATATTTAGACAGAATAAAGGTGGATAAAGCACCTGGACCTGATGGCATCCATCCACGGATCCTAGGTGAGTTGAGCTCTGTCATTTCAAAGCCACTGTATCTAATATTTAGGGACTCATTAAAGACAGGAATAGTACCACTGGATTGGCGCAGGGCCAATGTGGTGCCCATATTTAAAAAGGGAACAAAGTCTTTACCAAGTAACTATAGACCTGTTAGTCTAACTTCTATAGTTGGGAAGATACTGGAACGTTTAATAAAAGACCACATGGATGAGTTCTTGCAGGAAAAAAACTATTTAAGCAGCAGACAACATGGATTCATGAAAGACAGAAGTTGTCAGACAAACCTGATTTCCTTTTATGAAGAGGTAAGTAAAACCCTGGACAGAGGCGTGGCTGTGGACGTGATATATTTGGATTTTGCAAAAGCGTTCGATACAGTTCCGCACACACGGCTCATGTGTAAGGTAAGGTCTACAGGATTGGATATATCAGTTTGTAAATGGATAGAAAATTGGCTGAAAGACAGAATTCAGAGAGTCGTGGTTAATGATTCTTACTCTGAATGGTCCAATGTTATCAGTGGTGTACCCCAAGGTTCAGTGCTGGGACCCTTACTTTTCAATATATTTATAAATGATATTGGGTCTGAGATCAAAAGTAACATTTCTGTCTTTGCAGATGACACCAAGCTATGCAGTGGAATAACGTCCTTGCAGGATGTCTCCAATTTACAAGCCGACCTCAATGCTCTGTCTAATTGGGCGACTAAGTGGCAGATGAGGTTTAATGTAGATAAATGTAAAGTTATGCACTTAGGGACTAAGAATATGCATGCATCATACATACTAGGGGGAGTACAACTGGGGGGATCTGTAGTGGAGAAGGATCTGGGGGTTTTAGTTGATCATAAGCTCAATAATGGCATGCAATGCCAAGCTGCGGTTTCCAAAGCGAGCAAAGTCCTTTCTTGTATTAAGAGAGGTATGGACTCCAGAGACAGAGATATAATTTTGCCCCTGTACAAATCATTAGTAAGACCTCATCTGGAATATGCAGTTCAGTTTTGGGCACCAGTTCTCAAAAAGGACATCGGAGAACTGGAGAAAGTGCAGAGAAGGGCAACCAAACTGATAAGAGGCATGGAGGAGCTCAGCTATGAGGAAAGATTAGAGGAACTGAATTTATTCACTCTTGAGAAGAGAAGAATAAGGGGGGATATGATCAACATGTACAAATATATAAGAGGTCCATACAGTGAACTTGGTGTTGAGTTATTCACTTTACGGTCAACACTGAGGACAAGGGGGCACTCTTTACGTCTAGAGGAAAAGAGATTTCACCTCCAAATACGGAAAGGTTTCTTCACAGTAAGAGCTGTGAAAATGTGGAACAGACTCCCTCCAGAGGTGGTTCTGGCCAGCTCAGTAGATTGCTTTAAGAAAGGCTTGGATTCTTTCCTAAATGTACAGAATATAACTTGAGTATTAAGATTTGTAGGTAAAGTTGATCCAGGGTAAATCCGATTGCCTCTCGGGGGATCAGGAAGGAATTTTTTCCCCTGCTGTAGCAAATTGGATCATGCTCTGCTGGGGTTTTTTGCCTTCCTCTGGATCAACTGTGGGAATGGAGTTGGGTGTATAGGATTTTACTGTGTTTTTTATTTTTGTTTTTTTATTTTTTGTGGTTGAACTGGATGGACTTGTGTCTTTTTTCAACCTGACTAACTATGTAACTATGTAACCCCTTTTTTAAAACACGCCACTAACATCATTACCATTCATTCTTTGCACAATTAAATTACTCTTTCTTATCCATTAAGATAAATATACTCCTATTTGTATTCCAAATTCGAATTGATATGTCTGTTAATCAATTAATATACTAATTCATATCAAGCTAATCTTCCACCCTCGCCCTATTTTTACTAATCATTTCTTATTCTTCCAACCATATCAGGTATCCATTCCCCTTTTTATACTTTTTATTTTTTATCCGCAAATTGTTCCCAATTCATTTCCCTTTCTGTATTCTTGCTAGTATAACATCATAGTAATATATTCTTCATTATTCAACCCTTTTCGTTTTCTCTTTTTTCAGTTTTTTTTTATTTGGTTCGTTGTTTTTTGTTTTTTATTTCATTTACTCTTACTTAGGTCTTTCTTGACCGTTGTGTTTTTTTGGTCTCTGTCCGCGCAGTGTTCTCACTGTCATCGGGTGTCCGGTCTGTCCGCAACGTTTTCTGACTCTGAAGCCGTGGTGTGTATTGTGCCCCTCCCCCTACTCTGCTGTCCCCCTGTTTTGCATGATGGGAGGACGTGCGTGCTGACGTTATGCTGCACATCTGGACGCTAAGCGTTCGTTTGGCATGCTGCCGCCAGTGGAGTCCCCCGCATCGGCTGACTAACGGGAGAGCGGGTGTGGCACTAATCGCCGGATGGCTGAGCCGTCCAGGTGAAAGCGCTCTGCTTCCTCCCAGATGTCTGCCCCTGTGATGAGAGGGGTGTGGCTGTGGCAATACCTTTATAGGCACCTCCCTGACCGTTCATCACACACATCATTTCCCCACTACATGGATCAGTTCCATGCTCTTGGACTACTTTCCACTTCCAGGTATTGACTCACCTTTTTGTTTTCCAATTCCTTTATCCTTTTCTGGACATTTCTCTTCCCTTTTTTGGTTTTCTTTGTTTCATGGCCCCCAAGTGGTCACTCTTTTTTTGTATTCTCATCTACACTTTTCTCCTTATCTTTTTCTCCTTACTCAGTCCCATTGCCTTCACTACACTCCCACACCTCTCCTCACTATTCCGCCTTTACCTGTCCACTATTTCCTTGCCTAATCTCACACATACACACTCATAATCACGCCTTTAAAAATCATCTCTTTTTTTCACCTAGGTCCCCCGCTTTTAGTGGTCATCATCCTCACTTCCCATCTGGGTCATTCTCTTACACCCACGATCCGGGATTTGCCTATATCTGCCTTCATCGCCCCTGCATGCCACCATGGCTTCTGATAATGATACTTTGTGGTTTACCGGTGGCTTCCACTGCTGTGCTGACGCTGCGCTGGCGCAGAGGTAATTTTAACACATGTTGCCTAAATTATCCTTACACAACTCTATATATTTTCTTTAACCATACTATACAGTACTTAGCCTATTCTTAATTTTATTATGTTTTTTATTTTTTCATTTTTTGTCCAGTTTTGCGATTTCTGTTTTGAACTTTTTTAAATCTTACCTCTGGAACTTATATTTTTGTTCGCAGATAATTTCCATGGTTTATTGATCCTGATGAGCGGTCATGAAACCGCGAAACGCGTTGAGCTCTCCACTGTTACTTTTTCAAGTTGTCAACTTTAATTCACCATGGATCAACCATACCAACCTTCATATTAGGGGTGCAACGGATCGTCACCGATCCGTGATTCGAACGGGTCACCCTGTTCGGATCGGCACACCCTGCGATCCGCGGAGCCTCGGCCTAGGAAAGTCCCCGGCTTCGGCCTAGCTCCGGAGCGGCGGCCATCTTGCTCCACCCAGTGTGCTTGCCAGTGCACAGTGCGACACGCCTCCCCGACTCAGCGCGCTGACTTGTAGTCAGCGCGATGGGGCGGGGAGGCATGTCACTCTGTGCACTGGGCTCTGGCAAGCACACTGGGTGGCTCTGATCCGTTTTTGTATCCGTTGCACCCCTATCCAGGAGGAATCGGTATGGAATCTCTCCAGCTTGCTCTGTTACCCAGAATGCACTCTGACTCATGCTTGTGGTAATATTTTTGGTTACAGGCATAATGACCCTCTATTGCAGAAGTAGGCAAATGTACAGTACATCCTCTAGTTGTAGAACAAGTCCAAGCATGCCTCTAGAATAGGTTAAAGAAAAGCTGTTTTGCCCTAAATGTGCATGCATAGGTTTGCTTTAAAGGCTATGTTCACCTTTAAAACCAATATTAAATCACATGATTTTTTTTAAATGAGCCTGCAGAGCATTGCACTTGCCTTCAGCAGATCGCAGGTGCAATGTCAGGCTCTGGTTTTGTGCCATATTCCCATTGGGCTCTCTGTTACAAGATTAGAGGAAGAATGAATGAACTACAAGCGTGCTGAATAATGCACTTGCAGCCAATTCAAACTACAAGCATGTCTGCAGACTAAAGTTATTTTCATCACAAAACGGAGCTTATTTGCTTAAATACAGTACATGTAAATCTGACGGACTGTTTACATGTTACATTTTAAAAGCCGCAGCAAACCTGCTGACCATGGTTGCTAATGTGACAGAACACCTCTGATTTTCACATTTAACTAAATCTGAAAATCAGAGGTGTTCTGTCACATTAGCAAATAGCAAACATGTAAGGTTTGCTGCTGCTTTTAAAATTTAACATGTAAACAGTCCACCAGATTTACATATACTATATTTAAGCAAATATGCTCCGTTTTGTGATGAAAATAACTGAATCTAAAACTCTGTTGGATGTAACAAGATTAGTCTTTTTTTTTTTTTTTTTTTTCTTTATTGCTGATCCGAAAAATGATCCGATCTGTGACTCCTGATCCGTTGCACCCCTACTTCATATGGTCTAAATGATGTGCCCATTTAATTTTCAATATCCTCAGCATTGTTCTCCCCCTTTTTCCCCCCCTCTGGTATCTTGAGATTAATTTAGCGGGCCATGTGCCCGCAATATTTTGGAGGTTATATGCCCATGAATATTTTTTATATGAATAAATACTATATCTTGGTCACTCGACGTCTCCTTTGCTGCCGTGTGTTTCATTTAAAGTCCCACTATGTGCTCCTTCCTTCTTAATAAAATCACACATTGGTTGGACTTGATGTGCTTGTGTGTTTTTTTTTTCAACCTCGTCTACTATGTAACTATAAATGAAAGGATTTGGTGATTGTACTAACTGTCTATGAGGTTTGTCACCCAAACCCTCCAAAAAGGGGGCTATCCTGGCTCCCACTGGAAAACACTGGATGGGCCCACCTTCAAAAGACTTTCCAAATGTCTAGCAGCCTGCTCTGGATTGGATTCCATGTAAAAAGAAAGTTTGAGCCCCCTTCATTGTGATCTGGTAAATTTCAGCCTGGCCTTTAGATATGGTCTCCTGAAGATTGACCGATTTGAGCAAAAAGATGGTTGCTTGCTCTTATTAGACTGTGACCATATTCTGGAAATTTCTTCTGTCACTCGCTTTGTCCAGCGCTTTGCCAAAACAACACTCCCATTATGGAGAATGCTAGAAAGGGCTTCATCCACCTTCCAGTGGCGCAATACAAAGCTCTCATGGCTGTGACTGAAGGTGCCAGCCCTAGAACTAGGTCTATTGAAGCCTCGGCCAAAGGTCAGCAGCCAGGTTAAAGTCCTCCTGAACCATTCCCACTTCTGCAGGTTCCCCTTGAACTAAAGGACATTTATTAATGCTTAAAACATCACAGCACTGCCGCTAGCCCACAGGAGAAAACCTGCCACAGTATACATTTTCTTCAAGTCTGCAGGCCAGTTCACCACAATTTCTGAGTTAAAGAGGTCTTTCTGCATGCACACTTTTGAGGTGTTCAAGTGCTTTTTCAATGCGTTTTGCAATTGTAACACTACCCCCGAAGGAGCTGCTGGTTTGATTTGGGCGGCATGTTACTTCTATATCTCCGCCGTCTAGGGTACTTGATGAGAGCTGCAGTAAAGTCAATGTCCACACGACAGGTGTCTTTTCTGTGCTTTTATTACCCAGATGGGTAAAAACGATAAACAGTGGAAAGGTAAAGGGATAGCAAAATAGAAGACTGCAGATTCAGGTGTAAATGGATATTGAAAACAGTCCTGCTTCCAATGACAATTTTACTTTGCCACTCCAGCCGGAGTGGGTATAGTGCATCTGGACAGGCCTCTCACCAGCCTGGCAGCCAGAGTTTCACTCGGATGGATAGGATTAAGTCTTTGCCACAGACCCTCCTGAAGATTGGAGACAATTTCAGTACAAAATCCCTCTTGACTGGATTCAGCACCCTGTTCTCCTTCACATAGCTTCGGTTAAATCAGCAACTGATAGGTGACCTGCGTCCAGCCTCTCAGAACTCAAGTGTCCTCTGATGAATGGACAGGCCTCTCCAGAAACACCAGCCTCATGCTCGGTATCCCCCGGACAGGCTGCTCATCAAGTGGCTTCCTCCAATTGGACCGACAGCCCAGGACCATCTGGCAAATTAGGGACCCAGTCGACTCACTGGATTCACAATCTGGATGAATGCGCTCCAGGCCAACGTGGTCCCGGAGCCAGGAACACTGCGACACACACACGCACACACCCCAGCCAGGGGGGCCACACACGGGGGTGGTGGGACGACTGCCCAGCTCAAGGGCGGGAACACAGCAACCCCGAACCAATGGCGTCTGCCTTTTAAATACCCCTTTTCTGCATGCACCTCTAAATTTACAATAGCAACAGCTCTGAAAATAGGCAGGCACTACACAATGTTATAGATGCATTCCATAGAGAAAGGGGAAAAAGAAAATTGCGCTTATTCAGTGGACATCAAGCAAGCCACTAAAAGTGTTATACTACACAAATGCAAGAAAGGAAAAACAAGCTGCGCTAATCAGATTAAATACATATATATGTGACAAATATGTAGCTGTGCCAAACAAGTGAATACCCAAAGGTGAATAAATATGACATATAATAAATATGATGAATGATCAGACACTCTCAATAATTAAACCAATAGTGAAAAATCAATATAAACGTGATGAACCAAGTCCATAAGAGTGGAATAACATAGGTAAATGCATCCCATATAGTCCAAAGAGATAATGGAAACTCCAAACTCCAAGTGATGAGGAAAATAACGGTAACCCGAAATGTGATGATAGGGAAACACCTCCACCTTAATGATATACTGCCTCTTACCAGCTGGTATTGATCTCTTATCACAGGAGATCAAAAATCGCTTGTAAGCTGGTAGGATGTCCAACAAGAACAGGATCAATATGATACAGCCTCAATCAATGTGTGTTACAGGATGCGCCATGAAAGAAAAAGGGAGCTTGCATAGCAAAAAATCCAACGTAAATTTATTCAAATGTATAAAAATGCGCACTTACAATATGTCAAATGCAATGTGCATATAAAAGATCGAGCCGCCTGCCCGTATCTTCCGGGTACAGCTGAACGCGGTGACGTCAGAACATCGCTTACCCAACGTTTCATCACAAAAATGGTCACGGGATACATGAATCAATAACACAGCCTCGGTGTGAATCCCTAGGGTGCTGCAACGGTGCCATTTTTGATACTGGAAAATTGCAGGGCAAAATAAAAATATATAATAAATGCAAAGGAGTATTGGATAACTCGACCCAATAACCAATCCCGCAAGATCAGCCTAATAACCCCAGTGCGGCAGCATGTCGCAAATCAAAAAGAGACAAGCAACACGACGCCCCACTTGAGATGACAGGGGCACAATAGGCTAAAAAATATCGGGAAAATTAAAACAAACACGTTAAGTGTAAAAATAAAATAAATTCATAATTGGATGAATTTAATAAAAAAAACTGTGACTATACTTATCTGCCATCCAAGTAGTTGCATTAAACCTCTCGATGGGCAAATGTTAATCACATAATATCTGCATTAACCACCAAATGTGTGAAATATTAAATTAAAGCTATAACCCCGCCCAAATAGGCAGAAAAGGTTTGCAATAATAGTGACATCCAAATTGCATCATATAATAAAGGCGAATTAACATTTATGGTTGAAGCCCTATGTCCGATACGGATATGAACAAGATAGATAGACTTAACATAAGACTTACCACATGAAAGAGACCTGAAGTGTGCCCTGATCTGATGTACGGTAGGCCAAGATAAGGGGGCAAAAACATTCAGGTAGGGGTGTAGTTTTATTGGTTTTAGCTTTATTCATTGAGCAAGTTTGGTGAACGCTTGTGCCATTTCCACCTGTGGATTAGGGGATGTGCTGGGCGAAACAGGCAGACTTCCACGCGTCAAGTCTCTTAATTGTCATGATCTGGGATCCCACACCGGGATGTGGCCGAGGACGCTCCAATACGATAAGAGCGACTGGAGCACGGACTGGGGTTGAGGTGTAGGTAGCGTGGAAGAGTGAGTGAGCAAGTGTGAAGGTGACAGGACTCAAATTGACCTAACCGCCCCCCCGTTGATCCAGAGGAAGGCAAAAACCCCAGCCGAGTTTAGGCCAATTGCTACAGCAGGGGAGAAAATTCCTTCCTGATCCCCCGAGAGGCGATCGGGTGAACCCTGGATCAACTTTCTATGGTTGGTTGTGCCCCGATGAATTCTGAAGGGTTTGATGAACTGGCAGGCACTCAAGGGTTTGATCGGGAAAGGTATTGGGGATAAGAGTTTGACTGTTCAGGTAGGAGTGACAGAAGGCGATCGAGTATGGTTACTGCACACCGGACATTGTTTGCTTTAGAGTTGGATGTCTACCCCAGTGCCTGATCGCTGGGTTTTGGATAGTGCCAGGTGGAGAATGAAGTGGTCGTGGAAGCGAGCCAAGTGAGGTCTATGTAGAACTAGGCCGGCGGAGTAGGTGCGGGTGAACTCGCTAGGCCGCAAGAACCCGTGGTAGGCCGAGTAGACGGTTGCTTGAATGACCAGGCGGGGGAGAAAGCCAAATGGGGAACTAGCCAAGATAGTGGACATTGACTGGTGCTGTGGGGATAGTTGTATGGGCCTGCGTAGGAAGGACATAACTTAGACTTGCCTTTACTAATAATGTTGGCTGCGGCCTGGTTGTCGGTGGTGAAGGCCGCGGTTCGTCCTGTCCAGATATGACCCCAGAGCTGAGCGGCTGCCACAATCGGGAATTGTTCGAACACGGAGGAAGTCTGGGTAAACCCTGGGATTAAGAATGTCTCTGGAGGCCATGGTCCTGCAAACCAATAGTGGGCAAAAATTGCAGCGAAGCCTGTGAAGGCTGCGACATCCGTCACTAGCTGCGGTGATGGGGGCGATATTGATGGTATAACGTTGATACTGTTTCACGTAGTAAGGAACTCCTCTCATATTGACAGGTCCGCTACTGCCGGGGTGTCTAAGTTAAGGATCTGATCGGTGTCCTGTGACTGGGAGAGGAAGACCAGGAGGCATGATACAAAAGAACGACCCTGGGGAATGATCCTAACTGCAAATTGAGCATCCCCGGGAGAGATTGAAGCTGCTTCTTAGTACACCCCTTGTGCGGGTGAAGTCTTTGAGCACTGGCCTGATGCGGGTCAAGTTGAAGAAACAATAGGCGTAGTGAAAGCTAGTTTGCGTGAGCGCGACAGAAAATAGGTGAGCAGCCGAGTTGCTACTGGAGATGAGTGACCGATTTGAGCCACAATTGCAATTAAGCAGCTTTATTAGAGAGGTGAAAACAAAGTTTAGCGGAAATTTGGAGTATGTAGGAATGACCATGCACAACACTGTAAATACAGATGGAGTGAGATGCAAATGTGTATGCTTGACAACAAACGTAAGGCCCGGGATCTGAATCGTATTACCACTGTATTCGTATCGCCGATGCGAATACTTCGAGGTGTGGGGTTGTTTTGTGAAGGATCTGAAACGTTGGGCCAGTGCTGCGACTGTACTCAGGTCGGTTGGTGAAGTTTGTATTGCCGAGGATATGAATCGTTGCGCCGATGATGCGATTGGATTCGGATGGGCTGTGGATGTAAGGTGACGGGGGGGGGCTTGTGTGCCGGATCCAAGTCATTGCACCGATGATATGACTAGACTCGGATCGGCTGATGGTGTTAGTGGTTGAAGGGGTTTGTGGCAACTGAGGATCCGAATCATAGGGCCGACGTTGCGACTAGATTCAGACCGGCTGTTGGTGAGTGCTTGGGCTTTTTTTTTTTTTTTTTGGAATATGCTGAGACAAATCGATGCATTAGGATGCGACCGGATTAGAATCAGAACATGATGCATGACAGTGAAATGTTTTGCCATGACAGAGGCATGAATCGGTGTGCCGCACGTGCGACTGACAACGAGCGGACTCTGGAGCATGTACTGAAATGAGGCCAAACAACTGGGGCACACCGGTGTGCCAAACAACTGGGGCACACCGGGACGAATTGGTGCATCACGAATACAACTAGATTTAAATCAGAGTGCGGTATGTGACAGTTTAATGAAATTTAACGCCAAGATGAATTGGTGCATGAGGATGCGATTGGAGCACGTGAGAATGTGCATGGTTTCAATTTGGATGCTTTTCGGTGAAATTGGGTGACAGAAATTCCCATGACAGAGGCACGAATCGCTGTGCCGCGGATGCTACTGACAGCGAGCAACTCTGGAGCATGTACTGAAATGAGGCCAACAACAACTAGGGCACGCTTGAGATAAACCTGCACATGAGAATGCGTGTGGATTCAAATCAGATGCGTGACAGTAAAATGAGTGACAGAAATTCCCATGACAGAGGCACGAATCGCTGCACCGCAGATGCGACTGACAATGAGCAACTCTGGAGCATGTACTGAAATTATGCTGAAAAACAACTGGGGCACGCTGGGACGAATTGGTGCATGAGGATGCGACTGGAGCATGTGAGAACGCGCGTGATTTCAAATCAGATGCGTTTTGGTAAAATGAGTGACAGAAATTTCCATGAAAGAGGCATAAATCGCTGTGCTGCGGATGCGACTGACAACAAGCAACTCTGGAGCATGTACTGAAATAAGGCCAACAACAACTAGGGCACGCTTGAGATAAACCTGCACATGAGAATGCGTGTGGATTCAAATCAGGTGCGCGACAGTGAAATGAGTGACAGAAATTTCCCATGACAGAGGCGCGAGTCGGTGCACCGCGGGTGCAACTAACAATGAGCAAACTCTGGAGCATGTACTGAAATGAGGCCAACAAACAACTGGGGCACGCCGGGACGAATCGGTGCATCGGATGCCACTTGGATTCGAATCAGATTGAAGGGTAAGTGAATCGAACGACTGAAATGTTTGCCATTACAGTGGCGCTAACAGGTGTGCTGCAATTTGCGACTGATAACGGACCTGACTGTGGAGCGTGAGATGCATGAGCCAGAATGACTAGCACAAGTTGACATGAATAGGTGTATCGCGACTGGATTTGAATTGGAGTGAAGGGAAAACAAAATGTGACAAATTAAATTACTGCCAGCATAGGTTCACATTGGAGCGATCTGTACTGCGATTTGAGAGATCAAATCGCTCGCATGACAAGTCGCAGCATATTGGAGACAATGGCACTGTTCCAATCGGTGCGACATAGATTTTGCGGCACCGCACCGATTTGCAAAGTAGTTCCTGCATTACTTCCATAGTCATCTGAGAATGAAGCCACACAAATGTCTCTCAAGTAGCACCTGAAATCGCACTGACCTTGCTACTTGCTATTTCAAGTGAAGCAGTGCGATTTCAAAGTAGCATCAATGTGAACCAGGGCTCAGTGAATGAGATGGAAAGAGGAAAAAAAAAAAAAAAGCAAGCAGGGATGAACCGGTGAGTCGCTGATGTGACTAAATTCGACCGGAGGGTAAAGTAAAATAACTGGAATGATAGACAGTGCAATTCTAAGTGACATGGGCCTACTACGTGGCATGTGCTCATGAATTGCACAACAAGACCGTGGTCTTGCACAAACCTCAAATGAGGCTGCATACGGAGACTTGACGAATGACTCGCAAGTTCCACAGTGGGGTTTTGATGGCACGGGTTATCTGGTGAAACAAAGAATTTGTACAAATCCTACCAGCGACAGTTTGAAAAAAAGACTCGATCTACGAAAAGCACGGTGGGTGTGCAAGACATCTGAAGAGCATGGTGTTGCCCCGTGGATGACGCACAAAAAATTACTTTGGTTTGGTAAACAAAGAGAGAAACGTGTGAAAACGATTTGTAAGTTCCACTGCAGGAGCTAAAACACACGGCATGGGGGAAAACAACGAATGGCAACGGTAGAAAGTATGCAATGTATGTTACCCGAATGAGTTCGTAAATATATATATATGAAATGAATCTGATACGAATCAGAAGGATTAAATTAATCTGACATGAATTGGTTGTAGAGTGTATGTCACCCCTTACTCTGAAAACCAACCAACCACCCCTCCCCCCAGGCTAACCCAGTGCAGAGAAGGCATCAGGTGGGCCTAATTATCAACTCAATCAGCCACAGAAACCTGTACAAACAATACATGCTTGTCTCTAATGGAAGAGACGGCAAACCCAGGGACAGTGAATCTTTATATCCAGTGAAATCTACAGCGAGTGATATTGGACAACGACCAACCGCGACTCAGAGGCTTGGAATTATAAATTAACATATGTTTGGCAGACCACAACTCAGAAGCAGGCTTTTTTTTTTTTAACGAAAGGATGCGGGACAGGTAGCATAACAAATTGCAAGATCGCACATGATGCGAAAGATTCAGAAAGTACCTGCAACAGTGAGCGGGAACCGCCGACGAAGAGCATGAACGAAGAAGCCGAAATGCACCTGCGATCAAAATGCCAGGACTCACAAACGTGAGGTGAGCTGGGAAAAGTCAGCCCAGTGATGTGTGTTATCTCTCACAGGAAACCAACAATGACCACAGGTGAGTGGGCTGGTTAAATACCCCCGGGCTCCTCCCATAAATTCAGGCCAGCATACTGGCCTTGTTACATATCCGGCCACCTGGGATTCACATCAAGTACACATGCTCACACATATGTCCATATGGCCACATTCCAATTGTCGTGGGAAATATGGAAAGATACTACTATATGCTTTTCATCTCATTAAAAATGTAAGAAAGAATATAAAATAAATAAAAAAACTGAAACGGAACAAGAGGACAGCTGAACAGTCATGAAAGCAACCTGCCAGCCTATGAATTATCAATGAAACAATTGATATGAACGTCGATATTGAGGCCGAAAGGGGTATAGCATTTGAGTTTATGTACCCAAGACATCTCCAGTCTGGAAATGCTTATACCTAGATCACTTGGAGGGGCAGTGATCTAGTTAGAAGCATATCCACACTGGAGATGTCTTGGGTACATAAACTCAAATGCTATACCCCTTTCGGCCTCAATATCGACGTTGATATCAATTGTTTCATTGATAATTCATAGGTCGGCAGGTTGCTTTCATTACTGTTCAGCTGTCCTCTTGTTCCGTTTCAGTTTCTGTTTTTTATTTCAGCTCCGTGCTCAGTGTGTGAAACTGATCTGCAACTGAATGCATTGCAGAAAGAGCAATCAGCGTGATGTGGGCGGGGGGCGGGACCTAGCCCAGCAGCCAAAAACACCAACACCAGCCAATGGTATGGGATCTGGGCGGGCCGCTACGTGTATGTGGCCCCTCCCACTTTCTTAAGCAGCCCAATCATTGGCTGGTGTTTGATAGCTGGTGTTTGATAGCCGCCCACCCCGGTTTCCACCCACCCCGACATCCCCCTGACAGCTGATCTCTGCATTCAGTTACATATAGTGCTGGGGGCGATGCGATTCAATGCGATGTGCTGGGGCACTGTGCTGGGAGCGATTCGATGCGCTGTGGGCGATGCAATTCGACATGCTGGGGTGATGCACTGTGCTGAGGGCTATTCGATGCGATTTGGCGGGGGTGATGCGATGTGATTTGGCGGGGGCGATGCGATGTGCTGGGGTGATGCGATTTGGCGGGGGTCTATGCAATGAAATTTGGTGGATGGGCGATACGATGTGCTGGGGCGATGCGATTTGGTGGGTGGGCGATGCAATTTGGCGGGGGGGCTATGTGCTGGGGGAATATTTACTCAATTTGAATGCGATTTTCTATATAACACAGAGAAAGTTGTTTGTGCAAATAGTTGTAAATAAGCAGTTTTTGAAATACTCCCACCATACCATATAACACCAGAACACATTTTTCAACATTATTATGCATAGTTTCAACTTCATAAAGTCGTCTTCAATACATCTAGATGCATAAATGAATTTTGTTGCTGAGATTATTATTATTTTTCTGTAAAAGCTGTACAGAAAAAAAGTAGCCGCTGAGTGTGTGTGTACATATATATATATATATATATATATATACACACACACACACAGAACAAGATAAATATATAACGATATATATATATATTTCTTGAATAATATGCCTTGTACATGCAGTATATTTCCTGGTTCCTGCAAGGAGGAGGGGAGGAGAGGTTTGCATAGATGAGGACAACTTCCTCTGACACTGCCGTTGCTATGGAAACTTGACCTGAAACCTATTACACTGCTTGTGCAGCACTGAGCATGTGAGAGATCTTGAAATAAAGTTGATAACTTGGCTTATATTTAAATAGCACACTTACTGCTATTAAATCGATTGTGAGACAGATTCGTGAATAAAAAAACGTGTGTTTAATGTACACACTTAACATAAGTACAAAAACAATTTCAATGTATCAATAGCTTCAAATAAGAGTTCAAAAAATAAGAATTTCAAATGAATGAGATGTGTGCTTCAAGACTTGTTTCTGTATGCTTGCAAGATGGGTGTGAGCTTCCTCTTGATGGTGGCTGAATAGGAAAGAGCTGCCCAAGCTATCAGACCTTCAGTTTATATATCAAAGACATTTCTTTGTCTGAATTTCGCGCTCAGAAATATACCCTCCCAAAGGGTGTGACTTATAATGAAAACCTGATACAACATCTGGTTTACATCTATATCAACCTTTACATAGGAAGTGACTCCTGAGAACTAATCCAAACATTCTGTACATCACAAGAAGAAATGGCTTGTTTAAGTAAGAAAAGGAGAATGGTCTGCAGACACAGCTAAAAGCACAGTCTAAACAGGATGTGGCCTAGCTAATCAATCACTGACACTATACATGGGGGGTAGCTATACAACTTAGAAACAGTCATATGAAATACCTCAATAGGAGAACACATTCCAATCAAATACAATTCTTTACTTACAACCAGTGCTTTAAGTGGGCCAAAAGAGGTGCCGGTACTCTATTAGGGGCCGGGGAGGAGGAGCCGGAGAAGGGTGAGTGACGGGGCCGGGAGCCGGGAGGAGGGAGCAGGAAGTTTTAGCGCTGCGGCCGCTGCTGCTCTGCATACAAGGGCCTGATACTAGTATCAGGCCCTTGTATGCTGCAGCTAGAGTATAGCCAGCCCAGTCCAGCACTGAATATGATGATCATCATATTCCTGGCCTGGGGGGCTGCGTTCCGGTACAGGAAACCCACTTACTGGGCGCACAGAGAGGTGCTGGTACTCTCCAGGGCCATTTTTGGAAGTGGCGGTACTGAGTATCGCCGCGTTCCGGCCCAGTTAAAGCACTGCTTACAACATTAAACACTTCAAATGAACATATATATATTTCATATTCAAACTTATACGTTTTTGGAGTTTCAAACCTCGAATTCAGCGGATTACATAAGAAAATTATTAGCTCAAACAGTCTCGCATTCATTCATATTAACAAGAATATATATATTCTTTATAAAATCCTTCCGGAAGGGATTTTAGAATATAACATATCTGCAAGCATGAAATCCAGGAAGTAATACAGTCTGGCTTCAGATGCCCACACTTAAGATGGCCACGGTCTAATGCTAGTTTATAAACTTTCTAAATGCTGTAATAACCTATCAAAACGGACCTTAGTTAGCAGACCAACTTTACTAGAATTTCAAATTTCTAGCATCTACTGAAATTTCGGCCGGAACAACACTTTAACAATGGTAGATCTGGTAAGGAATATATAGACAGACATTATCAGGGTGTAAAAAAAAACAAGCAAAACTACAAAGGATAGAGGTGTAAGTAGAAAGGGCCAGCCATGGCTACACTAACCTTTCAGGTAATGATTTTTTTTGCAAATCCACCTCTCAGGTATCAGCACTGCCTGTGAACTGGGTAACCTGGGTGCCACCGCTCGCCAAGTGCACCTGGAGAGTGGCGTCCCAACCACGCTATATATGTTCACCCCGCTTGGGTGATATCAGAATTGCGTCCAACGTCACTCATGCTGACCGATTGTATACCGTGCATGCACAATACAGAGGCGCGAATGGCTCCAGTGCTAATCACTACTGTGATTGCGGGTATACTTAGGAGAGACATATGATGGACAATGTCTCTCGAATGTGCCACGGGCACATTACCCACACTTCCCCCAGTGGTTGGGAGGGGTGGGACAAGTCCCCAGCGGCTTGAGCGGCCGCATACTCCACATAGCGCTGGCACTACCCCCTTGACGCCCAACATATCGGTCATTGTGAGAACAGCACGAGGCAATTGAAGCAGGGCTAACTCCTTTATTGAAAAAACATACGAGCACGCTACTAGTCATGCTATAACAATGGCAAACAGCGAGTTCTTTGGCAATAAACAATTTTATGATATAAATAACCAAAGGGATTATATGTGTACTATAGCAAATTGCAACAACCCCTGTACAAAAATCAATCTTGTATCAAATAATTGGCATATGAACATGGAACTTACATGTGCTTTGGATAAAAAACTGTGGCAAAAAGAGATTCCTAAAGACATATCTTGAGTTAATAACCATAAACAAAGCATTAGCTAACCCAGCAGGATCAAACTAATTAGGTTACAATCCATGCCTAGTATTTATAAGTCAAACATTCATGGTTAAACTATGAATGAATTTAGTATTGGCTTATCTGCTGAATTCAATTTGTTTCTAGCCACTGTTGGTATTAACATACACACAGGAGTCGGAGGAGCCCGCAATAAAACTAAAATAAGCCCCAATAGGGGCACACAGGCACAGAGTACCTCACAGAAAAAAGTGCCAGTCTCCTCAGGCAAATTCACCTCAGAGAAGAGGAACAAGCCTAAAATGTCACAAACTATCTCCCTGGGAGACTCTGACTCAGAGGCTGAAATCTACCTGTCACACACATCGTCACAAGAAACAATGGTTCCCTCAAATATTTTAAAACAATTTGAAAAAATGCTTCACAAAGCACTGAAACAAACCTCAGAGCAAATTACTACCAACCTAACAAAGGAAATCAGAGAATTGAGACACCGCACTGGAACATAAAGGTGGTATTAATATGAGAACACCAGCAAATGTATTCACGTAGCTTTAAGTGCACACTGTGCAGAGGACACAGTACACCAAGTGAAAAAACTTGCTGATCACTGCCTGTGGTATTAATATGAGAACACCAGCAATTGTATTTACGGTACGTAGCTTTAGGTGCATACTGTGCAGAGGACACAGTACACCAAGTGAAAATACTTGCTGATCAGTCACTGCCTGTGGTATTAATATGAGAACACCAGCAATTGTATTCACGTAGCTTTAGGTGCACACTGTGCAGAAGACACAGTACACCAAGTGAAAATACTTGCTGATCAGTCACTGCCTGTGGTATTAATATGAGAACACCAGAAATTGTATTCAAGTAGCTTTAGGTGCACACTGTGCAGAGGACACAGTACACCAAGTGAAAATACTTGCAGATCCCTGCCTGTGGTATTAGTATGAGAACACCAGCAATTGTAGTCACGTAGCTTTAGGGGCACACTGTGCAATGATACAGTACACTGACTAACAAAACTTGCAGATCCCTGCCTGTGGTATTAGTATGAGAACACCAGCAATTGTAGTCAGGTAAGCTTTAGGTGCACACTGTGCAAAGGACACTTAAACTGGATTCTAGAGGTCCCTGCCTGTATTTGTATGAGAACACTGTCAATTGTATTCAGGTAAGCTCTAGGTGAACAATGTGGAAAGGACACTAAAACAAAATACTGCAGCTCCCTGCCTGTATTTGTATAAAGAACACCAGCAATTGTATTCAGGTAAGCTTTAGGTGCACACTGTGCAAAGGACACTTAAACTGGATTCTGGAGGTCCCTGCCTGTATTTGTATGAGAACACTGTCAATTGTATTCAGGTAAGCTCTAGGTGGACACTGTGGAAAGGACACTAAAACAAAATACTGCAGCTCCCTGCCTGTATTTGTATAAAGAACACCAGCAATTGTATTCAGGTAAGCTTTAGGTGCACACTGTGCAAAGGACAATAACACTGAATACTGTAGGTCCCTGCCTGTAATTGTATGAGAACACCAGCAATTGTATTCAGGTAAGCTTTAGGTGCACACTGTGCAAAGGACACTAAAACTGGATACTGGGGGTCCCAGCCTGTATTTGTATGAGAACGCCGGCATTTGTGTTCAGGTAAGCTTTAGGTGCACACTGTGCAAAAGACACTAAAACAAAATACTGCATCTCCCTGCCTGTATTTGTATGAGAACACCAGCCAATTGTATTCAGGTAAGCTTTAGGTGCACACTGTGCAAAGGACAATACAACTGAATACTGTAGGTCCCTGCCTGTATTTGTATGAGAACACCAGCAATTGTATTCAGGTAAGCTTTAGGTGCACACTGTGCAAAGGACACTAAAACTGGATACTGGAGGTCGCTGCTTGTATTTGTATGAGGACACCAGCAATTGTATTCAGGTAAGCTTTAGGTGCACACTGTGCAAATGACAATAAAACTGAATACTGCAGCTCCCTGCCTGTATTTGTATGAGAACACCAGCAATTGTATTCAGGTAAGCTTTAGGTGCACACTGTGCAAAGGACAATAAAACTGAATACTGAATGTCCCTGCCTGTATTTGTATGAGAATACCAGCAATCATATTCAGGTAAGCTTTAGGTGCACACTGTGCAAAGGACAATAAAACTGAATACTGTAGGTCCCTGCCTGTAATTGTATGAGAACACCAGCAATTGTATTCAGGTAAGCTTTAGGTGCACACTGTGCAAAGGACACTAAAACTGGATACTGGGGGCCCCTGCCTGTATTTGTATGAGAACGCCGGCAATTGTGTTCAGGTAAGCTTTAGGTGCACACTGTGCAAAGGACACTAAAACAAAATACTGCAGCTCCCTGCCTGTATTTGTATGAGAACACCAGCCAATTGTATTCAGGTAAGCTTTAGGTGCAGACTGTGCAAAAGACAATACAACTGAATACTGTAGGTCCCTGCCTGTATTTGTATGAGAACATCAGCAATTGTATTCAGGTAAGCTTTAGGTGCACACTGTGCAAAGGACACTTATACTGGAGGTCCCTGCCTGTATTTGTCTGAGAACACCGTCAATTGTATTCAGGTAAGCTTTAGGTGCACACTGTGCAAAGGACAATAAAACTGAATACTGTATGTCCCTGCCTGTATTTGTATGAGAACACCAGCAATTGTATTCAGGTAAGCTTTAGGTGCACACTGTGCAAAGGACAATAAAACTGAATACTGTATGTCCCTGCCTGTATTTGTATGAGAACACCAGCAATTGTATTCAGGTAAGCTTTAGTTGCACACTGTGCAAAGGACAATACAACTGAATACTGCAGCTCCCTGCCTGTATTTGTATGAGAACACCAGCAATTTTATTCAGGTAAGCTTTAGGTGTACACTGTGCAAAGGACAATGAAACTGAATACTGAATGTCCCTGCCTGTATTTGTATGAGAATACCGGCAATCGTATTCAGGTAAGCTTTAGGTGCACACTGTGCAAAGGACAAGTGAAAATACTGCCTGCCTGTCAGTATATTAGGAAGAGCATACAGGAACAGATCTAGCTAAACTGAATACAGTGTATAAATATATATACAACACCTGGGGCCGCATACACACGGTCGGTCCAAACCGATGAAAACGGCCTGAAGTCCAGATTCATCAGTCCAAACCGACCGTGTGTACGGCCCATCGGTCCATTGTCCTTCGGTCAAAAATGTTAGAACTTGCTTTAAAATCGAACCGATGGACCGCTAACCGATGGTTAGTACACAAAAGCATCGGTTCAAAACCCGCGCATGCTCAGAATCAAGTCGACGCATGCTTGGGAGCATTGAATTTCGTTTTTTTCAGCATGTTGTGTGTTTTACGTCACCGCGTTCTGACCCGATCGGTTTTTGAACTGATGGGGCTAGATTCAGATAGATCTTTAGATCCGCGTAATCTATCTTATTTACGATCCGGCTAGGGGGAGTGTATTATTTAAATCAGGCGCGTCCCCGCGCCGATCGTACTGCGCCTGCGACGGCCGCGATTTTTCCCAGTGCGCATGCTCCAAATTACATCGCTAGAACCTCATTGTTTTCGGCGTGAACGTAAATTACGGCCATCCGCATTCCCGACCGACTTACGCAAACAACGTAAAAATTCAAAACTCGCCGCATTGGATACGCCGCATATAGCAGGGGTAAGTATACGCCGGAAAAAGCCGAACTCAAACGACGTAAAAAAAAAGCGACGGGCGTTAGTTTCTGAATCGGCGGAAATCGGAATTTGCATATTCGTTGCGTAAAAAAACGAATCGTCACCTAGCGGCCGGCGGGAGATTGCAGCCTAAGATCCGACGGTGTAAGTCACTTAATGGTGAAAACAAATGGTAGGTGTGACGGTATTAGAATATCCCCGTCAAAGATTCCCTTCTTCCCATAAAGAAAATCACCCAATATTCCATGAGGAGGAATATTCCTGGGGTCGCCCAATAAGCCACACATGAGTCAGAGCTTACTGCTGGAACAAGACAGACTTTAATGGTACAACACACAGCTTATATGTAATTTACAAAACTGTTACAATGACAATCTCTGCCCCCTCACACTGGGGCTTCCATACAGATGATAGGCAGACACTTCGGAGTCGACCCTGAAAACATTTCTTTAGATAATGACATCAGTGAAGGTAATTACTAGTTGTAACAGAATACATTATCTAGACAGCCTGGCCCCGCATATAGAAGAGATAATTACCACAATGAAGCAATCAGAATAATTAACATGAGCCACTTCTAATCACAGTAAACACAGGTCTCCTTCACACAACACAATAGATCAATAAACCTTTCAACAGAGGAATGAGTCACACCTGAAATCACCTGTTACCTCTAACAATTACTAGCAGGGAGAATTACACTGAAGCATATCCTTCACAGTAGGTATACTGCGCTGCCTGTATAAGTGAATGACCAGCTGCTCACACGGCTAATAAAGAACAAATTAGCTGGGCACAATAGAAAACAAAAATGTGTAGCGCTGCGGCCAAATGAAATGAAAACCAATATGAATTAAGTGTTTAACATAAATAATAAACACAGATGTGTACTGCATAAAAGGTCCAATGAAGGAATTCATAAGTGGAATAAATCAAGTGAAACAAAAATCCAATATGTATAATAAATAAAAGTCCATGAAGACATGAATCACCACGTGAAAAAATGAAGCAACTCTTGTTTATAATCCAAGTGTAGACAATCACCGCCACCAATGAAGGAAAATGGAGGCTTACCAGAGCTGGTGGACTTGAGATGACATACGTCACTGCAAGTCTAAATGGGCTTATGGTACCAATCAGAGTACACAGGATCAATGAATATAGTCATCTGAGGCGCTTGCTAGAAGCTGGATACAGTCACTCCATATATGTCAGTGTGGTATAGAACCTTAGGTCCATTTCGCTCCACAATAAGCAGGACACTGGTAAGCAAGCACTTACACCTGTCGGATCTAAGGGAGATCTATGTGTAACTGATTCTTATGAATCAGTCGCATAGATCCTGACTGTCGGATCTCAGAGATACGCCGTCGTATCAGGAGATACGCCGTCATATCTCTTTCTGAATCTCCCCCATGGTGTGTACGACCATCAGGCCACTTCAGCGGTGAACCGATCTGACCATTGTCATCGGTTTGGATCGACCGTGTGTACGCGGCCTGGGATGCATATATCCTCTACACACTGTCACTGCAGCTAACTGACTTGCTGCCTGCCTGCTCTATCTAACTCAATAACTTATATAATGTGGGGCGTGTACTAAATCCCCTGAGGCATAATTGGCCAAAGCCACCCTGGCTTTGGCCAATTACGGCTCTCTGTACAGACGAAGCTGTGATTGGCCAAGCATGCGGGTCATAGTGCATGCTTGGCAAATCATTAGCCAGCAATGCACTAGGGGGGGATGTGGGGAAGTGTAGTGACATGTGTTTGTTTACGTTTTACGGGCCGAATTGAAAGTGAAAGTGATTTTTCTGAAAACATCGCCGCAAGTACGCCTAACCCCTCGGGAGGTTTATTTGCATACTGAGCATGCGTGCGCGGCAACATACCCCCCTGTTCTTCCTTCTTCTGTTCCATTCGATGTTGACATGACAAGCTCTCCCGCTGTAATGCCGTCTGAGCGGTGTGCATCGACTTATATAGGCATAGGGCGTGGTCACCGGGTGATGCCACCCTGCTACCCCAACCTTTGTGACATCACATTACCGGGGCATGATGGGAATGTGATGTCACGAAGGTTGGGGTCGCAGTGTGGCATCACCCGGTGACCACCCCCCATGCCTATATAAGTCGATGCACACTGCTCAGACTGCATTACAGTGGGAGAGCTCGTTGTGTCAACATCGAATGGAACAGAAGAAGGAAGAAGACAGCGGAGAGAAGCCCTGGCCCACGCGGAGGAGCCAGGCAGAAGAGGGAACAGAGAACACAGCGGAGAGAATGCCTGGCCCCCGCGGTGGAGCCAGGCAGAAGAGGGAACAGAGAAGACAGCGGAGAGAAACCCTGGCCCCCGCGGAGGAGCCAGGCAAAAGAGGGAACAGAGAAGACAGCGGAGAGAAGCCCACCCCCCCAGCAGAAAACGGCGAAGCCCTGGTGCCCCCCAAATCAAAAAGAGCTTAAAGGGGGTGGGGGGCCACGGCGGAAGGCAGCGGAGAAGCCCGGGGGTGGTCCACCCCCCCGGCAGAAAACTTCGAAGCCCTGGGCCCCCCCAAATGTAAAAGAGCTTAAAGGGGGTGGGGGGCCCCGGCAGAAGACCCCCCAGCTGGCTAATAAATTATTTTTAAAATATGTGTAGTGTGTTTTTTTTAACTTTACATTTTCCCCCCAGGTGAATGGGTAGGGGTACGATTTACCCCATACTCATTCACATAGGGTGGGGGCCGGGATCTGGGGGCCACCTTATTAATGGGGGTTCTCAGATTCTGATAAGCCCCCCGCCCGCATACCCTGACAACCAACGGCCAGGGTTGTCGGGAAGAGGCCCTTGTCCCTATCGACATGGGGACAAGAGTGCTTTGGGGTGGGGTACGCAGTGCCCCTCTGCCCCAAAGCACACACTCCCCCATGTTGAGGGCATGCGGTCTGGTATGGCTCAGGAGGGGGGGGTGCTCACTCGTCCCCACCTCCATCCCTGTCCGGCCAGACTGCGTGCTTGGATAAGGGTTTGGTCTGGATCTTGGGGGAACCCCCACGCCGTTTTTTTTTTATTTGGTGTGGAGTTCCCCTTCATGGTCGGCTGTCCCCCGCTCGCCCCTGGTCCCGACGCGGGTGCCCGGCGGGCGCGATCATTGCCGTGCACCCGCGATCGCTCGTCACAGAGCGAGGATCGGGAGTTGTGTGTGTAAACACACAGGTCCTGTCAGTGGGACAAATGCCTGATCGTCTGTTCATACAATGTATGAACAGCGATCTGTCATTTCCCCAAGTCAGTCTCATCCCCCTCTCAGTTAGAACACACCCAGGGAACATAATTAACCCCTCCCTCGCCCCTAGTGTTAACCCCTTCCCTGCATTTTTATAGTAAGCAATGCATTTTTATAGCATTGGTCGCTATAAAAATGCCAATGGTCCCAAAAATGTGTCCGATGTGTCCGCCATAATGTTGCAGTACCGATAGAAATTGCTGATCGCCGCCATTACTAGTAAAAAAAAAATATTAATAAAAATGCCATAAAACTAACCCCTATTTTGAAGACGC
The DNA here is from genome assembly GCF_905171775.1 of Rana temporaria. Lineage (NCBI taxonomy): Eukaryota > Metazoa > Chordata > Amphibia > Anura > Ranidae > Rana > Rana temporaria. The sequence goes on from NC_053499.1 coordinate 102,972,380, forward strand.
TATAACTTTTGCGCAAACCAATCAATAAATGCTTATTGCGATTTTTTTAAACCAATAATATGTATAAGAATACGTATCGGCCTAAACTGAGGGGAAATAAAATTATATATTTTTGGGGATATTTATTATAGCAAAAAGTAAAAAAATATTTTTTTTTTTTTTTAAATTGTCGCTCTATTTTTGTTTATAGCGCAAAAAATAAAAAACGCAGAGGTGATTAAATACCACCAAAAGAAAGCTCTATTTGTGGGGAAAAAAGAACGCCAATTTTGTTTGGGAGCCACGTCGCACGACCGCGCAATTGTCAGTTAAAACAACGCAGTGCTGAATCGCAAAAACTGGCCCGGTCATCGACCAGCAATATAGTCCGGGGCTCAAGTGGTTAAAAAATAACAAAACAGAAAAGTTAGCCAATTTTTTTGTGATAATGTGAAAGATGATGTTACACCGAGAAAATAGAGACCTAACTTGTCACGCTTTAATATTGCACACACTCATGGAATGGCGACAAACTTCAGGACTTTAAAATCTCCATAGGCAACGCTTGTTTTTTTTTACAGGTTACCAGTTTAGAGTTACAGAGGAGGTCTAGTGCTGAAAGTATTGCTCTTGCTCTAACGCACGCGTCAATACCTCACATGTGTGGTTTGAACGGCGTTTACATATGTGGGCGGGACTTACATGCGTGTTCGCTTCTGAGTGTGAGCTACTAGGGACAGGGGCGTTTTAATTATTATTATTTATTTTTTTACGTAATAATTCAATAAGACCTCACATCTGTCCTTCAGGCTGGAAAGCATGCAATCGAAAAAAAACACAGAGATCTCATGCTTTCAGCCGCCATTGCAGCTTTGTTTATGTTTGTGCCTCTGCATTTCTGGTGAACTGAGCATGCCCAGGGACTTTGAATTTTTGAAGTTGTTTTTTGTGTGTGAACATCACTTGGATGACTCTGAGCATGCTCATAGAGCGTATTTTTTGGGTTAGTAATTTAAGGACATCCTTAACAGGTGTAACCACTTATAAGTTCACCCAAATTAGAGACTGAACTTTGTCTATGTGTTTTCAATTGCATCATTAGCACACACAAGCCTATGTTATATAAAGCGTGTATAGAGCATATGCTAGCTGCCCTGAGAAGAGGGCAATGTGTGTGGGGGGGCTGGCTGGCAAGAATGTTTTTTTAACTGTGTTCACTTTGATGTCTGTGCTGCATTATTTTGCTAAATATTTCTCAAGATGTTGTGACTAATGTTTCAATCCTGTGTCTGTGGCTCTATAAGCTGTTTACTTTCTCAAATGAACCTATGTTTATTTTTTATATTTGTTTTTGTTTGTGTTTTTTTTGTTTTTTTGCTTCCCTTGTTTTGTTTACCAATAAAATTACTTTCAAATTTTGAAGTTTGAACCAACCACCCTCCATTCCCTCGTGTAGCGGGTTCTCTAATAAGCTGTAGGTCTCATACCTAATTTATTGTCCTATTGTATTTCCTTAGGACCTTCTCTATTACTTGGACACCTTATCAAAAAAAATAAAAACACGCCCCCCCCTCCCTCCTACCAATAATTCATACAAGAGATTTCTCTATACGACACTATATAATTTCCCCTGTATCTATTTCCCTATCATTTAATCAACATTAACTAGTATTTTGTACTCCCCCGTCCCTACAAAGATGTGTGAGCATTTTGATATACTCATTCCGTGTTGATCGTGTCATTAAATGACTCCATTTAGTGATTACTTAGTGGTTTATACTTCCTCATGTGTAAAAAAAAAAAATGTTTTCCTTTCCTTTCCTCTCTTCACGTATGAAAATTCATTCTTATATACTTATTCAATGTTTTACAAACATATTTAAAGTTTTATTCAAGTGTTATTCCTGTCCCCCACTCTTAGAGTGAAATAAATAATATATAAGGAGAGAAAAAAAAATTGTTTGATTGTTAATCGTTACCATCCTATAGAACCCCCCCCCCCCCCAACAAAAAATGTCTTTACGAAATATCAAAATACATTATTATATACTTATACAATCCTATTCTACTATTATATCGCTTAGTGCTTTAAACCTTTACAGACAAATTTCAAACATTATTCTTTCCAAAAGACACAAGAAGAAAAAAAAAAGGTGTCATGCAGTTCTTGGATGTTATATTAGTTAATGTCCTATGGTTCCTCATGCATAACCCCACCCTACGGAGGGGAGGAAAAAAAATTATGATTCGTTCCCTTCCAATAGAATCCAAAACAAAAAAAATAGAAAAAAAAAGGGTGTCCATCTATTTAGTTTCCAGCCATTCCGACGCTAATGTTGGTGTTTAAAAAAACAGAGTATGTGACCCATCTATCACTCGCAGTTTACTGGGGTATAGGAGACTGTACTTTAACCCCTTTTCTCAGTCTTTTCCGTATTTCTGTATATGCCCTTCTTTGCTGTTGTATCTCGACCGGGTAGTCGGGGAAAAATAACAATTTAACATTTTCGTACTGTACATCTGCCCTGAGCCTAGCTGTCGAAAGAATTTGATCTTGATCCCTGTAATTCAACAAACGTATCAAAAAAGGACGGGGGGTGCCCCTGGTTTAGGGATACGGAAAGAAATCCTATGTGCTCTTTCTACCACAAATGTTGAGGATGCTTCTGTTAATTTCAAAACTTCTGTTAATAATTTTTCCGAAAATTTAATTGGATTATCCCCTTCTACCCGCTCTGGCAACCCCAGAATTCGGACGTTGTTTCTTCTTAAGCGACTTTCTGTATGAATTGCTCTATCTTGCAGTTCTTTAATTTGCTTTTCCAATCTTTGCCATTCCTTGTTGTCTTTTTTTATTTTATCCTCCACTTTTGCAATACGGGTTTCTATTTCTGCTGTCTTTTTCTATATCTTACCAAAGTCCTGTTTTATTGAACACACATCAACTGCCAGGGCATCCATTTTGTTTGTTAATACTTCACTGCTTGCTTTTATCGCCTCTAGAATTTCTTTCCCAGAGGGCGCATGTTCCCCCTCTATTCCTACCTTCTGAGTCTCTGCTGTTATCCCTTTTACTGGAGATTTTTGTGGGGATTGTGGCGGTTTCTTTGCTGTTTTTGCCGCCATGGCTGAGGGGGAGGAACAGGGGGGTCACAATTTGTGGTTTTATACGGGATTTACTGGGGGCCATTTATCCTCATATTAATTAACAGAGAATAAAGAAAAAGAGAAATTTCTTTCCTCCTTTATCTCCTACCCCTCGTTCTACTTGTGGCAGAAAGGGAGAAAATGGGGGGGTTTATTCCAGGCAGTCCTAAATTTGCAAAAGCAGAATAAAAGCCAGGGGAGCGCAGTCCTCCAGATTGTTAAGTTGTAGAAGCGGTACAGAAAAAGACCAAAGGTTTTCAACCTTCAGGATGATGACTGGGAGCTGAAACCCAAGTTCAAGTGCCAGGGAGCTAATACTTGAGGGTATAGCCTTCTAAAAGTCTCTTCACCATACTCTACTTAGTTTGTGCACCCCTCACCTGGCTTTTCCTTCCCGTTATTCTTCACAGCTCTACCCCCTCCGCAACCAAGCAGACAAGAGAAAAAATAAACTGTAAATTTACAGCCTACCGTTTGTCCATATGAATGCCTAATGTGTCCGATGCAGAGAAATGCACGATCCCAGCCTGTCTTCAAGGGCCCTCTATGGAAAAGTGTACAGCGGAATTCATATCCTACACATTCCACACCATCGGAGCTAGGCACCTGGTAGTCGAGAGATCATATGGGAGAGGGGAAGGACCATACGGACTTGCTGGGCAGCCACAATCACAATCAGAGCAGCTCCGGACACAGAGCCTAACACAGCGCTTGCTTGCTCCTCGCTCTCTGCGGCCACCGTATTGAGGGAGGGGAGGACAGACTTCGTCCAGCACTTCACCTCTCGGCACAGCTGGACTCAGTCCTTCCCGCTGCTGAAACTATCCGGGGGGAGCCCACCCACCGCGCCTCCTTTTAGCCGGCTGTATTGCTGGAGCAGTTAGGGCGGCTTCTCTTCGCGGCTGCTGGCATCCGCCTCGGATCATACGATGGGTAAACGAACAGTCTGCAATCTCTGGTGCGGCATACGGTCACCCAAAATCAGCCGTCAACATAGGGAGAAGGTGCACGCCAGCTCTTACTAGCAGCCTCACGGCATCACAGAGTCGGAGCCCGGTCAACTGCACACGTCACACGCTCACACGCTCTCACGCATTCCTCCATTTTGTTACTTTTTCATGCTACAGATTTTGACAGCTGCAGCTGAAATAGTTTTGGCCTAACCAATAAAATGTGATTTGTCTCAAAGCTCCTTTCCTGGTGTGTATGCATGAATTGTTTGCTGCCATGTTTAATCACCAGGAAAGAAAATACAGAGTGGTAAGTATTGTTTCCTTTTTACTGCAGTGGGCCTCAGCCTCAGTCCTCAAGTACCCCCGACAGGACATGTTTTGTGGATTTATCTTATCAAGAATTGCTGTCCAGACTGTCTTTTAAAGCACGTGTGCAAGGTGAAGGAAAACCTGCAAACATGGCCTGTTGTGGGGGGGTGGGGGGTTATTGGCGGACAGGCTTGAAGTGCTGATTTACAGCACTGTGCTTAAATATAGAGCAAGGCAATCATATTCTAATTGTGGGTGTTTGAGGGAACCCAAGTGAGTGTTCGATCCCCTGCTTGTGTTTTTTTGGGTTGGGCGTTGTGTCCCTTTTCCTAAAATTGGCTTCACTTCCTGTCACACAGCTGAACAGGCAGTGAGGTTAAAATCCTACCAATGTCTTCTCTTGGGGAAACACAGGTCAATCTAACTAGTGTCCCCATGAAGCAAATTGCACTGCTGTGTACACCCCAAATGATTAGTTAGTTTGGGGTTTAGTAAAGGCAAAGCCACTCTGCAGTACAAGCGTAGTCGCTGAAAATCAGAGGGGGAGCACTGATGGTTTTAACATCCAATCCTGTAGAAGCAAAGTTTTTTTTTTTGTTCTTTTTTCCTTGCTTGTCCACTTGTAGTGCAAAGTGGATTTGCCTTTAGTAAATGCACCCCAAAGTCCAAGATCCTGCAAAATATTAAAGCGTGACATGTTAGGTATCTATTTACTCTGTGTAACATCATCTTTCACATTATCCCTAAAAATTGGGCTAACTTTACTGCTTTGTTATTTTTTAATTCATGAAACCGTTTTTTTTTTTTTGGGCAAAAAAAAAGGCGTTTGAAAAATTATTGCGCAAATACCGTTGGAAATAAAAAAAAAATGACCGCCACTTTATTCCCTAGGGTGTCTGCTAAAAAAATATATATAATGTTTGGGGGTCCTGAGTAATTTTCCAGGAACAAAATATAATTTTTACATGAAGTGCCAGAATAGGCGTGGTTAAAGTGAAACAATAAAAGTGAAATATTCCTTTAACCACTTGCTTACTGGGCACATATACCCCCCTCCTGCCCAGGTGAAATTTCAGCTTCCGGCACTGCGTCGCTTTAACTAACAATTGCGCGGTCGTGCGACGTGGCTCCCAAACAAAATTGACGTCCTTTTTTTCCCACAAATAGAGCTTTCTTTTGGTGGTATTTGATCGCCTGTGCGGTTTTTATTTTTTGCGCTATAAACAAAAAAGAGCGACAATTTTGAAAAAAATACAATATTTTTTACTTGTTGCTATAATAAATATCCCAATTTAAAAAAAAACACATTTTTTTTTCTTAGTTTAGGCCGATACGTATTCTTCTACATATTTTTGGTAAAAAAAAAAAAAATCGCAATAAGCGACTGGTTTGCGCAAAAGTTATAGCGCCTACAAAATAGGGGACAGAATTATTTTTTTTTATTATTTTTTTTTTACTAGAAATGGCGGCGATCTGCGATTTTTATTGGGACTGCGACGTTATGGCGGACACATCGGACACTTTTGACACATTTTTGGCGTCATTCACATTTGATACTGCGATCAGTGCTATAAAAATGCACTAATTACAGTATAAATGTAACTGGCATTGAAGGGGTTAACACTAGGGGGTGAGGAAGGGGTTAAATGTATCCCTCCACTGTAGGTGGAGGGGGGGTGACTGGGGGGGTGACCGATCTATGTCCCTATGTACAAGGGACACAGATCGGTCTCCTCTCCAGAGACAGCACCGCTGTCTCTGTGTAAAACGGCAATGAGAGATGATCTCATATGTTTACATATGAGATCATCTCTCATTGGCCGCACAGATCGCATCGCAAACGGCCACTCTGATTGGCCGTTCGCGGCGATCTGTAATTGGCTGTGTCCAAGGGACATGGCCAACACAGAGTTTCCTCGCTGCGCGCTCTGGAGCGCGCGCGGGGAACGCCCAAATGGGCGGACGTCTATTGACGTCCTGTTGGATTATGGGATCCGCGCTGTAGCCGTCATTTGACTATAGCGCGGGTCCCAGGAGGTTACATTTCATACAGGGGGGGAGGGGGGTATAACATGCCTGTGAAGTAGTGCATGTTTCCCGTGCTTAGAACTGTCCCTGTACAAGATGTCATTTCTGAAGTGAAAAAAAAAGTAATTTAAAAGTAATCATGGCTATAAGGAATACAGTCATTGCTCATTAAAAAAAAAAGTGGGGGTCCCCCCAAGTTCCATTACCAGGCCCTTCAGGTATGGTATGGATATTAAGGGGAACCCCGCCATCAAAAAAAAATGACGTAGGGTTCCCCACAAATATCCATACCAGGCCCTTCAGGTCTGGTATGGATTTTAAGGGGAACTCCACCCCAAAAAAAAACAATGGCGTGGAGTCCCCCCAAAAATCCACACCAGACCCTTATCCGAGCATGTTAACCTGGCCGGCCGCAGAAAAGAGGGGGGACAGAGTGCGGCCCCCCCTCTTGTGAACCGTAACAGGCCACATGCCCTCAACATGGGGAGGATGTCCCCATGTTGATGGGGACAAGGGCCTCATCAATGGATGGGGTCTGCGGGCAGAGGGCTTATAAAAATCTGGAAGACCCCTTTAACAAAGAGAACCCCCAGATCCCGGCCCCCCCTGTGTGGAATGGTAATGGGGTACATTGTACCTCTACCATTTCACCCAAAAAAGTGTAAAAAATTACAATAGCCGGTTTTTGACAATTCCTTTATTAATATCTTCTTTCCGCGCTTCTTCTTCTTCCTTCTTCTTCCATCTTCTTCTTTTCTTCTTTCATTCGGGTTTCTTCCTCTTCCTGCTTCTTTCTTGGGTCTTCTCATCTGCATCTTGACCAACGTATTCTTCCATCTTCTTCTCCTTCCGTCGGCCTTCTCGTCCCGCATCTTCTTCTTCCCCAGACGCTGCGCTTGAAATTGAATTCCCCGCCGTGTGACGCTCCTGTGACCCCGCCCTCTCTGACGCCACGGGTAAACTCATAAGAAAGTCTGCGTGTGGTATATGTGTGTCAGAGCGGGGCGGGGTCACAGGAGCGTCACACAGCGGGAACTTCAAATGGAAGCTCGTCCGCATCTTGCGCGGCTTCTTCTTCCCCGGACGCTGCGCTTGAAATTGAATTCCCTGCCGTGTGACGCTCCTGTGACCCTGCCCCCCTCTGACGCACATGTACCACACGGCAACTTTCTTATGAGTTTACCTGTGGTGTCAGAGGTGGGTGGGGTCACAGGAGCTTCACACAGCGGGGAATTAGCATGTGTGTAGCATGTGAGGGGGTGGAAGGGAACATGTGACAAGTGTGTGGGTCCACCAATGTGAATGTTTTGTGTCATCCACAGATGTTCTGGAGGGAGCGGGCCATCTGCTGCCGGTGGCCGTCCCACGCCATCCCCGGAACATCTGGCTCAGCCTGACCCCCTGGGAAGCCAAGAGACAGCAGTGGGGTGGAGTGAACACACCTCTCCTCTAGAGGTGGTTGAGGAGGAGATGGTGGATATGGATGAGGAGGTTTGCCTCTACTATGAGGAGTCTTCCGTTTTGCCCTGGCCCTCTCAGACCTCCCCCAGAAGGGGAAGCCCCTCATTGCCTTTCCCCAGCAGGGGAAGCCCCTCAGGCTCAGCCCCCAGCAGGGGAAGCCCCTCAGGCTCAGCCCCCAGCAGGGGAAGCCCCTCAGGCTTAGCCCCTTAAGGGCCTCCCCATACAGACGGCCCCAAGCCTCTTCTGCCCCCAGAAAGGCGACGCAGAAGACAAGGGGTGTTCCTGCTTTCCTCCAGGAACATCTTGCAAGGGACCAGGCCCGCCAGACCCGCCATATGGGTGCGATACCCGGGGACCTGCGCCGGGTGGCAGACAGCCTGGCCTCCTCGGCACAGATATCAGACGGCCTGCAGGATGTCAGTGGCAACTGCGCTGCAGTGGTCACCCGCGTTGGGGAGCTGCAGGCCACAACAGCAGACCTTGTGGCAGAGGTCAAGACCCTGGCAGTGGCGGTACAGGCAAACACGGCTGCCATCGAGGCGGAGGGAAGGCAGACAAGGCGCCACCAGCGGCACACCACCACCCGCCAGCTGAGGATGAGGCGGGAACAAATGCGGTCCTCACCAGCATTGCCCTGGCATTGGAGGGCAGACAGCCAGCCATGGAAAGACCAGGGGATGATCCTCCTCCATATGCCCCACCCCCCCACCCGAGGCTCTCCCCAGGCAACTGAGGAGCAGGAGCCTTGGCACCAGGCGTAGCCCACGACAGGGCAAATGAGTGCCTTTTTTGGGGGGTTTTGCTCAGGTTCTGAGCTTTTTTATTTTAGTTATGTGCTCAGGTTCTGAACTTTATTTTAGTTATGTGCTCAGGTTCTGAGCTTTTTTATTTTAGTTATGTGTTCAAAATATGAGCTTTTTTATTTTGGAGTGAATGCACACGGTGAGGAGTGCAGGCTACAGTGTGACTGGTGTGTGAATGTGTGGGTGACATACCTGCCAGCAAGGTGTGTCACCCTGGGTCATCAGGGAGAGGTTATCCCCACGACCGTGTGAATGTGGTATGAATGGACAGCAACACCATTGGGGCATTGGTGCAGCGTTGCTGCTCCCAAGTCCTGCATGGTGGACTTGGGCTAATCCAATGTGAGGTGGATGTGGTGTGTGAGCTAGGGACCACAGTGGTGTGCATGCGTGCATTGTCCCTGTGCCATGATAAATGTGTGTCTTTAACGTGCAAAGATACGTTCCACGAGGCAACTCCTGACTGCTGTTCCCTCAGCAGACGGGATAGCCTCGGGTAGGGGGGGACTGTGTGGCTCGGGGGTCAGGTCATCACATATGTCAATCTCCAGGCCCTTTCTCATTGCGTAGTTGTGCAGCATGCAACATGCACCGATGATCTGGCACACAAAGTTTGGGGAATACAACAGGGTCCCCCCCAGACTTATCCAGGCATCGGAAAACGGGACTTCAGGATGCCAAATGTGCGCTCCACCACTGCACGGGTACGTATGTGTGCAGCATTGTATCTTCTCTCTCCTCTGGTTTGGGGATTCCGGTATGGAGTCATGAGATGGGGCCCAAGTGCATATGCCGAGTCACCTGGAAGGGAAAAGACAGGAGGATGTTAGTCGTGCATGTGCCCCTCGTGATGTCTGCATCATGGGGTCGGACAGTCTGTAGAAATCATGCATTGCCTTCTGCCGCAGGTGCTCATGGGTGGGTTTGATGATGTGGTGGGACATGCGTGTGAGGATTGCGGGGACAACCTGGTGCACGCATCTGCTCATAGTGGATTGTGACATCCCAGCCACAACTCCACTTGTACGCTGAAAAGATCCACTTGCAAGGAAATGCAGTGTTGCCAATACCTTGACCAGTGGCTGCACTGCATGTGAGCGTTGTGTCTTGCTGGTGATGTCATCATGCAGGGCTGTGGCTAATTCCAGGATGGCATCAGGGCTGAATCTGAAGATGCGATACACCTCCGATTCCCCCATGCCAAAGACGTTCATGTGCGTTCGGAATATCCTCTCCCGTGCCCTCCTCAACCCTGTGGACACAGTAGTAGTGCTATGACCATGGCTGCCCCTGGCATGTTGGCATACAGATGTGGTCCTGCAAGTGTGGTTGCTCAGCTCGTCCGTAACGGCGCTGCTGCAGCTGCTCTCCAGCTGACCTGTGCACGTCTGTTGCTGAGTTACACCTTCTTTATGAGGGGTAACTTTAGGCCGGACATACAACTTCCGGGCACCGCGCGTAGCCTGCACCGGGCGCATGTACGTTCGGGAATCGTCGTATCTCCCTCATTTGCATATTTGAATAGGAAATCAATGGAAGCGCCAGATGCGGCCAGTGCAAATATGCACCCATGATACGCCGGCGTAGGAAAGTTACGTCGGTCGGAAGAAGCCTATTTTCAGGCGTATGTAGTTCTATGGGTATGGCGCAGAGATACGACGGCGCGCATTTACACTTACGCGGCGTATCTGTGCATACGTTGGCGTAAGTGCTACGAGAATCCGGCTAATAATGTCCAAACGTAAAAGTTCTGGGTGAGAACTGGAGATGGTAGCGGGTATAAGGGCAGTCTCTTGGACCACAGGTCCAGATTTAATAGCGGACCCATCAGCCAGATGAATAGAGAGCCCCTGGGTTTTAGGGAGGAGAGTTATCCAATATTGTGCAGCAAAAGATGAATCCATTAAACAGCTGCAAGCCCCGGAGTCAATAATGGCAGGTATTTGCAGAGTCTTTCCTGGGAGCTGAAACGTAACAGAGAGGGCAAGATGAGATGCAGTCTTGGTCAAGGGTCTTGCCTGGTCAAGAGACTTGGGTAGACACTTATTGAGCTTAAGTGGGCAGTTTCTGACGTAATGTCCGGGTTCCCCGCAGTACAGGCATAGGTTGTTTACGTGGCAACGCTGACGCTCCTCCGGGGTCAGGGAAGGGCGAAGAACTCCCAGCTGCATGGGTTCAGGTGCATCGGATGTGGGCGCTACTGGTGCAGCGGTTGCTGGGTCCAGGTTGGTCGGGAGAAGCCCGTAGCCCTCTCAGACCTTCGTTCTCTCAGGCGTCGATCAGTCTGTATGGCTAGATCAATTAACGCATTCAAGGTCTGTGGGATTCCAACTCTTGCCAGCTCATCCTTTAAAGAATCAGAGAGTCCCATGCGGAACTGGTGATTGAGCGCGGCATCGTTCCAGTTTGTGTCTGCGCTCCACCGCCTGAACTCAGCCACGTAATCCTCTGCTGCCCTGCGTCCCTGTTGCAGGGTGCGCAATGCGGCTTCTGCGGTTGCTGAAAGTTGGGGGTCTTCATATAATTGGGCCATTGCGTCAAAGAAGGTGGTGAGGTTGGTCAAGACAGCATCCTTCTGTTCTAAAAGATGGTGGGCCTAGGTTTGGGGGTCTCCGGTAAGCAAGGAGACCACAAAACCCACCTTGGTAACTTCCAGGGAGAAGGTGCGTGGTTGAAGGGCGAAGTACAGTTCGCAAGAATTGTGGAAGGCCCTAAATTGACTCTGATTTCCGGAGAATTTTTCAGGCATGGGGACTCTGGGTTCCGGTGGGAACATCACAACTGTTGGTGTTGATCCTGCCCCAGCTGAAGAGGTGGAAGCATGGGGAGTGCCCTGGGCTCCAGTAGGGTTGGACAGGATCAGTACCCGTTCTTCCAGCCGGGTGTAGCCTTGCTGGAGATGCTTAACAGCTTCAGATAGTCCTGCCAGGTGGCAACACAGTTCCTCCATAGGAGAGGCTCCCTGCTCAGGCTCAGACATGGCTGTCTTCTACTGTCACGTACCTGATGGTGGTGAGCCCGATATAGCAGAGGGAGGCCTCCCTTACGGCTCCTACTCTTAGCCCCTGGTAAAGTAACAGGAGGCGCAGGAGTGAGGAGTGGTACGAGTGCCTGGCAGGATCAACAGAGGTAGAGGTAATCTGGACGTTCAGGAACTCCTCAGGAACTGGCAAGCTGAAGCAGCTAACAGGTTAAGCAGACAGGAGCTGGATCACTGGACCGGAACCAGGAACAAACAGGCTCAATTCAGCAGATTGGAACAGCTTGGACTGGAACCAGGACAGACAGGAATCATTCAGCAGACTGGAGCAGACTGGAACAGACTGGATGGTCAGACAGGCCGGGTCGGTTATCAGGCGGTCAGCGAGGTACAAAGGTGCAGAACAGGCCAAGGGTCAGGTGCAGGCGGATGGCTGGAATAGTCACAGGTAAGCTGGGGTCTTTCACAGGTTAAGTCACAGATCAGGTTTCAGATACACAAACGCTGTAGAGCAGACAGCGGGGATGGTGTGTGAGAGGCCGGCTTAAATAACCCGCCTGGCTCCAACAGGGGTGTGCACACATGCACGCACCCGCATGCACGGTTTCAACCGTGATCGGGAACCGCAAAGTCTGAGGCGCCTGTTTCTGGCAGGATCTTCATGACAATCACAGTGTCCTGACTCATGATATAGGGGGACAGCAAATCTAACAGACAGTGAAAAACGGGGTCTATCATCCGGAGATAATTACTGAGGTCATCAGGATTTTTCTCCTGGATTTCCCGCATGAGAGGCATATGTGAGAATTGGTCCCACTGGAGCAACCAATTCTTGGTCCATGAACTCCTCCTCACCCTGTTCATGGACTGAGCTCGGGTTACAGTATTAACCGCAACACCAAGCCCATACGCAGCACGAACTCAAGAATGAGAACGTACTTCCAACATGAGTTTAAACCGGTCAGCTGGTCAGAACGAACTTTAAACAGAACGCACCGAGGAACAGTGAGGCCTATAAAGAACGATCTGAAAACCAGAAAACGAGCGGACAGGAACGCACTGCAAAACAGATACGACCTGACTGTACGCACTGAAAGACAGATAAGAACCCACAAGCATAAACTGAACAACAGAAAACGATCTGAAAAGCGCGAATCGGCTCTCACCAAACTTTTACTAACACGCGGTAACACGAAATCAGCAAAAGCAGCCCAAAGGGTGGCGCCGTTGAATTTGAAATTCCCCTTTATAGTGCCGTTGTACGTGTTGTACATCACCGCGTTTTGGCACGGTCAGATTTTTGACTGATGGTGTGTAGGCAAGACTGATGAAAGTCAGCTTCATCGGATATCCGACGAAAAAATCCATCGGATTAAATTCCATCAGATATACGATCATGTGGTCAGGGCTGTAGCACAGTTTTGCCCGCACAATATATATTATTAATTTGTTTTAACAAGGATATCTTTAAGATACAAGATAATCTATATGATACAGTCTATAATATGAAACGTATTCATGGAGATCTGTAATCATACAAAATAGTTAAATTTATTGGTTGACAAAAAAAAAATATTAACATAAAATTAAAATACTGATTGCGTTACATGAACGACTTGAAAATCAATAGAAAACACCCGCAAAATAGGAATGGGACGTAATACCGACATGATAACTTCTCGGTAGAATAACCTTGTGTAAATGACAGCTAAACAGAGCGTCTGTATTGCACACGTCTAACCGTTACTATACTGCAGGTAAGTAAGTGGTTAACAATGTGAAATAAATTAGACATTTGTTTTGTCACTAAAATTGGAACTATGCACAAAGAAAAATTTAATGAAAAATTAGAGAAAAATCTACCAGACAGTTATTAATTCAGGAGAATATATAATCAATCACAGAATATTCAATACAGCAATATTTTAGAGAAAAACTGAATTCATGATAAAATAAAAAATTACATAATTACCCATTTCAAAATTTCCGTTAGATTACTGGTTACTAGGGTTGAGCGGACCCGAATAATTGGAAAAAGTCGGGGTTCGGGTTCGGAGTTTGGGTATGTTTTGGCGCGCTGCACGGCAGCCAATCGCCATTCGTGTTACTACTGTGACTGGGAACTGATCACAGCCATGCCTACTTATGGCATGGCTGTGATTGGCCAGTGCAGCATGTGACCCATCATGTGACCAGTCTCTATATTAGATAGAGGCACACAGCACAGATCGTCACTCTGCTTCACTCATGATAGGGAAAGGCTGCTGGAATCTGCTTCTTTGGGAAAGTCTTAGGTGTATCTGGCTCGTTGTCACTGTATTTCACTTATGTGAGGGAAAGGCTGCTAAATCTGCTTAGGGACAGTTTTAGGTGTATGCTGCTATGCTGCTCCAGAAATATCAAGAGGCACACTTTATTTCTTTGATATCTGCATCATCTTATGGCATCTGGCTCGCTGTCACTGCTTCACTTATGTGAGGGAAAGGCTGCTGAATCTGCTTAGGGACAGTTTAAGGCCTAGTACACACGAGAGGATTTATCCGCGGATACGGTCCAGCGGACCGTTTCCGCGGATAAATCCTCTCGAGGATTTCAGCGGATTTGGATCCGATGGAGTGTACTCACCATAGGATCGAAATCCGCGCCAAAATTCCCTCGCGATGACGTGTCGCGCCGTCGCCGCGATGATGACGCGGCGACGAGCGCGACGCTGTCATATAAGGAATTCCACGCATGCGTCGAATCATTACGACGCATGCGGGGGATCCCTTCGGACGGATTGATACGGTGAGTCTGTACAGACCAGCGGATCAATCCGTTGGGATGGATTCAAGCGGATAGATTTGAAAGCATGTCTTCAAATTTTTATCCGCTTGAAATCCATCCCAGGGGATAAAAATCCGCGGAAACAGATCCGCTGGATTGTACACACCAGGGGATCTATCCGCTGGAGCCAGGCCGCGGATCAATTCCAGCGGATGGATCATCTCGTGTGTACCGGGCCTTAGTTGTATATTGCTCCAGAAATATCAACAAGCACTCTATTCCTGTGACATCTGCTGTGCTTCATATAGTTTAGGAATTTTGTTCAGCTATAGGGGCAATTTGCAATCTATAGGTGACTCTGAATATTTCAACAGCAGTACACCTGCCACACCACCTGTACACCTGTGATATACTGTGTTTCTGTCAAGTACATAGTCAGGGAGAGTTTCCTGAAATATTTTTTCTATAGGAGCAGTCAGCACTCTATAGATGACTGAGTATTTCAACAGCACTACACCTGCCACACCACCTGTACACCTGTGATATACTGTGTTTCTGTCAAGTACATAGTCAGGGAGAGTTTCCTGAAATATTTTTCCTATAGGAGCAGTCAGCACCCTATAGGTGACTGAGTATTTCAACAGCACTACACCTGCCACACCACCTGTGCACCTGTGATATACTGTGTTTCTGTCAAGTACATAGTCAGGGAGAGTTTCCTGAAATATTTTTCCTATAGGGGCAGTCAGCACTATATAGGTGACTGAGTATTTCAACAGCAGTACACCTGCCACACCACCTGTGCACCTGTGATATACTGTGTTTCTGTCAAGTACATAGTCAGGGAGAGTTTCCTGAAATATTTTTCCTATAGGGGCAGTCAGCAATCTATAGGTGACTCTGTATATTTCAACAGCACTGCACCTGTCCCCTGTGATATACTGTCTGTGCAGTACATTGTTTAGGGCTGGGTTCCTGCTTCTTGCTATAGGTGGAGAAATATATAGGTGAATCTCTGCCTATTTCACCAGCTTACACTTTTTTGTATTTAAAATTTTTCAAAATTAGGGCAAGACCCTAAATTTGAGAAATATATAGGTGAATCTCTGCCCATTTCACCAGCACTCCACCTTTCCCCTGTGATATACTGTCTGTGCAGTACATTGTTTAGTGCTGGCTTCCTGCTTATTGCTATAGCTAGAGAAATATATAGGTGAATCTCTGCCTATTTCACCAGCTTACACTATTTTTGTATTTAAAATTTCTCAAAATTAGGGCAAGACCCTAAATTTGAGAAATATATAGGTGAATCTCTGCCCATTTCACCAGCACTCCACCTGTCCCCTGTGATATACTGTCTGTGCAGTGCATTGTTTAGTGCTGGCTTCCTGCTTATTGCTATAGGTAGAGAAATATATAGGTGAATCTCTGCCTATTTCACCAGCTTACACTATTTTTGTATTTAAAATTTCTCAAAATTAGGGCAAGACCCTAAATTTGAGAAATATGAGGAAAACGTCAAATAAGGGACGTTGTCGTGGTGCTGCTGGTGGAGCTCCTGTTACAGGGAGAGGACGTGGTCGATCTGTGCCAGCTACAAGCACAAGTGAAACACCTTTCTCAGGTGCGAGTAGCCGACAGAGCCTGCAGCGGTATTTGGTCGGGCCTAATCCAGCTCTACGAATGTTGAGGTCAGGAGCAGAACAGGCGGTAGTAGATTGGGTTGCTGACAGTGCCTCCAGTTCCTTCACATTGTTTTCCAACCAGTCTTGTGCTGAAAGCTCAGAGTTGGCGCCTGCAGCCGATGTCCACCATCAGTCTTTCACCTCACCCCCTTGCAAATCAGCCAAGCAGTCTGAGCCCCAAAGCATGCAGCAGTCTCTTCTTCTTTTTGATGAGTTTGTTAGCATGTGTTCCCAGGGCCATCCACCTAGCCCAGCCCCAGAAGGGGAAGAGATTGAGTGCACCACTTATATTTCAGGATGAGTTCATGGGGGGACCATCACAGCACGTCTTGCATGATGAACTGCTGGTGAAGACTGGGTGGAAGATGATGTGGAGGACGATGAGGTCCTTGACCCGACATGGAATCAACCTCATGCAGGTGACACATGTAGTTCGGAGGAAGAGGCGATGGTCGCACAGAGCCACCAGCACAGCAGAAGAGGGAGCAGGGTGCCAAAGCAGAGCGTCCGTCCCCTAGACAGTACGCCTGCTACTGCCCAATGCAGCAAGGGACCGAGCACACCAAAGCCAGGTCCAAGGAGTTCCCTAGCGTGGCAGTTCTTCACACAATGTGCTGATGACAAGACACTCGTGGTTTGCACGTTGTGCAATCAGAGCCTGAAGCGAGGCATAAACGTTCTCAACCTGAGCACAACCTGCATGACCAGGCATCTAAGTGCAAAGCACGAGCTGCAGTGGAGTAGACACCTCAAAAACCAAGAAAGGTCTCTGGCTCCTCCTGCTTCCTCTTCTGCATCAGTCTCGGGCCTCTCTGCCTCTTCATCCACCTCCATAGTGACAGTGCCACCTGCCACCCCTCAATTAGAGGACCGGCAAGCAACACTACCACCTGGGTCACCAAACAATGTCCCATGGAAGCATTCAGCTCTCCATCTCCCAAACACTGGAGCGTAAGAGGAAGTACCCCTCTACCCACCTGCGATCCCTGGCCCTGAATGCCAGCATTTCAAAATTACTGGCCTTTGAAATGCTGTCATTCCGTCTGGTGGAGACGCAGAGTTTTAAAAGCCTGATGGCATTGGCTGTCCCACAGTACGTCGTGCCCAGCCGCCACTACTTTTCCAGGCGAGCCATCCCTTCCCTGCACAACCAAGTGGGGGACAAAATCAGGTGTGCACTGCGCAACGCCATCTGTGCCAAGGTCAACCTAACTACGGATACGTGGACCAGTAAGCACGGTCAGGGACGTTATATCTCCCTAACAGCGCACTGGGTAAATGCAGTGACGGCTGGGCCTGAGGCGGATAGCAGTTTGGCGCATGTCCTTTCACCACCGAGGATTGCAGGGTGCTTCAGTTTACCTCCTGTTCCTAACTCCTTCTACTCCACTTCCTCATCCTCTACCGCCTCCTCATCCAGTCAGCGTAACAAATTCACCACCAACTTCAGCACAGCCATGGGTAAACGCCAGCAGGCAGTTTTAAAACTTTCCTGTTTGGGGGAAAAACCACACACCGCGCAGGAGTTGTGGAGGGACATGGAACAACAGACCGATGAGTGGTTGGCGTCAGTGAGCCTCAAGCCAGGCCTGGTGGTGTGCGATAACGGGCGAAATCTCGTAGCAGCTCTGGGCCTAGCCGGTTTCACGCACATTCCTTGCCTGGCGCATGTGCTGAATTTGGTGGTGCAGAGTTTCCTGAGAACTTACCCCAATATGTCACAGCTGCTGCAGAAAGTGCGGGCCGTCTGTGCGCACTTTCGGCATTCTCACCCTGCTGCTGCTCGCCTGGCAGCGCTGCAGCGTAACTTCAGCCTTCCCGCTCACCGCCTCATATGTGATGCTGGCCAGACTGTGTGAGCAGCAGCAGGTGATAATGGAGTTCCAGCTGCAGCACGCACGCGTGAGTCGCTCTGCGGAACAGAACCACTTTACCACCAATAACTGGGCCTCCATGCAAGACCTGTGTGCCTTGTTGCGCTGTTTTGAGTACTCCACCAACATGGCCAGTGCCAATGACGCCGCTCTCAGCGTGAATATCCCACTTCTATGCCTCCTTGAAAAAACGCTATGGGCGATGATGGAAGAGGATGTGGCACAGGAGGAGGAGGAGGAATCGGGATCATTTGCAAGGCTTTCAGGGCAGTCATTCACAAGTGGCTCCGAGGGTGGGTTCGTGCACCAACAAAGGCCAGGTACACAATTGTCTAGCAAGGGCACAGTTCTGGAGGATGACGCGGTGGAGGATGAGGAGGAGGAAGACATGGAGGAGGAGGAACCATGTTCACAGCAGGATGGCATCCAGACCAGCTCATGGCCATTACTGGTGCGTGGCTGGGGGGGATACAGAGGACACAGATGATAAACCTCCCACAGAGGACAGCTTTTCGTTGCCTCTGGGCAGCCTGGCACACATGAGCAATTACATGCTGCAGTGTCTCCGCAACGACCGGCGTGTTTCGCACATTATGACAGGTGCTGATTACTGGGTGGCCACGCTGCTGGATCCCCGTTACAAGGACAATGTACCATCCTTAATCCCCTCACTGGAGCGTGAACGCAAGATGTGCGAGTACAAGCGCACGCTTTCAGACGCGCTGCTGGTGCAATTCCCACCTGGCAGCGGGGCCACAGTGGAAGCAGAAGGCGAAGGCAGAGGAGGAGGAAGAGGTCGCCAATGCAGCAGGGGCACCGCCAGCACCTCAGAAGGCAGGGTTAGCATGGCCGAAATGTGGAAAAGCTTTGTCAGCACACCACAACAAACAGCACCACTAGCTGATATGGAACGTTTTAGCAGGAGGCAGCATTTCAGCAACATTTTGGAGCAGTATGTGAGCACACCCCTACACGTACTGAATGATGGCTATGCCCCCTTAAACTTCTGGGTCTCCAAATTGGGCACATGGCCTGAGCTTGCCCTTTACGCCTTGGAGGTGCTGGCCTGCCCTGCGGCCAGTGTATTGTCTGAACGTGTATTTAGCATGGCAGGGGGCGTTATCACAGACAAGCGCAGCCGCCTGTCCAGATCCAATGTGGACAAGCTCACGTTCATTAAAATGAACCAGGCATGGATCCCAGAGGAGTTGTCCATACCTTGTGCAGAATAGACACCGGGCCGGCCTTACCCAGCCATTGTTTTTTTCTGAGCTTTCTAGGGTTGCCATCTCATCCCTTTCAAAGCAAAAACATATTAATTACACAGGTTCTCTGGCTGATTAAGGTGTTGCTAATTAAACTTACGTGGTGCCTTATGGACATCAAATTAGCCCCAGAACCTGTGTAACTCTGTGTTCAACCCTAGATCTGTCTCACTATTTTGGGGTTTACCCTAATTTAAAAAATAAATCAATTAAAAACCAAAACCTGCTGTGTTGGCTACCTCCTCCTTCACCGCTTCCACCTTCAGTCACATTCTTAGGCTTGCGCACTGCAACTGTATTCTTTAAGTCCCACCAGAGGTTCTCAATCGGATTTAAGTCTGGTGACTGCGATGGCCACTCTAAAATGTTACAGCCTTTAATCTGCAACCATGCTCTAGTGGAGTTGGAGGTATGCTTGGGATCATTGTCCTGTTGAAAGGTCCAACGTCTCCCAAGCCTCAGGTTTGTGACGGACTGCATCACATTGTCATCCAATATCTCCTAGTACTGAAGAGAATTCATGGTACCTTGCACACGCTGAAGCTTCCCTGTACCTGCAGAAGCAAAACAGCCCCAAAGCATGATTGACCCCCCGCCATGCTTCACAGTAGGCAAGGTGTTCTTTTCATCATACATAACATCCAAACATAGCGTTGATCCATGGGCACAAACAGTTGTAATTTTGTTTCATCAGTCCACAGAACACAATCCCAAAACGTGTGTGGTTTGCCCACATGACTTTCGGCATACTGCAGTCGACTCTTATTCTTTGGAGACAGCAAGGGGGTGCGCCTGGGAGTTCTGGCATGGAGGCCTTCATTACGCAGTGTGCGCCGTATTGTCTGAGCAGAAACTTCAGTACCCACATCTGACAAATATTTTCTCAGTTCCTCAGCAGTCACACGGGGACTTTTCTCCACTCGCTTCAGGTAGCGCACAGCAGTCGAAGTCAGCATCTTCTGTCTGCCACGACCAGGTAGCGTTTCAACAGTGCCCATTGCCTTGAATTTTGCATTTACTACTGTATTACAAAACCAATTGATGTCATATTAGTTGCATATGGTTCTTTATGAAGTCCTTGTAGGATTTCATTCTGAATACAATTACAAATGTACACTAAATTCCCTAAAACCCTTTACAGCATTGGGGGGTTCAATAATTGTGAACAAAACTGTATGGACCTCGTCCTCAAAAGGTCAAAAATCATTATATTTTTTATTTAATTTTTTTTTATGTTATTTTAAGTTATTTCCCTATCCACATTTATTTCCAGAGTACTTGCCATGCTCTTCCCGACATTTTGCTGCCATTTGCAGCCCTCCAGCCCTTTCTCTTTAGTTTTTTAGAGACATTTTTGTAGTCAAAAGTCCGGGTCCCCATTGACTTCAATGGGGTTCGGGGTCAAAGTCCGGGTTCGGGTTCGGTCCCGAACCCAAACTTTTTTTTCAAAGTCCGGGTTCGGGTCCGAACCCGAACTTCCAGGTGTCCGCTCAACTCTACTGGTTACCAGAATTTTTAAGATGGCTGCGCATCAGGGTTTCAGGAATCTTCATGAATGTAAAGATATGTCTTCATGCATGGTGCATGTGTGTCTCAGTCTGTGAATGTAAGTCTGTTTGGGAGTGTGTGGCTGAATCCCCCCCTCCAAGGGTGTGTCCCTCAGTGTGTGTCCTCCTCCATGTCTCCCTGTGGGAGTGAGTCCTTCGTATTTTTCTTGTCTTAAATATTATCTCAGACAATGATATAATAAAAATTATAGTAAGTTCTGCTCAAAAGGTATGTGTTCCTAATTCATTGGTAGGCTGCAAATATGGGAGTTAACTGCCCTGTTACTCATTTACCTTTTTCCAGAACGATGTGTCAGAACATTTGGGGTTAAAAGAATACATATAAAGTTGCACAAGTATATTTTTATATTGTTCCTATCCATATATTATGAACAATACTGAAGCCATTTTGGATCTTATTCTCTCTCTTAGGCCTCGTACACACGACCGGATCTCTCCGTTGGGATTTATCCGTGGATCAGTTCCAGCAGACAAATCCGGTCGTGTGTATGGCCTAGCGGAGATTTTTCGGCAGGCATTTCTCCAGCCGACGGTTTTCAAGCGGATAAAAATTTCTTAGCATGCTAAAAAATCTATCCGCTGAAAAGCTGTCCGTTGGACTGATCCGGTCGTCTGTACAGACTCACCGGATAAGTCCAAGCGATCCCCATCCCTCGCATGCGTCGAAGTGATTCGACGCATGCGTGGAAGTATTTACCTTCCAGGGTCGCGCACGTCGCCGCGGCGACGGCGCGGCCACGTCACCGCGTATGTTTTCCGCTGGGATTTTGATCTGATGGTGTGTACAGCCATCAGATCAAAATCGGGAGCAGAAATGTCCGCTGGAAACATTTTTAGTATTGTTCACAATATATATATGGATAGGAACAATAGAAAAATCCTACTGGGATTGTATGGTATTTTCCCTAACAGGTTAGTGACCTGGGGAATATTTTTGAGGTTCATATTTATGCCAGGAATATAATCACATTAGTAGAAATTATTAAAATAGTTGATCATTCCTAAAATAAATATTTAGGTATTCACACCCCTCAGGAAGTAAATAAATAAATAATCAGTCAATCATTTATTCCTGATAATCAATGACCCAATATATCATGTGTACATTGGCAACGATATATTACATTGCTTTGTTATGCACATAGATCTGGTAAATACCAAATGTGGTCCAGATTAATATAAAACCCAATTAGTTTCATAAATGAACATGAAGCCCTAAAATAATCTTGATTACTGCCAGATGCAGTAAACATATTAGTACCACAAAGGTCATTATTCAGACAGGTACTAATACATTTTTATTATTACCCGGCCATGTATACATAGGCCGAAGATTTTTAAAGAACCCTGCTGCATGAAAAGGTTTTGCAGTCAGGATGTACACAGAAAAGATTTCAGTAAATCACACTCATGAAAGAAAAGTGTTCATGAAGTTCAAGAAAATATGTTTATGAAAAGATTCCTGTGATGTGGTATAATAGACATACACATAGCCAGGATCCAATCTGATCCAAGTGAAAACGTACCTTGTGTTTTAAATCAAAAATTGTTTTCTTTCCCTAGCTGGCTATATTTCGCTAGTGGAGACCATTAAGAATTTAAAGGAGAGGAGCTTTGTAAGATTAGTGCACCGGATCTAGGATTATAATCCTATACTTGATATTCTTAAACCAAATGGTCATGGCGTTTGTATGCTGATCTAAGACAGCTACATAAACGGGTATATTTGTACAGCTAAGCTGTGCCATACCTTGACCAATGCTTGATATAAAAATACAAAGCGCTAAGTATTTCACCACACTAAATGATGCCCAATGATGGTGGAACATTCAGGTAAGTCCTGAAGACCCATACAGGCTGGCAGTTAAGGGTGGTAAGAAATAGTGCAACTGAAACAGAATGTAACTTGGTCAGATAAATTCATGTTTTGAATGTGATTTTGTTTCTGTTTGTTATTTTACATAAGGCCAAGGCCTGATGTACCTTCAAGGAAAAGTTTAACATAGGTGGATGATATTTTTGCTGAATAGCAAAGAGTTTAAAAAGCGTATCCCAGAGTTCAGATA
Organism: Rana temporaria; assembly: GCF_905171775.1. Classification (NCBI taxonomy): domain Eukaryota; kingdom Metazoa; phylum Chordata; class Amphibia; order Anura; family Ranidae; genus Rana; species Rana temporaria. The sequence continues at coordinate 102,995,264 of NC_053499.1, forward strand.
TGTTCTTAACCAGTTGAGGGAGGCGGGTGTTTGAAATCTCATTTCAGGAAGACCAATGGTGTCGCTCCAAGGTTTATCTCCTGAGGCCTATGGTTTGCAGCCTAAGTCTCGCACCAGAAGAAAATGGGATGAGGTCAAGAGTATCTGCCAATATCAGTGAATTGAGGACATGTTTGGGTATGGTATGAAATATGAAATTGTATGCTTGTCATCCTAGTTTCCAACCAAGAATGCTGGAAGGTAATGTATAAGAAGAGACTTAAAAGGAGCAAGAGAATGTAATGTAATAATATGACATTGTGATATTTCTCTCTTGACTTACAGATCTCCAAATCTTATACTTCAGCATTAGTGTTGATCCTGCCATTCATGGCAGAATAATATCATCATTAAATCGTTGATGATTTTTTTTTAGTTAATTAAAATATAGTTAACCAATTGCTATATCATATATATATAGCATAGTTAGAAAATGTAAATCTTGATTAATAAGAATATGTATTCATACTGTCTATTTACTCAAATAGAAAATGATGGACAATCCAGACCAGATCGTTGATTGGTAAAGGTGAAGTGATCTACCAAAGACGCAATGATCGCATGGATGATGTTAATCCTTGGCTTCCCATTCCGGAGGGAACCGTCACCAAACCACACTCCCGACCAGATCGTTGATTGGTAAAGACGAAGTCAACCACCAAAAGATACCGCGATCGTCTGGATGAAGTTAATCTGTGATGCCCAGTTCCGGATGGAATCTGCCACCACATCGAATCCTTCATCAGGAGTCATGAAGCAAGATGCTCCAGGATTCGTGTTGTCGGAACGAAAGATTTGTTGCAGAAGTCCCTTGTTCATTTGAATCCAAGAATATCCGTTGAAAGAAGGGATATTGAATCCCATTTACAGCTTGTAACATTACAAGAGCGGATGCATATAAAGAGTTTCTTCAATTGCTGGTTTACCAGTTTTGTTTTTATTACATTTGAAATGGGGGGGTGACACCACCACTGCAACAGTTCATTTTGTTTTATAAAGACTTGAACTCATCAAGGAAGGTCCAAGTCATACAAGAACAATCTTTATCATATGGATGAAGAAAGGAACATTTTTCAAGTATAAAGAAAAATAATAATGTGGACATATTTGTTTTTTTTAACTACTGATATTTCTTCGGACACCGTTTCTTAATATGTCTATGACTATTTTGCCAGACTATAAGAAGCGTGGGGGGGATTTGTCAGAACATTTGGGGTTAAAAGAATACATATAAAGTTGCACAAGTATATTTTTCTATTGTTCCTATCCATATATATATTGTGAACAATACTAAAGCCATTTTGGATCTTATTCTCTCTCTAAGAGGTTAATATCAAGTCAAAGATCTGTATCTTTATCCCAGACCATAAATTAGAAGGTTTGGCATCTGTAGATAAGGGTATGATGAGCACAAGCTGTTACAAGCTACATAGTCTGGTCTTTGTACGATTTGACCAGAGGGGCTTATTCACAATCCCGGTGGAATAATAAACTGTATCTTAAAAAGTATTGTTTCTTTATAATGCCATAACAATATATGTGTATTAGTAGTTCATATAGTATAACTTGTTAAGCACATATACATACATTAATATCCTTACGAATGTGAGATCACAAGTGACACTAAGAATCTATATTTGGAGTCAAGGGTTTTCCTGTAAAGGTACTTCAAAGGTTTTCACTTGTCTTAAGAATTAAACAGATGTATGAGCTAATGATATGTAAACATTCCCAACCCACAATTCACTAAGAACGCCAAGATGTCTGACAATTGTTTGACATACAGGACAACTTATGGAGGTTTTTATAGGCCCAAGTCAGAGGGGTCATAAATCTTGATTAACTGTGGTTGACCTTATCATTAGGAATAATTCCTTATACGCTACTGCCCCCTACAGGTTAATATCGGCATGGGTCAAGATGGTCACCCACCAAAACATATTGTCAGGTGACATCGCCAGTCATGTGATAGGGAAATACACACCCACTTCTTTGGGGAGATAAAAAGTGATTACTCAAGACAGGAGAGGAGGATCTCTGAAAAGCTTGGTGGGAGAGAGATGGCAAGGCTGATGGGAGCTGAGCTCTGGAGGGCTGATGGCTGCAGCCTGATCTGATCTCTGATCTCTGAAGGAAGCTTGATTATTTACCTTTTTGGTACTTTGGAGATTTTCACATACACACAACCAAAACCATGTAAATATACTTGGCAAATATTATTTGGGAGTTGGTTATGTCTAACTGCACCATGAGATAATTGTATCCCAAATATTAAAGACATACGCATTACGTTTGTCTTTGAAAAGCTAAGTGCCAATGATGGTAAATCGGTTTTAGAGTGAGGGTGTATGTGAAGATATATCCTCGCCAAATTTAACTCTTAAAAGCTTGTGTACAATATAACATTTGTTATGTACACGTATATATTAAGTAGTAGCAAGAGATCTGTTTGATATTGAGAAGAAATAACACAAGGTCAAATTACAAGCCACCAAGTTTTTTTTAATACACCAGGATGATTTAAATAAGAGCTATTAATATACCTTGTCATATAATGTAAATATCATCTGAATTTTCAAGCGTCATTAATCTCTATTGTAGAAGCATATCAATTATTTGTTGTAACACGAATTGTACCTGATTTTAATTTTGCACCATATCTTTGGTTAATGAATATATATATTTTAAATATTCATTTGTATTGCTTGTCCTCAAAATAGCACAGATAAAAGAATTTTGATATCTTGTATCGTAGGAAAAGTGTATATCTCCCAAAGCACAGATTTACATATTTTCATAAATACAATAATATTTTATAGTTCAGAATAAATATTCTGACGGTATATGTAGGCTCTATGCCGAGATACGTCAATGGTTCTGACAGATGATTTTAAGGTAATATCACCTTCAACCACCAGGTGTCTTACATGTGTTTTGAGTCCAACTCTTTAAGTTAATATTCTATTTTCAGAATGTGTATTTTTGTATATATAATGCTGGGAAGAATATATATATTTTTTGAATATTCTGGTAACTTTATATTATATAAAGCATGATTAGTATACTCTTGATCCATTTACATAACATAAAATGTTTTTTGTGTATAAGTGTATATCTTTAAACTGGTTTTCCTAAGCATGACACGGGTTATATATCACACAAAATGATTATCTATATGGATACCTGAATAATTCTGATATATAAGCTGAGCATGTGTTAATTCTAAATACAGGTTATTTTTTTATAGTTATAATCACAATTAGGTATATTTCATAAGGCTAATTAGCTCTTTAAAACATTTCTACTTATAAAATCACTCTTTCATATAAATTTATCATATTCTTACTTCTACTATCATGTGTATTTATAATATAACATGTATACAGGTGTTTTCCTAAAATGTCTGAGAAGTAGCATATGCATCACTAATGGTGGCTTTGGCCAATTATGGCCAATTATGGCTCAGGGGTTTAGTACACGCCCCACACTATATAAGGCCGCCTCCGTGGTGGCCTTGTGTAGTGTGTTGGTGGTTAAAGACAGAGAGAGAGGGAGTTAGATAGAGTTAGATAGAGCAGGCAAGCAAGTCAGTTACAGTGTGTAGAGGATATATATGCATCCCAGGTGTTGTATATATATTTATACACTGTATTGAGTTTAGCTAAATCCGCTCTTCCTAATATACTGACAGATTGTGCTAGCTGCAGTATTTTCACTTGGTGTACTGTCTGTGTCCTCTGCACAGTGTGCACCTAAAGCTACGTGAATACAATTGTAGTTGTTCTCATATTAATACCACAGGCAGTGGCTGATCAGCAAATATTCTCACTTGGTGTACTGTGTCCTCTGCAGTGTGCACATAAAGCTACGTAAATACATTTGCTGGTGTTCTCATATTAATACCACAGGCAGGAGATCTGAAAGTATTTTCACGTGGTGTACTATGTCCGCTGCACAGTGTGCACCTAAAGCTACGTCAATAGATTTGCTGATGTTCTCATATTAATACCACAGGCATGGATCTGCTCATATTAATACCACAGGCAGGGGATCTGCAAGTATTTTCACGTGGTGTACTATGTCCTCTGCACAGTGTGCACCTAAACCTACGTCATTAGATTTGCTGGTGTTCTCATATTAATACCACAGGCAGGGATCTGCTCATATTAATACCACAGGCAGGGGATCTGCGAGTGTGGTGGAAGTGAAATAAAATGAATATTTTATTCTATGCTATTTTATGTTAAGCTAATTATTTTATTAGAATCACTCAAATGTTGCTTTTCTTTCATTATATTCTTATATTGTTTTTATTTCTTTATCTATATAAGATATATACATATGCATGTGTGAAAATATATACTACAAGTGTTTATTATCCTTAAAAGAGGTTATGACAGATTATAATGATTTAAAGTTACAATTACATCTCAACTTGAAATGGAAACAATGAGGACTAATAATAGGAAACAGATGTCACTTCAAACCCCCTCCTCCCCCTTATTTCAGCTAAGAAGCATATATGGCTCTGAGTGAAGAAAGCCCCTGAAAACTTGGGTGCAAGAGCCCTGTAATGACACGTGGACTGTTTGTGCTAAAAATGGACTTCCAAGAAGAAACCATCCTTATATGAACTGATCTATGAGGGCTCCATGCCAAGAACAGTCGTCACAGGGGGCGTGTAAATGGGACTGTACTGTATAGAATTAACCAATCAGTGTGTTCATGTGAATGATATCATGATGTTGATAAAGCTATAGGAAATAAAGGGTTGGGCCTCTTTGCTGGCTGAGACGCTGAAAGGTGAGGTTGCAGTGTGTTTCTCAGCACATTGCATGCTCCCATTAATTTGGGTCAACCGGCAGAAATGGGGTTAATCCTGAAATTGTGTCAGGAAATCAATCGTTATCGCAAGCATTTTCACGTGGTGTACTGTGTCTTCTGCACAGTGTGCACCTAAAGCTATGTGAATACAATTGCTGGTGTTCTCAGATTAATACCACAGGCAGTGATCAGCAAGTATTGTCAGTATTTGTGCAGCTACATCTCCCTGCAGGCCTTTATTAAGGATGAGCCGAACACCCCCCTGTTCGGTTCACATCAGAACTTGCGAACACACCAAATGTTCGTGTGAACTTTAGAACCCCGTTAAAGTCTATGGGACTCGAACATTTGAAATCTAAAGTGTTAATTTTAAAGGCTAATATGCAATTTATTGTCCTAAAAAGTGTTTGAGGACCTGGGTCCTGCCCCAGGGGACATGTATCAATGCAAAAAAAAGTTTTAAAAACGGCCGTTTTTTCAGGAGCAGTGAATTTAATAATGCTAAAAGTGAAACAATAAAAGTGTAATATTACTTTAAATTTCGTACCTAGGGGGGGTGTAAAGTCAGCATGTGAAAAAGCGCATGTTTCCAGTACATAGAACTGTCCCTGCACAAAGTGTCATTTCTGAAAAAAAAAAGGCATTTAAAACCGGCTTTGCGGCTCTAATGAATTCAGAGATGATTCATTCATAAAAAAAAAAAGCTGGGGATCCCCCAAATTCCATTAACAGGCCCTTCAGGTCTGATATGGATATTAAGGGGAACCCCACCGTCAATTTAAAAAAAAAATGACGTGGGGTTCCCCCCAAATATCCATACCAGACCCTTCAGGTCTGGTGTGGATTTTAAGGCAAACTCCACCCCAAATTAAAAAAAAATGACGTAGAGTTCCCCCAAAAATCCACATCAGACCCTTATCCGAGCACGTTAACCTGGCCGGAAAGAGGGGGGGACAGAGTGCGCCCCCCTCTCCTGAACTGCACCAGTCCACATGCCCTCAACATGGGGAGGATGTCCCCATGTTGATGGGGACAAGGGCCTCATCCCCACAACCCTTGCCCGGTGGTTGTGGGGGTCTGCGGGCGGGGGGCTTATCAGAATCTGGAAGACCCCTTTAACAAAGGGGACCCCCAGATCCTGGCCCCCCCTATGTGAATTGGTAATGGGGTACACTGTACCTCTACCATTTCACGAAGGAAGTGTAAATAGTTAAAAAAAACACACAGACACCGTAGAAAAAAATCCTTTATTAATAAAAAAAAAAAAAATCCAGCGATGTGAATCCACTCTCGGCCAGGTCCCCCGCTCCAACGTTGTCTTCTATCCAGCGACGGATGATCACTCCAGCGACGGGTGATCAGCGGTCCGGTCCAGCAATGAGAAGATCCATCCGCAGCAGGCGAGCTCCACTCTCCGCTGGACACAGCCCAGCGGAATGACGCGCTGGAGCTGTGACATTTCTTATATAGGGGAAGCGGCCACCCGTCACGTGACCCCGCCCCCTCTGACGCACCCTCGTACGTCACTGGGAAAGACCGGGAAAGACCGGGCTTTCCCAGTGACGTATTAGGGTGCGTCAGAAGGGGCGGAGACAGGACCCAGGTCCCCAAACACTTTTCAGGACAATAAATTGCATATTAGCCTTTAAAATTAACACTTTAGATTTCTCCCATAGACTTTAACAGGGTGTTCCGCGGCTTTTCGAATTTGAACACCCCTAATTGTTCGTTGTTCGCCGAACAGGCGAACAGGCAATGTTCGAGTCGAACATGAGTTCGACTCGAACTCGAAGCTCATCCCTAGCCATTAGTATGTCTGTAAGGACAACAAGGAGAGGCAGAGAGTCACGAGCCGATAAAAGAGGGCAAGCAGGCTCTGCGTCTAGAGGCAACAGTGCTGGTTGTGGACACGTGCATCCTCATAAGCACGTGGCCGTGGGGCACGCACGTCCTTTTTTTCGGCAGCTGGCCGTGTTGAGCCGCAACATGCCGAAGACTTGGTAGAGTGGATAAAAAAGCCGTCCTCATCCTCCTCATCCTCTCTCACCCAGGCTCAGGGTACTTTGTCTGGCAAAGCAGCTGCCAACGCGGCCTCTTCCCTCTGCTTAATAGCATCCCTCACTCGTTCCCTAGCCCCACCATGTCCTCCTGAGGAGTCCCTCGAACTGTTTGACCACAGTGTTGGGTACATGCTGCAGGAGGATGTGCAGCGTTTTCAAGGCTCCGATGATGGTACACAGCTAGAGGAAGGCAGTAACGTGATCCCAGAGAGAGGGGGTGCCCAAGAAGGACAGCAATCTTGCAGTCATGTTCCCCCAGCTGCAGCATACTGCCAGGTTTGCTACAGTGATGAGGAGGGAGGGGATGATGAGGTCACTGACTCCACGTGGGTGCCTGATAGGAGAGATGAGGAGGAGGAGTCACATCTCCAATGAGGCAGGATGCCCTCCAGGGGCCAGCTTAAGGGCAGCACACCGACTGCATCACAACGCAGAGCTCCGCATGTGCAGGGCGCTGCTGTCTCTCAGCGTTATTCCAAAAGTTCTTTGGTGTGGGCCTTTTTTGAGATGAGTGCATCAGATTGCACCACTGTTATTTGCAACATATGTCGCAAACGTATCTCGCGTGGCCAAAATATCACTCGCTAGGGCACCACATGCTTGACCAGACATATGACGACCTGTCATGCAGTTTGTTGGCAAGCGTACCTCAAAGACCCACACCAAAGAACAAAGCGGACCTCTCCTTGCTCCTCAGCTGGGATCTCCAACCCCAGTATACCCTCAGTCCTCTCTGAAGCCTGCACTGATAGGACTGAAGGTGTAGAATTAGGTGTGTCACAGCCAAACTACTATCGGTACACCAACGTCAAATGCTGCAGCGCCGAAAGTTCTCTTCCAGCCATCCACATGCCCAGCGGTTGAATGCTAGCTTAGCTAAATTGCTAGCACTTCAACTGCTGCCTTTTCAGTTGGTAGATTCTGCCCCCTTCCGTGAGTTTGTGGAATGTGCGGTACCTCAGTGGCAAGTTCCCAAATGCCACTTTTTCTCACGGAAGGCGATTCCGGCTCTCTACCGGCATGTGGAAGGCAATGTCCATGCCTCGCTGGACAGGGGCGGTCAGCGGTAAGGTGCATATTACCGCTGACTCATGGTCCAGCAGGTATGGACAGGGACGTTACCTATCTTTCACAGCGCATTGGGTGACTCTGCTGGCAGCTGGGAAGGATGCAGGACAAAGTACTGTAGTGTTGGAGGTTGTTCCGCCACCACGCCTCCAAAATGCTACTACTGGTTGTGACACACCTCTCTCCTCCACCCCCTTCTTCTTCCTCTGTGGCCTCTTCCTGTGCCGATGTGTCCTCAGAACCAGCGGTGCTCCATAGGCGTTCAAGGGGCTAGGCAGGTACACAGGCAAAGAGATGCCATGCAGTGCTTGAGCTGGTGTGCTTGGGGGACAGGAGCCACACTGGGGCAGAGGTTATGTCAGCTCTGCAGGGGCAGGCTCAGAGGTAGTTGACGCCACGCCAGCTTAAGCCAGGAATGGTGGTTTGCGACAATGGCACCAAATATCCTCTCCGCCCTGCGACAGGGACAACTGACCCATCTTCCCTGTTTTGCTCATGTCATTAACTTGGTGGTGCAGCGGTTCTTGGGCAGGTACCCGGGCTTACAGGCTGTCCTGAAGCAGGCCAGGAAACTCTGTATGCATTTCCGATGGTCATATAATGCCAGTGCTCAGCTGGCAGACCTCCAAAAGGAATACAACCTGCCAAAGAACCGCCTAATCTGTGACATGCCCACCAGGTGGAACTCTACGTTGGCCATGCTGCAGTGACTGCACACGCAGCAGAGGGCCATCAATGAGTATCTGTGCCAATATGGCAGCAGGACAGGGGAGCTTAGTTTTTTTCCCCATGCCAGTGGGCCGTGAGCATGGATGCATGCACTGTCCTGTCACCATTTGAGGAGGCCACGAGGATGCTGAGCAGTGACAGTGAATGCATCAGTGACACTGTCCCTCTTATCCACATGTTGGAGCACACGCTGCGTGGAATAATGGACAGGGCCCTTGAGGCAGAACAGAGGGAGGAAGAGGAGGACTTCCTTACCTCTCAAGGCCCCCTTTATCCAGACAGTAGTCCTGCTTGCCCGCCTATCACACAGGAAGAGGACGAGGAGGAGGATTGTGTCAGAATGGAGGTGGAGCCTAGCACTCAGCATCAGCAGCAGTCTTCAAGGGATCAATTACAGTCCCAAGAAACCCATGGACTTGTACGTGGCTGGGACGAGGTGGCTGCGGATCCTGTCATCCTCAGTGACCCAGAGGACTCTGCACCGAATGCCTCAGCAAATCTACGTTGTATGGCCTCCCTGATCCTGCAAAGCCTGCGGAAGGATCCTCGTATTTGTGCTATCAAGGAGAGGGATCATTACTGGCTGGCAACCCTCCTTGATCAATGTTACAAGAGTAAGGTTGCGGACCTTATCTTGCCAGCGCAGAGGGAGCAGAAGATGAAACATCTTCGGAAAACCTTTTAGAAAGGTCTGTGCAATGCGTTCCCAGAGACTGGGAGGTTACAAAATCCTGCTCGTGGACAACGTGTTGTTGAGGCTTCGGTCAGTCACAGAAGGAGCGGTGGAGAAGGTGGCCGTCTGACCGATGCGTTAAGACAATTTTTTAGTTTGCAGCCCCAAGGTATGAACGGTTCCAGCAACCATCGCCAGCGTCTGTTTTACATGGTGCGGGAATACCTAGGGGCAAGATCAGACTTGGACACCTTTCCCACCGAAAATCCTCTGGCTTACTGGGTCTTGAGGATGGATCACTGGCCAGAGCTTGCACAGTACGCAATTGAGCTACTGGTTTGTCCTGCATCCAGCGTTCTTTCAGAACGCACATTCAGTGCTGCTGGAGGCTTTGTAACCGATCACAGGGTGCACCTCTCCACCGACTCGGTCGATCAACTGACCTTCATAAAAATTAATCAAGCTTGGATCACCACCAGCTACCAAGCACCTGATGCTGATGTAACTGAATAATTTTTTTGGAAATGTCAGATCCCTTCAAGACTGCCTATGCTGATGCTGAGTGACTATTCTTTTCCTCCTCAATGATCATGCTGATAGCTTGTAAGAACATTTTTGGTTCTAAGCACCGCCATCAGTGCCTAAGGCCCAATTTTTCTGCCCCTGTTTAACAGGGGCGTGTAATTACAATTTTTGATGCAATACTTTGCAGCAGGCTCATTCCTGTGCTCCAATCAGAGTATATGTGAGGGGTTGCAGTGTTGTGGCACCGCCACCAGTGCCTAAGGCTCAATTTTTCTGCCCCTGTTCAACAGGGGCGTGTAATTACAATTTTTGATGCAATACTTTGCAGCAGGCTCATTCCTGCGCTCCAACTAGAGTATCTGTGAGGGGTTGCAGTGTTGTGGCACCAGCACCACCACCACCAACAAATGCCACATTTTTCTGCCCCTGTTCAACAGGGGCATGTAATTACAATTCTTGATCTAATATTTCACAGCAGGGCCCATTCCTGCGCCCACCAAGAGTAATTGTGAGGACTTACAGTGTTGTGGCACCAGCGCCAGCACCAAAGGCCCAATTTTTCTACCACTGTTCAACAATGGCATGTAATTACAATTCTTAATATAATAGTTCACACAGCAGGGTGCCCACCAAGACTAACTGTGAGGGCTTACAGTTTTGTGGCAACACCAATTATGCAGAGTATATACGGCAGGCCCCTACTTTTAAACATCCAACTTACAAACGACTCCTACTTGCAAACGGAAGGAGACAACAGGAAGTGAGAGGAAATCTACCCCTAGGAAGTGAAATTCTCTTCTGTAAGAGGTGTCTCCTGTGTACGGATGCTTTATCACCAATCCTTGTTTCACTAAAAAAAACATATTTTCAAAAAATCATTTGTCATTGGGACAGAAATTGCATTGCAATCTTCTGAACAGATGCACACAGACAGCAAAACAAATGTTACAGGGGTGATGATCCTTCTCTATGTTTTCAGAAAAGCTTAAAAATAGATTTTTTGGGCTGGAGCTACACTTTAAAAAAGTACCAGTTCACAATTACAAACAGATTCTACTTAACAACAAACCTACAGTCCCTGTCTTGTTTGCACCGCCTGTATATTGCTGTTCAAAGTATATGGGGTCAAAGGGGCTTGTAATGACCTGGGGGAGGGGGGGAAACCCATGCTATTTTTCTCAATGATTTTTATCCATATTGCAGGGACCAGACATTACATTAAAGCCGTAAGCAGTTTTAAATTACTTTTTTCTTATAGTAATCTCATTTTGTGCAGGGACAGTTCTAAACACGTGCAACTTCACAGGCATACTATAGACACCCAGCAGGTACGATATGTAAAGGAATTTTTTTTTTTGCCCTCTATTGGCTCTGTGTCTCTGTACTTCACAGAAGCATGAAACTAGATGCATAAACGAAACTGAAACTACAGGTCATTATATGATTGATTTTTATCTATTTTGAATCATTTTTAAAATGAATCAGTTAACTATTATGTCTCTATACCCTGTAAACCAGTGGTTCTCAACCTGGGGGTCGGGACCCCCTTGGGGGTCAAATGAGGATTTGCCAGGGGTCCCCAAAACCTGGGCTGTTCCTAAAGCTTGTGGCCGCCCACTAAGCCTCTTCAGAGCTGCCCATTCACGGCATAGCTGGGAGGCAGAGACTAGAGGTCAGCTGACAGCTGACTGGTGAGGAATGTGAAGTTGGAGGGGCTGGAGGAGACCCTATGTGCTGATTTCAGCATAGGTGTCACTGCTACGAGAAACCACAAAGTCGGAGACACAGTGAGTAACACTACCTGTGATTAGAGTTGCCTTTAAAAGTCCTCACTACAGTTCTCAGATCAGCAGATGACCTTGATCAAGAGCACCTAAGTTGGCTGATCCCAACTCCCCACTAGCACTGCCACTGATCCCAACTCCCCACTAGCACTGCCACTGATCCCAACTCCCCACTAGCACTGCCACTGATCCCAACTCCCCGCCAGCATTGCCACTGATCCCATACTCCCCACCAGGGAGTAAGAGAAGGTGTCAGGGAAGGTTCCCCCTGCTGGTGTTACTGCTATGTTATCCTTGGGCTGCAGTACTGGCGTCCACCAGCGGTGCGTTCTTAGCAGTGTGGAGCACACAGCCCTTCCTGCGTTCAGGTGTGACCTGAATGCAATCAGCACGCCTCTATAAATACCCGGCGTGTGTAATCACTCCTCGCCCTGGTATCGTCATACCTCCTGGACGTGAGCTGGTATTTGACCCTGATTTCTGGACCTGATCCTTGATCCCTGCCTGGACTTGTCCTCCCTGTGTCCTGATTCCTGTTCCCTCTTGGATTCCTGCCCCGCAGCCTGTCCATCCATCCTGCCTGGACTTGTCCTCCCTGTGTCCTGATTCCTGTTCCCTCTTGGATTCCTGCCCCGCAGCCTGTCCATCCATCCGCTCCCTGATCCGCTGTGTTCCCATCCTCACCCATCTGCTGACTTCCCCTGTGTATGACCTCGGCCTGGCTTCGTTTATGAATACGGTATTTCCCCTGATTGTATATGCTATTTTGTTACGCACTGGTTGTCTTCATTTATTTGTTAATAAACACCTTTTAACTTCACCGCATACATTGTGGGTCTCCTCTGTGCAGTCACACAGTACTGGTCTACTATACTCTCCTGACAGTATACCAGGGCCATCCCTGACCAGACGTGCCTGCATTGAGGAACCATCTTGTTGCGGTGCGTTTTTTGAAGATGGATTTCAATGAAATCACTTACTTTTCTCTGCTGGCAGAGGAGGATGAGGAGTATTGTCGCCAGGTTTTTGAGGGATGGACAAGTGACCAGCTGATGGAAACCATCCGATCAGCCCATTCCATGGTGGATCAGGGTTATATGTCTTATGATGATGTTCAGGCATTAATCCAGTTATGTGTTAAACCGGCCCTGTCGTTCATCCCAGATGGTAGTGATGATTTCTCTCCTCCCTTCAGTCATGACCAAGTTGAATCCTTGATATGGTTATTAGAGGATGATCCAGTTTCTTTTGATGAACATTATTCCTCTTGTTCCCAGCAGAAGTTGTCTGAGTGCATTAGTTCAGTGCAGTCTCTGATTAGACAAGGTGTGTGTGAATCTGCTTTTGTTCAGCCTGTGCTGCAGGCCTGGTCAGATCTCCTGATTCCAGCAAATCCACCTGTTTCCAGCCCTGCCATTAACCACTCACCTTCCCAAAGATCCATCTGTCCATCACCAATGGCAACCCCAGTTGAAGCTCAGTATACACTGCTTCCCACCAGATACCAATATCCAGTCTCTGCTCCCTGTACCTATCCTGCATACAACCCACCTGTCTCTTCTCAGCCGCCTACTAACCCACAAAAACTTCCTCCAGCTACTGTTCCCTCTACTCTGCCATATCCCAATCCTCCTTTCCAGTCTGCTGCACCCCTTACCTACAGAGCTTCTGTGGCTAAGCCCAAGAAAAAACGAAAGTTTTTCCCAACCAAGATGATCCTGCCAGTAACCCAACCTGTCTCCACACCAACCAACCTGCTCCAGTCTGCTTGCATGCCAGCTGAACCTGATTCTGCCAAACCTCTACCTGCTATGCGGCCAGTTTGCCAGCCTGATCCTGTATGCCAGCCTGAAGTTCCTGTGCCAGTTTGCCAGCCTGAAGTTCCTGTGCCAGTTTGCCAGCCTGAAGTTCCTGTGCCAGTTTGCCAGCCTGAAGTTTCTGTGCCAGTTTGCCAGCCTGATCCTGTATGCCAGCCTGATGTTTCTGTGCCAATTTTCCAGCCTGACATTCCTGTGCCAGTTTGCCAGCCTGTGCCAGTTTGCCAGCCTGAAGTTGCTGTGCCAGTTTGCCAGCCTGAAGTTGCTGTGCCAGTTTGCCAGCCTGAAGTTGCTGTGCCAGTTTGCCAGCCTGAAGTTGCTGTGCCAGTTTGCCAGCCTGAAGTTGCTGTGCCAGTTTGCCAGCCTGAAGTTGCTGTGCCAGTTTGCCAGCCTAAAGTTGCTGTGCCAGTTTGCCAGCCTGAAGTTGCTGTTTCAGTGCCATCTGCCCTGCCTGTTTCAGTGCCATCCGCCCTGCCTGTGAAGTTCCTGTCCGCTGCCCAGTCTGAGGTGTCCCTGCCCGCTGCCCAGCCCGACGACCCTGAGTTTGCTGCCCAGCTCGACGACCCGGAGTTTGCTGCCCAGCTCGACGACCCGGAGTTTGCTGCCCAGCTCGACGACCCGGAGTTTGCTGCTGCCCAGCTCGACGACCCGGAGTTTGCTGCTGCCCAGCTCGACGACCCGGAGTTTGCTGCTGCCCAGCTCGACGACCCGGAGTTTGCTGCTGCCCAGCTCGACGACCCGGAGTTTGCTGCTGCCCAGCTCGACGACCCGGAGTTTGCTGCTGCCCAGCTCGACGACCCGGAGTTTGCTGCTGCCCAGCTCGACGACCCGGAGTTTGCTGCTGCCCAGCTCGACGACCCGGAGTTTGCTGCTGCCCAGCTCGACGACCCGGAGCCTGCTTCCCAGCTCGACGACCCGGAGCCTGCTGCCCAGCTCGACGACCCGGAGCCTGCTGCCCAGCTCGACGACCCGGAGCCTGCTGCCCAGCTCGACGACCCGGAGCCTGCTGCCCAGCTCGACGACCCGGAGCCTGCTGCCCAGCTCGACGACCCGGAGCCTGCTGCCCAGCTCGACGACCCGGAGCCTGCTGCCCAGCTTGATTGGCCCCTATCTGCATCCCAGCTTGATGTACTTTTTGCCCAACCTAAGATTTTTGTACCCGCTGCCCAGCTTGAGCTGCACTTTGCCCTGTTAAAAGTCATGGACTTTCATCCGGCCCAACCTGATGTGACTTTATCTGCTGCCCAGCTTGACACCACGGACTTTCCCCAGCAACAGCTAGTTGGAGCGTCCGGAGGCCGCTCCTTTGGGGGGGGGTACTGTCAGGGAAGGTTCCCCCTGCTGGTGTTACTGCTATGTTATCCTTGGGCTGCAGTACTGGCGTCCACCAGCGGTGCGTTCTTAGCAGTGTGGAGCACACAGCCCTTCCTGCGTTCAGGTGTGACCTGAATGCAATCAGCACGCCTCTATAAATACCCGGCGTGTGTAATCACTCCTCGCCCTGGTATCGTCATACCTCCTGGACCTGAGCTGGTATTTGACCCTGATTTCTGGACCTGATCCTTGATCCCTGCCTGGACTTGTCCTCCCTGTGTCCTGATTCCTGTTCCCTCTTGGATTCCTGCCCCGCAGCCTGTCCATCCATCCTGCCTGGACTTGTCCTCCCTGTGTCCTGATTCCTGTTCCCTCTTGGATTCCTGCCCCGCAGCCTGTCCATCCATCCGCTCCCTGATCCGCTGTGTTCCCATCCTCACCCATCTGCTGACTTCCCCTGTGTATGACCTCGGCCTGGCTTCGTTTATGAATACGGTATTTCCCCTGATTGTATATGCTATTTTGTTACGCACTGGTTGTCTTCATTTATTTGTTAATAAACACCTTTTAACTTCACCGCATACATTGTGGGTCTCCTCTGTGCAGTCACACAGTACTGGTCTACTATACTCTCCTGACAGAAGGAATAAAAATAGAGAATACATGGAAGGGAGAGGAAAAGAGGGGGAGAAACGAAGAAAAAGGGAGAGAAAGAATAAGAGAAAGAACAAGAAAGACCTCTAGAGAGGGATGGGGATAACAAACAAGAAATTAGGATAGAGAGAGATAAAAGTGAAAGAAAGGAGAACAAAGAGAAAGAGTGGTACATCCTAAAATGTACTATAAGGGGTTTTAATATTGTACGAGTGGAAGGAACTCATGGAGCGCTAAATGTCCGTGGGTTAGGGGCGCAAATTACTTGTCTTGCCTTGGGTGCCAAAAACCCACGATAGGAAAAAATAATTACCGTTAGGGGTCCCCACAACTTGGGAAACTTTATCAAGGGGTCAGGGCACTAGATAGGTTGAGAACCACTGCTGTAAACAGTCATTTCAGCAAAAAAAATGTTTCCTTTACAACTCCTTTAAGCTTTAAAATGAGCACTTTTGAATTCGAACGTTCGAGTCCCATAGACTTCAATGGGGTTCTAAATGTTTGCGCGAACGTTCGGTCCATTCGAAGGTTCTGGTGCGAACGGGAGGGTGTTCGGCTCATCCCTACTAATGGGTATATAGTTCCTGCAAAGACCAACGCTAGATAGATTTATAGGTTGATTAACAGATGTTTGGATGTTTATGTTAATTTTATTATATATAATTGATTAATAAAATAAGGCTGCTACTGCCTTTTATAACTCCAACATTGGTGTGGTCTCAATTAATAAGGTTAAGAGGAATAGTTGGGGTTGGATTAAAGGGGGGGTTATAGTTCCATCTGTTATACATCAGTCAAGAGAAGCCCGGAGTAATAGAATGAAATGGCATCAGTGTAGGGCTGACATGACAGGGTTAACAGGGGAATAGATTATGAGGTAGGAGGTTTTGTTTGTTGAGCAGAGTGAGAGGGGTTGGGAAGCAGAAAAAAGGTGGCCCCTCCCATAGTGAGTCAAGTACAGCGCGGGGGAAAGTGATCCAACCACCCTCCTTATTTGTTTGGTTTAGGGTGTGGTATGCCTATGTTTTATTGTTTTCTTACCAATACAGGTCAGTGGAACATTGGATGTCGTGGCAGTGGCGGGTGTTGGTCTTTGCAGGGGAAGGAAGATATTGCAGAAGGAAGAGTTTTGGGAACTATAGTTGCTATGGGTTCTGATAATGGTTTCCAGCTAACGGAGGTTAGCTGGGAAGTGGTAATGGGGGCACTGCGGTTAGTGGTTGTCTCTGAGCCAGCTTGTCGGCTGGAGTTCTATCAATACACTTGGAAGGTACTGCAGTGCAATATGGTTTTCCCACATGTTGGTATATGGTTCCTGCAAAGACCAACGCTATATAGATTTATGGGTTGATTAACAGATGTTTGGATGTTTATGTTAATGTTATTATTATTAGGTTAAGAGGAATAGTTGGGGTTGGATTAAAGGGGGGGGGGGGTTATAGTTCCATCTGTTATACATCAGTCAGGGAAAATTACGGAAAGGCGGTATATAATTTTCAGTTTTCCTGTTCCTTTTCTGGACTCACACACAGACGGGTTAACTCCTTCAGGACCAAAGTCCCTTTAGTCAGGGTTTGGGGGTTCTCTCCCACCAAAATATCTCTCCAATCCTCTAAATTCTAGGTCCACAATGAGGATTTTTCAATCCAAAGACTAATTAAAATCAGTCCTCTCCTCTCCAGCCAGACTGCCCTGTAAACACTCCCTCTGCATGGCTGACAGGGCCGGATTAACATAAGGGCTATTGAAACTGCAGCTCCAGGCCCTTTACTAAGGTAGGCCCATCCCCCCACCAAAAACAAACAAAAAAAAACAAATAAAAAAAAACGATCGACTTTGAGGGTTGTAGCTCAGCGACCAGTGGTCACAGAGACCCAAATGCGTGGCTCCTATCATTTATGGTTCTGGAAATATGGGGCTGCATGTAAGAAGCTACATACAGAGAGGTAAGTTTAAATACAAGTTGACACACTCTGCAGAAGACTGAAGGGATGAGCTCACAGTGCCTATAATAATCATTTGTATATTACTTATATATTACTTATAGTAATTAACTCCTTGCCACCCAGGCCAATTCTGACACTTCTCTCCTAGAAAATTACGCAGACCCGGGTTCTCAAAGATGTTTTCACAGGCATACTATAGACACCCAGCAGGTACAATATTTAAAGTATTTTTTTTTTTTTAACCACTTCAATATAGGGCTTTTATACACACCTCCATACCGGGACTATTCTGGCACCTCTCTCCTACATGTACAAATCATCATTTTTTTTGCTAGAAAATTACGCAGAACCCCCAAACATTATATATATATGTTTTTTTAGCAGACACTCTAGGGAATAAAATGACGGTCATTGCAACGTTTTATCTTGCACGGTATCTGCGCAATAATTTTTCAAACGCCTTTTTTTTGGAAAAAATTGTTTCATGAATTTAAAAAATAACAAAACAGTAAAGTTAGCGCAATTTTTTTGTAAAATATGAAAGATTATATTACACCGAGTAAATAGATACCTAACATGTCACGTTTTAAAATTGCGCACACTCATGGAATGGCGCCAAACTTCCATAGGCAACGCTTTGAAATGTTTTACAGGTTACCAGTTTAGATTTACAGAGAAGATCTAGTGCTAGAATTGTTGCTGGCACTCTAACGCACGCGGTGATACCTCACATTTGTGGTTTAAACAGCGTTTACATATGTCGGCGGGACTTGCGTGTGCGTTCGCTTCTGGGCGCGAGCTACCGGGGACAGGGGCGTTTTAATTTTTTAATTTTTTTTTAATTTTTTTACATATTTATTTATTTTTTTACACTTTTTTTTTTTTTATTATCACTTTTATTTCTAAACATTCCTTGTAATAGGAATGTGTGTGACAGGTCCTCTTTTCTCTAGGCTGGAAAGCATGAGATCGGTGAAAAAAAATTCACAGATCTCATGATTACTGTTGCTTAGTAGCCGCAATCGCGGCTTTGTTTACTTACGGGTCCTCCGACGGTCATAGAGATGAGTGGTGACTGTCATGGACCTTGGAATGCTAAAGTGTTTCTACTTAAAATCTGTTGCACAGTGGGGGGTCTCTGCCCTGTCTTAAGGCTAACTCCCTCTCCAGACGGCTCCATTGTTCTGTGTCAGGCTATTGTGTACATTGATTGCCCCCTGGGGCTTCTGTCTCATTACACATAGCAGTCATGCTATTCAAGCTATGGGACCAATCCCTGTTGACTATTCCAAGTCCTCATTTGCATGGTTAAGGAGGACCTGAGTGAGAACCACAAATGTACTTTACAATTGACCAATAGGAAAGCGGTTGTTGGGGGTGGGATGTTCCAAATTCTGTATAAAAGTGTGCTGTGTGGCTTCCAATAAGAGAGTCCTGTTTGAACTTACAGCCTGCCTGGTGTTTGTTCTAATGGATCTCGGACGGCACATAGCTGTAGTTCGGATCCCGGAGCCTTGGATGACTGAACCATCAGACGTTGCAATCTGCAATCTGATCCAATAGTAAAAAACAAGTGAAAGATATTTGCGCTGTGAAAAGAAATATATATAAAAACATTTAAACAAATTAGGAAAGTGAATCAAATTGGCAAAAAACAAAAGTGAAAATGACAATAAGATGGCGGTAAGATAGCAATATACTGAACAATCCCTAGATATACAGAATGATACACATATGATCTATATTAAGGAGTCCAGCAGCACAAAAGTGACACAGTTCATAAAAAAGTCTGATCCAGCTGATGGAAAAAAGTAAAAAAGTAAAAAAGAAGCATTCAAAAGAAGAAGACCCCCGTAACCGAAGACTGGTGGGAAAGGTAAGCCGTACACCATAAGGTCTCACACACACCTCCAGTGGTCTCTTTTTTCCATCAGCTGGATCAGACTTTTTTATGAACTGTGTCACTTTTGTGCTGCTGGACAGGAGTAAGGATAGTTACATAGTTACATAGTTAGTCAGGTTGAAAAAAGACACAAGTCCATCCAGTTCAACCACAAAAAATAAAAAAACTAAATAAAAAACACAGTCAAATCCTATACACCCAACTCCATACCCACAGTTGATCCAGAGGAAGGCAAAAAACCCCAGCAGAGCATGATCCAATTTGCTACAGCAGGGGAAAAAATTCCTTCCTGATCCCCCGAGAGGCAATCGGATTTACCCTGGATCAACTTTACAACAGGATAACCACTACCCGACGGCCGTACGACTTTATACGGCCGCAGGGTGGTTCTGAATCTCTAACTGGCCGTGTTTTTACGGCCTGCGCGCGCAGTCTGCGGCGCGCGCGCGTGCTCGCCGCATTGCTGAGATGCCGATGCGAGTGCCTGGCGGCTGTGATCTCCGCCAAGCACTCGGGATCGGCGGTTACAGGGACTAGACGTGGAGCTCTGTGTGTAAACACAGAGATCCATGTCCTGTCAGGGGACAGATGAGACCGATCTGTGTCCCTTGTACATAGGGACATAGATCGTCACCTCCCCCAGTCACCCCCCTCCACTCACAGTTAGAACACAATTTAGGGAAACACATTTAACCCCTTGCCCGCTCCCTAGTGTTAATTCCTTCAATGCCAGTCAGATTTATACAGTAATTAGTGCATATTTAAAGCACTGATCGCTGTATAAATGTGAATGGCGGCAAAAATGTGTCAAAAGTGTCCGATGTGTCCGCCATAATGTCGCAGTCTTGAAAAAAATGCTGATCGCCGCCATTAGTAGTAAAAAAGAATAATAAAAAATAATAATAATTCTGTCCCCTATTTTGTAAGCGCAATAACTTTTGCGCAAACCAGACGCTTCTTGCGATTTATTTTATTTTATTTTTTTTAACAAAAAAATGTCGCAGTCATGAAAAAAATGCTGATCGCCGCCATTAGTAGTAAAAAAAAATACAAAAAAATAATAATAATTCTGTCCCCTATTTTGTAAGCGCAAAAACTTTTGCGCAAACCAGACGCTTCTTGCTATTTTTTTTATTTTTATTTTTTTAACAAAAATATGTAGAAGAATACGTATCGCCAAGACTGAGAAAAAAAATGTTTTTTTAAAAAGATTGGGCTATTTATTACAGCAACAAGTAAAAAATATTGTTTTTTTTTCAAAATTGTCGCTCTATTTTTGTTTATAGCGCAAAAAAAAAAAAAACGCAGAGGCGATCAAATACCACCAAAAGAAAGCTCTATTTGTGGTGAAAAAAGGACGTCAATTTTGTTTGGGAGCCACGTCGCACGACCGCGCAATTGTCTGTTAAAGTGACGCAGTGCCACAAGCTGAAATTTCACCTGGTCAGGAAGGGGTATATGTGCCCAGTAAGGAAGTGGTTAATATAGACCATATGTGTATCATTCTGTATATCTAGGGATTGTTCAGTATATTGCTATCTTACCGCCATCTTATTGTCATTTTCACTTTTGTTTTTTGCCAATTTGATTCACTTTCCTAATTTGTTTATATATTTTTATATATATATTTCCTTTCACAGCGCAAATATCTTTCACTTGTTTTTTATTTACCACTTGTCTATCAAGGTAGACCTTCTTAGTATTTGCAGCAGTATCCCTGCCACTCCCCCTCCCTTTCTCACCTTAGACAGGAGTTTCACTTTATTTACTGATCCAATAGTAGCAGAGGAGTGTCAGGAGAGCGGAAGCGAGCGAGCAAGGGTCTCGTCACAGTGACCATCTGGTCACCAGTCATCTCTATGCTTCCTGCCAGCGCCGGACGATTCTTTCTCCAGGCCCCCGATGGCACGGGAGAGCCCAAAGAAGCACCGGATGGCGGCGCCTATAAGAACAATCAAGCGGTGGAACCGCCGCTATGATCATTCTTATGTTGCACAGAATCGCCGGCAGAAGAGAAGGATATCTGAATGATGCCTCTAGCTGCAGGCATCATTCAGATATCCCCCCACAAAGCCCAGGACGTCATATGACGTCCACCAGGGATGGGAGATCCCCTCTGTGGATGTCATATGACTATGGGCCGGTATTGAAGTGGTTAAGCATCATGAAGCTAAAATAAAAAATAAAAAAAATGAAAAAAATACTTTAAATAATATACCTGCTGGGTGTCTATAGTATGCCTGTGTAGCTTTATGGTGCACACCATGTGAGAATACTGCAGCTAGCACAATCAACTACCTGCCAGTAAATTAGGAAGAACTGATCTAGCTAAGCTATACAGTGTATAAATATATGTACAACACCTGGGATGTATATATATCCTCTACACACTGTAACATTAACTGACTAACCTGCCTGCCTGCCTGCTCTATCTACCTAGAAAAAATGACACTCTCTCTCTCTGACTGATCTCTAACCAGCGCTGGAACACACTACACAAGGCCGACCTGCAGGCGGCCTTTTATAGTGTGGGGCGTGTACTAAACCCCCTGAGACATAATTGGCCAAAGCCACCCTGGCTTTGGCCAATTACGGCTCTATGTACTGACGGCACTGTGATTGGCCAAGTAGTGCATGCTTGGCCAATCATCAGCGCGCAATGCCGCAGTGAATTATGGGCCATGGCGCGTCACTCAAATTTGGCACGAACGACCCGTTTTGTTCGTATTTCGACAAACGATCGAACATTCGATGTTCGAGTCGAACATATGTTAGACTCAAACACGAAGCTCATCCCTACTTACAGGTCTTACAAAGGGGTTTTCGGCACTGATACATGCCTGAGATAGCTAAAAATGTAGGGATAGAATACCCTGGCGATAAGGGTTTTTCTTTTAACTTACTTGGTGCCACTTTACCTTTTATGTTAGGGGCCTTTCTGTAGGCAAATTTTGGCTTTTTTGGTAAAGCAGGGACAAGGGGTTCATCCTGCTGCTGCACCCCATCGTGGATTTCTTAAAGGGATCGTGACCTGGTGTATGTCTGGCCATAATCCGGTGTTCTGGAAGTATCCTGCAATAATTTGAATAACGCTGTTATCAAATTACCCTGTGGTAAGCCTCAGTCCATATGGTGGCGGGTCACAACTGTCAATCATCTCCACACTGGGTGCTGTCTGGGTTGGAATTCCAGTTTATGGACTTTGTTATTGGATTTTCTAAAATAACTTGTTCACCATTTGTTCACGATTTATGCACTTTTATGGTGCACATTTTTTCTGTGTCTCACTTGTAGAAGACACAAAGGACTTCACTGTTTATATCAATTTATTATTGGTTGGCGCAATTTTTTCCTTTTTATATCTGTTTTGTGTTAGTTCACGCTATTGCAGCCTTCCCATTTATTCACTTAATTTACATTTGATTAGCGCAATTTTCTTCTTTTTTCCCCATTCCTATACAAAGTGCCTGCTTCCATACTAGGGATGAGGGACGAACACCCCCCGTTCGGTTCGCACCAGAACCTTCGAACGGACCGAACGTTCGCGCAAACATTTAGAACCCCATTGCCGTCAATGGGACTCGAAAGTTCGAATTCAAAAGTGCTAATTTTTTAAAGCCCAATATGCAAGTTATTGTCGGAAAACGGCTTTGGGGACCCGGTCTTGCCCCAGGGAACATGTATCAATGGAAAAAAAAGTTTTAAAAACGGTCGTTTTTTCTGGAGCAGCGATTTTAATGATGCTTAAAGTGAAAAAAAAAATGAAAAATTCATATAAATATTGTACCTGCTGGGTGTCTATAGTAGTGGCACATATTTAGAACTGTCTCTGCACAAAATGAGATTACTATAATAAAAAGGTAATTTAAGACTGCTTGCGGCTTTAATGTAATGTTTGGTCCCTGCATAATGGATGAAAATCACTGAGAAAAATAGCATGGGTTTCCCCGCCCCCCTCCCCCCAGGTCATTACAAGCCCCTTTGACCCTATATACTTTCAACAGAAGTATACAGGCGGTGCAAACAAGACAGGGACTGTAGGTTTGTTGTTAAGTAGAATCTATTTTTAATTTTCAACTGGTTCTTCTTTAAAGTGCAGCTTCAACCATAAAATCTTTTTTTAAGCTTTTCCGAAAACATAGAGAAGGGTTATCACCCCTGTAACATTTGTTTTGCTGTCTGTGTGCATCTGTTCAGAAGATTACACCTCACTTTCTGTTCCAATGACAAATGATTTAAAAAAAAATAATAATTTTTTGTGAAACAAGGATTGTGATAAAGCATCAGTGGACAGGAAACACCTCTTACAGAAGAGAATTTCCCTTCCTAGGGGTAGATTTCCTCTCATTTCCTGTTGTCTCCTTCCGTTTGCAAGTAGGAGTCGTTTGTAATTTGGATGTTTGAAAGTAGGGGCCTGCCGTATATAGACAAGTGGGTGACTAAAGCGCTAGCCAACAGTGAAAATTAAAAGTGACCAGTGAAAAACAAAATGCTGCTCAAATCTAAAATGTGCTAACAACAAATAAAGGTCTGAATAAAGAATGATGAGCGCAAACTGAAAATCTAAAAGTGAATATAAAGACAGTCCATAGGGGACTGATAACAATCAATAAAGATATGCAGTGAATTCAAAATTAGTGAAATAACCCAAAACTGATAATGAATCCAAAAATAAAAATCCAAATATATAAATCAAAGTTTGGATAAATCAATCTAGTGTGCCAGTGATAAACAAAACTTCTGCACTTCGGGCATCAATGTGGACAATCTTGATAACTCTTTGCTTAGCCTGGGCTCGCAGTGCGCTTACCTCCAGACACTAGGTCATGCGTGTCAACGAAATCCTCCCAAAACTGGAACAGAATCCAAACAGTGGGTAACACGTGTTGCACGGAATCTTCCCAGTGCTGAGATAGAATCGAGGGGCGTTCTCTGTATCCAATACCAGTATAGGTCCAGGCGCAGCAAAGTCGACTCCACAGGATAGCCACAAGGTGTATCAGGAGCAAATGTAGAAATATGCCGTATATACTCTTCAGAAATTTGGGACCAAGGTGTTGGTGTTGCCACAACACTGTAAGCCCTCACAGTTAGTCTTGGTGGGCGCTGGAACGCCCTGCTGTGAAATATTAGATCAAGAATTGTAATTACATGCCCCTGTTGAACAGGGGCAGAAAATTGGGTCTTGGGCACTGGTGCTGGTGCCACAACACTGCAACCCCTCACAGATACTCTAGTTGGAGCGCAGCAAAGAGCCCGCTGCAAAGTATTGAATCAAAAATTGTAATTACACGCCCCTGTTAAACAGGGGCAGAAAAATTGGGCCTTAGGCACTGGTGCTGGTGCCACAACACTGCAACCCCTCACAGATACTCTAGTTGGAGCGCAGCAAAGAGCCCACTGAAAAGTATTGCATCAAAAATTGTAATTACACGCCCCTGTTGAACAGGGGCAGAAAAATTGGGCCTTAGGCACTGGTGCCACAACACTGCAACCCCTCACAGATACTCTAGTTGGAGCGCAGCAATGAGCCCGCTGCAAAGTATTGCATCAAAAATTGTAATTACACGCCCCTGTTAAACAGGGGCAGAAAAATTGGGCCTTAGGCACTGGTGCTGGTGCCACAACACTGCAACCCCTCACAGGTACTCTAGTTGGAGCACAGCAAAGAGCCTGCTGCAAAGTATTGCATCAAAAATTGTAATGACACGCCCCTGTTAAACAGGGGCAGAAAAATAGGGCCTTAGCTACTGGTGGCGGTGCCCAGAACCAACAATGTTCTTACAAGCTGTCAGCAAGATCATTGAGGAGGAAAAGGATATTCAGTCAGCATAATAGGATAGTCACTCAGCATCAGCATAGGCAGTCTCCAAGGAATCTGACATTTCAAAAAAATGATTCAGTTACATCAGCATCAGGTGCTTGGTAGCTGGTGGTTATCCAAGCCTGATTCAGTCGGTGGAGAGGCGCACCCTGTGATCGGTCACAAAGCCTCCAGCAGCACTGAATGTGCGTTCTGAAAGAACGCTGGATGCAGGACAAGCCAGTAGCTCAAATGCTGCAAGCTCTGGCCAGTGATCCATCCTCAAGACCCAGTAAGCCAGAGGATTTTCAGTGGGAAAGGTGTCCAAGTCTGATCTTGCCCCTAGGTATTCCCGCACTATGTAAAACAGACGCTGGCGATGGTTGCTGGAACCGGTCATACCTTGGGGCTGCGGACTAAAAAATTGTCTGAACGCATCGGTCAGATGGCCACCTTCTCCACCACTCCTTCTGTGACTTACCGAAGCCTCAGCAACACGTTGTCCAGGACCAGGATTTGGTAACCCCCCAGTCTCTGGGAACGAGTTGCACAGACCTTTCTGCAAGGCCTCCCGAAGATGTTTCATCTTCTGCTCCCTCTGCGACGGCAAGATAAGGTTCGCAACCTTATTCTTGTAACGTGGATCAAGGAGAGTTGCCAGCCAGTAATGATCCCTCTCCTTGATAGACCGAATACGAGGATCCTTGCGCAGGCTTTGCAGGATCAGGGAGGCCATGCAGCGTAGGTTTGCTGAGGCATTCGGTGCAGAGTCCTCTGGGTCACTAAGGATGACAGGATCCGCAGCCACCTCATCCCAGCCACGTACAAGTCCATGGGTTCCTTGGGACAGTAATTGATCCCTTGAAGACTGCTGCAGATGCTGGGTGCTAGGCTCCACCTCCATGCTGACACAATCCTCCTCCTCCTCTTCCTCTGTGTTAGGCGGGCAAGCAGGACCACTGTCTGGATAAAGGGGGCCTTGAGAGGTAAGGAAGTCCTCCTCTTCCTCCCTCTGTTCTGCCTCAAGGGCCCTGTCCATTATTCCATGCAGCGTGTGCCCCAACATGTGAATAAGAGGGACAGTCTCACTGATGCATGCACTGTCACTGCTCACCCTCCTAGTGGGCTCCTCAAATGGTGACAGGACAGTGCATGCATCCCTGATCAAGGCCCACTGGCGTGGGGAAAAAAACAAGCTTCCCTGACCCAGTTATGCTGCCATATTGGCACAGATACTCATTGATGGCCCTCTGCTGTGTGTGCAGCCGCTGCAGCATGGCCAACGTAGAGTTCCACCTGGTGGGCATGTCACAGATTAGGCGGTTCTTGGGCAGGTTGTATTCCCTTTGGAGGTCTGCCAGCCAAGCACTGGCATTATATGACCTTCGGAAATGCACACAGACTTTCCTGGCCTGCTTCAGGACATCCTGTAAGCCCGGGTACCTGCCCAAGAACCGCTGCACCACCAAATTAAGGACATGAGCAAAACAGGGCATATGGGTCAGTTGTCCCTGTCGCAGGGCGGAGAGGAGGTTGGTGCCATTGTCGCAAACCACCATTCCTGGCTTAAGCTGGCGTGGCGTCAACCACCTCTGAGCCTGCCCCTGCAGAGCTGACAGAACCTCTGCCCCAGTGTGGCTCCTGTCTCCTAAGCACATTAGCTCAAGCACTGCATCCCTTTGCCTGCGTACCTGCGTAGCCCCTTAAACGCCTACGGAGCACCGCTGGTTCTGAGGACACATCAGCACAGGAAGAGGCCACAGAGGAAGAAGAAGAGGAGGGGGTGGAGGAGAGAGGTGTGTCACAACCAGTAGTAGCATTTTGGAGGCGCGGTGGCGGAACAACCTCCAACACTACTGTACCTTGTCCTGCGTCCTTCCCAGCTGCCAGCAGAGTCACCCAATGCGCCATGAAAGATAGGTAACGTCCCTGTCCATGCCTGCTGGACCATGAGTCAGCGGTAATATGCACCTTACCACTGACCACCCTGTCCAGCGAGGCATGGACATTGCCTTCCACATGCAGGTAGAGAGCCGGAATCGCCTTTGTGAGAAAAAGTGGCATTTGGGAACTTGCCACTAAGGTACCGAACATTCCACAAACTCACAGAAGGGGGCAGAATCTACCAACTGAAAAGACAGCAGTTGAAGTGCTAGCAATTTAGCTAAGCTAACATTCAACCGCTGGGCATGTGGATGGCTGGGAGAGTACTTCTTTCGGCACTGAAGCAGCTGGGGCAGGGAAATTTGCCTGGTACAATCTGCCATCGGTGTACCAATAGTAGATTGCCCGCATGTAGTAGGCTGTGACACACCTAATTCTACACCTTCAGTCCTATCAGTGCAGGCTTCAGAGTGGACTGAGGGTATAGTGGGGTTGGAGATCCCAGCTGATGAGGGGCAAGGGGAGGTCCGCTTTGTTCTTTGGTGTGGGTCTTTAAGGTACGCTCGCCAACGAACTGCATGGCAGGTCGAAATATGTCTGGTCAAGCATGTGGTTCCCAAGGGGGTGATGTTTTGGCCACGCGAGATACACTTGAGACTTATGTTGCAAATAGCAGCTCAAAAAAGGCCCACACCAAAGAACTTTTGGAATAACGCTGAGACACAGCAGCGCCCTGCACATGCGTAGCTCTGCGTTGTGATGCAGTCGGTGTGCTGCCCTTAAGCTGGCCCCTGGAGGGAATCCTGCCTCGTTGGATATGTGCCTGTGCCTCCTCCTCTTCCTCCTCTCTCCTATCAGGCACCCACGTAGAGTCAGTGACCTCATCATCCCCTCCCTCCTCATCACTGTCGAAAACCTGGCAGTATGCTGCAGCAGGGGGAACATGACTGCCAGATTGCTGTCCTTCTTGGGCACCACCTCTCTCTGGGCTCACGTTACTGCCTTCCTCTATCTGTGTACCATCATCGGAGCCTTCAAAACGCTGCGCATCCTCATGCAGCAAGTACCCAACACTGTGTTTAAACAGTTCGGGGGACTACTCTGGAGGACATGGTGGGGCTAGGGAAGGAGTGAGTGATGCCATTGAGCAGAGGGAAGAGGACGCCTTGGCAGCTACTTTGCCAGACAAAGTAACCTGAGCCTGGGTGAGAGAGGATGAGGAGGATGAGGACGGCTAGGTCATCCACTCTACCAAGGCTTCGGCATGTTGCGGCTCTACACGTCCAGCTGCCAAAAACAAGGACGAGCGTGTCCAATAGCCACGTGCTGATGAGGATGCACCGTGTCCACGACCAGCACTGTTACCTCTAGACGCAGAGCCTGCTTGCCCTCGTTACTCTCTGCCTCTCATTGTTGTCCTTTCAGACATATTAATGACCGGCAGAGGACAAAGGCAGTACACACACCTCGTAGCTTTAGGTGCAAACTGCAGAGGACACGGGCATGACACACCAAGTAGCCTTAGGTGTAAACTACAGAGCACACGTGCAGTACACACCAAGTAGCTTTATGTGCAAACTACAGAGCACGCGTTCAGTACACACCAAGTAGGTTTATGTGCAAACTACAGAGCACATGTGCAGTACACACCAAGTAGGTTTAGGTGCAAACTACAGAGCACACGTGCAGTACACACCAAGTAGGTTTATGTGCAAACTACAGAGCACAAGTGCAGTATACACCAAGTAGGTTTAGGTGCAAACTACAGAGCACAAGTGCAATACACACCAAGTAGGTTTAGGTGCAAACTACAGAGCACAAGTCCAGTACACACAAAGTAGGTTTAGGTGCAAACTATAGAGCACATGTGCAGTACACACCGAGTAGGTTTAGGTGCAATCTACAGAGCACATGTGCAGTACACACCAAGTAGGTTTAGGTGCAAACTACAGAGCACATGTGCAGTACACACCAAGTAGGTTTAGGTGCAAACTACAGAGCACACTTGCAGTATACACCACGTAGGTTTAGGTGCAAACTACAGAGCACAAGTGCAGTACACACCAAGTAGGTTTAGGTGAAAACTACAGAGTACAAGTGCAGTACACACCAAGTAGCTTTATGTGCAAACTACAGAGCACAAGTGCAGTACACACCAAGTAGCTTTATGTGCAAACTACAGAGCACAAGTGCAGTACACACCAAGTAGGTTTATGTGCAAACTACAGAGCACACGTGCAGTACACACCAAGTAGCTTTATGTGCAAACTACAGAGCACACGTGCAGTACACACCAAGTAGGTTTAGGTGCAAACTACAGAGCACAAGTGCAGTACACACCAAGTAGGTTTAGGTGCAAACTACAGAGCACACGTGCAGTACACACCACGTAGGATTAGGTGCAAACTACAAAGCACACTTGCAGTATACACCAAGTAGGCTTAGGTGCAAACTACAGAGCACAAGTGCAGAACACACCTAGTAGGTTTATTTGCAAACTACAGAGCACAAGTGCAGTACACACCAAGTAGCTTTATGTGCAACCTGCAGAGCACACGTGCAGTACACACCAAGTAGCTTAATGTGCAAACTACAGAGCACGCATGCAGTACACACCAAGTAGGTTTATGTGCAAACTACAGAGCACACGTGCAGTACACACCAAGTAGCTTTATGTGCAAACTACAGAGCACATGTGCAGTACACACCAAGTAGGTTTAGGTGCAAACTACAGAGCACACGTGCAGTACACACCAAGTAGGTTTATGTGCAAACTACAGAGCACAAGTGCAGTACACACCAAGTAGGTTTAGGTGCAAACTACAGAGCACAAGTGCAGTACACACCAAGTAGGTTTAGGTGCAAACTACAGAGCACAAGTCCAGTACACACCAAGTAGGTTTAGGTGCAAACTATAGAGCACAAGTGCAGTACACACCAAGTAGGTTTAGGTGCAATCTACAGAGCACATGTGCAGTACACACCAAGTAGGTTTAGGTGCAAACTACAGAGCACACTTGCAGTATACACCAAGTAGGTTTAGGTGCAAACTACAGAGCACACGTGCAGTACACACCAAGTAGGTTTAGGTGCAAACTAAAGAGCACAAGTGCAGTACACACCAAGTAGCTTTATGTGCAAACTACAGAGCACACGTGCAGTACACACCAAGTAGATTTAGGTGCAAACTACAGAGCACAAGTGCAGTACACACCAAGTAGGTTTAGGTGCAAACTACAGAGCACACATGCAGTACACACCACGTAGGTTTAGGTGCAAACTACAGAGCACACGTGCAGTACACACCAAGTAGGTTTAGGTGCAAACTACAGAGTACAAGTGCAGTACACACCAAGTAGCTTTATGTGCAAACTACAGAGCACAAGTGCAGTACACACCAAGTAGCTTTATGTGCAAACTACAGAGCACAATTGCAGTACACACCAAGTAGGTTTATGTGCAAACTACAGAGCACACGTGCAGTACACACCAAGTAGCTTTATGTGCAAACTACAGAGCACACGTGCAGTACACACCAAGTAGGTTTAGGTGCAAACTACAGAGCACAAGTGCAGTACACACCAAGTAGGTTTAGGTGCAAACTACAGAGCACACGTGCAGTACACACCACGTAGGATTAGGTGCAAACTACAAAGCACACTTGCAGTATACACCAAGTAGGCTTAGGTGCAAACTACAGAGCACAAGTGCAGAACACACCTAGTAGGTTTATTTGCAAACTACAGAGCACAAGTGCAGTACACACCAAGTAGCTTTATGTGCAACCTGCAGAGCACACGTGCAGTACACACCAAGTAGCTTAATGTGCAAACTACAGAGCACACGTGCAGTACACACCAAGTAGGTTTATGTGCAAACTACAGAGCACACGTGCAGTACACACCAAGTAGCTTTATGTGCAAACTACAGAGCACATGTGCAGTACACACCAAGTAGGTTTAGGTGCAAACTACAGAGCACACGTGCAGTACACACCAAGTAGGTTTATGTGCAAACTACAGAGCACAAGTGCAGTACACACCAAGTAGGTTTAGGTGCAAACTACAGAGCACAAGTGCAGTACACACCAAGTAGGTTTAGGTGCAAACTACAGAGCACAAGTCCAGTACACACCAAGTAGGTTTAGGTGCAAACTATAGAGCACAAGTGCAGTACACACCAAGTAGGTTTAGGTGCAATCTACAGAGCACATGTGCAGTACACACCAAGTAGGTTTAGGTGCAAACTACAGAGCACACTTGCAGTATACACCAAGTAGGTTTAGGTGCAAACTACAGAGCACACGTGCAGTACACACCAAGTAGGTTTAGGTGCAAACTAAAGAGCACAAGTGCAGTACACACCAAGTAGCTTTATGTGCAAACTACAGAGCACACGTGCAGTACACACCAAGTAGATTTAGGTGCAAACTACAGAGCACAAGTGCAGTACACACCAAGTAGGTTTAGGTGCAAACTACAGAGCACACATGCAGTACACACCACGTAGGTTTAGGTGCAAACTACAGAGCACACGTGCAGTACACACCAAGTAGGTTTAGGTGCAAACTACAGAGCACAACTGCAGTACACACCAAGTAGGTTTAGGTGCAAATTACAGAGCACAAGTGCAGTACACACCAAGTAGGTTTAGGTGCAAACTACAGAGCACAAGTCCAGTACACACCAAGTAGGTTTAGGTGCAAACTATAGAGCACAAGTGCAGTACACACCAAGTAGGTTTAGGTGCAATCTACAGAGCACATGTGCAGTACACATCAAGTAGGTTTAGGTGCAAACTACAGAGCACACTTGCAGTATACACCAAGTAGGTTTAGGTGCAAACTACAGAGCACAAGTGCAGTACACACCAAGTAGGTTTAGGTGCAAACTACAGAGCACAAGTGCAGTACACACCAAGTAGGTTTAGGTGCAAACTACAGAGCACAAGTGCAGTACACACCAAGTAGGTTTAGGTGCAAACTACAGAGCACACTTGCAGTATACACCAAGTAGGTTTAGGTGCAAACTACAGAGCACAAGTGCAGTACACACCAAGTAGGTTTAGGTGCAAACTACAGAGCACAAGTGCAGTACACACCAAGTAGCTTTATGTGCAAACTACAGAGCACACGTGCAGTATACACCAAGTAGATTTAGGTGCAAACTACAGAGCACAAGTGCAGTACACACCAAGTAGGTTTAGGTGCAAACTACAGAGCACACATGCAGTACACACCACATAGGTTTAGGTGCAAACTACAGAGCACACTTGCAGTATACACCAAGTAGGTTTAGGTGCAAACTACAGAGCACAAGTGCAGAACACACCTAGTAGGTTTATTTGCAAACTACAGAGCACAAGTGCAGTACACACCAAGTAGGTTTAGGTGCAAACTACATAGCACAAGTGCAGTACACACCAAGTAGGTTTAGGGGCAAACTACAGAGCACAAGTGCAGTACACACCAAGTAGGTTTAGGTATAAACTACAGAGCACACGTGCAGTACACACCAAGTAGGTTTAGGTGCAAACTACAGAGCACACTTGCCGTACACACCAAGTAGGTTTAGGTGCAAACTACAGAGCACATTTTCAGTATACACCAAGTAGGTTTAGATGCAAACTACAGAGCACAAGTGCAGTACACACCAAGTAGTTTTAGGTGCAAACTACAGAGCACAAGTGCAGTACACACCAAGTAGGTTTAGGTGCAAACTACAGAGCACACTTGCAGTATACACCAAGTAGGTTTAGGTGCAAACTACAGAGCACAAGTGCAGTACACACCAAGTAGGTTTAGGTGCAAACTACAGAGCACAAGTGCAGTACACACCAAGTAGCTTTATGTGCAAACTACAGAGCACACGTGCAGTACACACCAAGTAGATTTAGGTGCAAACTACAGAGCACAAGTGCAGTACACACCAAGTAGGTTTAGGTGCAAACTACAGAGCACACATGCAGTACACACCACGTAGGTTTAGGTGCAAACTACAGAGCACACTTGCAGTATACACCAAGTAGGTTTAGGTGCAAACTACAGAGCACAAGTGCAGAACACACCTAGTAGGTTTATTTGCAAACTACAGAGCACAAGTGCAGTACACACCAAGTAGGTTTAGGTGCAAACTACATAGCACAAGTGCAGTACACACCAAGTAGGTTTAGGGGCAAACTACAGAGCACAAGTGCAGTACACACCAAGTAGGTTTAGGTATAAACTACAGAGCACACGTGCAGTACACACCAAGTAGGTTTAGGTGCAAACTACAGAGCATACTTGCCGTACACACCAAGTAGGTTTAGGTGCAAACTACAGAGCACATTTTCAGTATACACCAAGTAGGTTTAGATGCAAACTACAGAGCACAAGTGCAGTACACACCAAGTAGGTTTAGGTGCAAACTACAGAGCACAAGTGCAGTACACACGAAGTAGCTTTATGTGCAAACTACAGAGCACAAGTGCCGTACACGCCAAGTAGGTTTAGGTGCAAACTACAGAGCACACGTGCAGTACACACCAAGTAGGTTTAGGTGCAAACTACAGAGCATACTTGGGCCCCGTACACACGAGAGGATCGATCCGCTGAAATTTATCCGCGGACCTGTTTCAGCGGATAGATCCCCTGGTGTGTACGATCCAGCGGATATTTTTCCGCAGATTTTTTCCCCCGGGGATGGATTTCCAGCGGATCAAGATTTCTTAGCATGCTAAGAAATCTATCCGCTGGAATCCAGTCCAGCGGATTGATCCGCTGGTCTGTACAGACTCAGCGGATCAATCCGTCCGATTCCATCCCTCGCATGCGTCGTAATGATTCGACGCATTCGTGGAATTCCTTATATGACAGCGTCGCGCACGTCGCCGCGTCATCATCGCGGCGACGGCGCGACACGTCACCGCGGAGGGAATTCCGCGGGGATTTTGATCTCATGGTTAGTACAACCATGAGATCAAAATCCGCCAGAGGATTTATCCCCCGGACCGTTTCCACGGATCGATCCTCTCGTGTGTACTAGGCCTAGCAGTATACACCAAGTAGGTTTAAACTACAAAGCACAAGTGCAGTACACACCAAGTAGGTTTAGGTGCAAACTACAGAGCACAAGTGCAGTACACACCAAGTAGCTTTATGTGCCAACTACAGAGCACAAGTGCAGTACACACCAAGTAGCTTTATGTGCAAACTACAGAGCACACTTGCAGTACACACCAAGTAGCTTAATGTGCAAACTACAGAGCACACGTGCAGTACACACCAAGTTGGTTTATGTGCAAACTACAGAGAACATGTGCAGTGCACACCATGTAGGTTTAGGTGCAAACTACAGAGCACAAATGCAGTACACACCAAGTAGGTTTTGATCGGGTAAATAGAATAGCCATTTATTTAATCAAACATTTATTCACGATTATCAAAGCATGTGTTTCTGTTGTGTATGTGTATGTATGTGTGTATGTGGATATATATGTATATATATATATATATATGTATATATGTATGTCCATGTATATATGTATATATGTATATATGTATGTATGTATATATATATATATATGTATATATTAGTTGTATTCATTAGGTAAAATTTATTGGAATAGCAATGTATTTCTTACTGTGTTTAAAAGCCTATACTTTGATGTATCAGACATGGGATGTGACCATTCAACATCCTATGTCTGAACAAAAGCCATTCACACCTTTAGCTGTGAATAGGCTCATCTCTGGGTTTTTCCCAGAGAAATGTGGAAGTGACATGTAGAAGCTAAAATGACCATCTGTGGTTTGAATGAAGCCACAATCAGAGTGCCTCCCTTTTTCTAAAGTGTATAAATTGCATAGAGGCTTAGAACTCAATAGAACAGATATTGAATGTATGACAAATGTATACTCCCTGTTCTCCAAGCTTCCAAGAGTTTTCTGGAAGCTTGCTTGTATATTAAATACATCTTTTTGAAATGGATTCAGCAGTCAACGTTACTGAAGAAACTTTAAGTTAAAGTTTCTTCCCCGTCAATTTGGTCCTTTGAGCTGGTGAAGAAATACTCTACAGCACGCCGCTAAGAAAACGGAACCACACAAGCTGGGAAGTCATTGCAACTGAATAAGGTAAGCTAAAATGTTCTGCTTGCTGTGATCTTCCCATTTGTGCTGGTCTGTGTAAGAAGGTGTGCTGTAAGGCCGGGTACACACGAACAAACATGGACGGTGAAAGCGGTCCGTCGGACCGTTTTCACCGTACATGTCTGCCAGAGGGCTTCTGTACGATGGTTGTACACACCATCGTACAGAAGTCCGCGCGTAAACAATACGCGGGGCGTGTCCGCGTCGTCGCCGCGACGATGACGCGGCGATGACGCGGAGACGTGGGCGGGCCTGCCATTTAAAGGCTTCCACGCATGCGTCGAAGACGACCGTACATGTCCGAGCGGGCAGGATTCCAGCGGACGGTTTTAAAACACGTCCAGGAATATTTGTCTGCTGGGAAAAGGCCCGGCGGGCAAATGTTTGCTGGAATTCGGCCTGCTCGCGCCCACACACGACCGAACATGTATGCTGAAACTGGCCCACGGACCAGTTTCAGCATACATGTTTGGTCGTGTGTACGGGGCCTCAGAGATTCTCTTTTTCAAGAACCTTGACTGTTGAAAAATTTGTTATTTTTCTTTATAACGTTTTTACCTTTCATACTATCTGTGCTATTACTGTCCTTTGTATGAATGCTCTGTGTGAACGGTCTGCTCTATATCAGATGCAGTGAATGTTGAGCTAGAATTTCTGCATTTCCTGCGACTAGGCGACTAGCCAGGTCAGAGATTTGGGTTTTCGGACTCAAGGGACCATAGGCTGTGGTTGATAAGGTACTTGTGTGGTGAGACCCGGGTTTATAGCTCGGGGTGATGGCCTGCTTAAAAAACAGTGCTGCTTGAATCACAAGTACCAGACTCGCATGAAAAACTGTCTTCTTTTCGCTTCTGCGCAATTCTCTATAAAATCACACAATAAGCAGAAGTACTATCTCTCCTATTCTGCACAGTGCCTAAAAAAAAAACTGATGTGGGAGACTTTTAGGGAAACCAAACTGTCAGATTCTATACTCTATAACTTTCTCCTATTTAATATTATGCTAAGTTTGTATCCTGCATAAGTGACTTGTCTAAAGGGAGTGTTTTTATTGTTTTTTTTATTTTTTTTTACATTCTTAAACTGTCTGTGTGACCTCATTCAGTCTGTGTGGCTGATTTATAGTGTATTGTCTGGTATATTCCTGGCCAGGATTAGAGTCCAGACAATACAGTTCCTGCTATAACTGTGTTCACTGTGTCTGTGTGACGTGGGGACGTAGTAATAGATTAATTCTTCAGGAAGTCTTATCACTGTATAAGATGGGGAATTGTACCACTGCGTACACCCCAGAAGAGGATCTGTGTGATCCCATTGTGAACCCTTCCTGGTCTGCCAAAGAGTATATGATATAAAACTTTGGAGAAGGATCGGTTCATCCCTTGAAGAAATGGAATAGAGGCACACAGGGGTTTATTCCGCTACAGGGTAAGCTTGACCCTAAGTTCTGGAATGAATGTAAAAACCACTATCCAGGTATTTTTAAAACAAGAAAAGACAAGCAGGCATTAGATAAATGGATACGGGCTAGTCAGTGTTGTGAAATCATGCTAAAAACTAGATTAAAAGTAACCTATTGCCCTGTGAGAAAGTTATATGAATACAGTCCTGAAGAACCTGATGATAATATTGCTATAATAACTGTAAGCAGATTAGACCCTACATTACCACCCCCACCTACCACTAGTAATGAAAGGGCAACGAACAGTTCCACTGTGCATAACTTATCTGCACCCCCACCCCTACCCCCCCATCTAGAAACAACAATAGGTGCAGATTCAAAAATACCACTAGCAGAGGGATTCTCAGCCATCCTAACCCCCCCCCCCTCAAGGAGACCTGTGATAACACATCAGTCTCCCATGTCCCCTTATGCAGCCAATCAATCAAATTTTTGGGGGCCTGTGAGATCTCAATTGATATCACCAAATGATGGGGCAAGGCATGTACCCCTCATTAACTCTGATTTACAGACAATTATAAAAACCATGCCTGACCCTAAGAGAAATCCACATGCTTTCACTCAAAAGATGAAAGCATTACAAATTGCTCACCAGTGTTCAGCATATGATATCTACATAGTTTGTTGTGCATGCCTGGGTGTCCAAATCACTAATCAGATTATTAATAACAGTGACAGTCTTAATGAACCCATACCAAATATTGATGAGAAAGAGGGTGAGGAATGGATTAACACTGTGACGGTATCGGTATGATATCCCCGTCAAGCATTCCCTCCTCTCCATACAAGAACATCACAGGATCATCCACACATGGGTCAAGACTGAATGCTGGAACCAAGACTGATTTATTGGCAGCTTGCTGCTGGTTATAAATACAGTTTTACAAGCTAAATCCTTAATCAAGGAACAATGGGAGCTCCACCCCCTTTTTACACACTCTGGAGTTTCTCATACAGAATATAGCCAGACAATTCGAAGCCGACCTGAGACACATTTTCTTTAAATAATGACATCAGGGAAGTTAATTACAAGGTGTACAGAACACATTAGCTGGGCAGCCTGGCAACGCATAATGAAGCAATCAGAATACATAACATGAGTCACCTCTAATCACAGTACACAGGATAGACATCCCTTTGAAATAAGGAACTAGCTGCAGACGGGTCATTAACATGTCAATAGCTTGTACACATGAATCCATTTTACCTCTAACCCACAATTTAACCAAGCAGGGAAAATTGCACTGACATATCCCTCACAATGGCCCCCCTTTTTCTCCCTGCTCCGGCAAACCCGGTTGTACCTTCCCTGGTCCAGTAGGGTTGACGGGTTCAGAGCTTTCAGTCCGAGGTTAACTCCGTTTGGCGTGACTGACCTCCATTGGTAACTGCTTCCGATTTAGGTATGCCACCGGGTCGTCAGATCACACGCCGGTCAGTCCCCAAGTCTTTGTGCGATCTGCAGAGTCACCAGAAGTCAGTGTGAAGACGGCGAATGGGTCTGTGCACCGCCGTCTAGGTGTCCCGCTATGGGAGGGGGCAGGTTATGGCTCTGAAGTGACAATCACAGGAGATTCATAAAAAGGAAAAGTTATATTTGTTGAAATGCTGTAGCACTGGTGCTCAGAGTCCGGGGGGGAGGGGAATCAGAGCCCCATAAGGTCAGCCACCCCCTGCTCCCTCCGCAGCCGCCGGTTCTCCTCTTCGAGCTTCTCCAGCTCCATCTCCAGTTCATGGAGCCTGGGGGGTCGGCCTGCTGTGACCTCAGGCGGTTGTTCTCCTCCTCCATGCAGCTTATGCACTCCTCCAGCTCCATGTATTCACGGATCAGCTCCTGCTTGCTCATGTCCTGCAGGCTTTCCACGTGGTCCTTCATCATCAGGAACTGGGTGGTGGTGTAAGGGGCCACCGGTGAACATCTCGGCCCGCATTTGGGGCGCCCGCTGCGATTCCATCTCCTCCAGTCGCTTCTTCTCCTCCCAGGTCCGCTGGTTATATGACTTCCAGGACCTCTTCTTCTTGGAGGGTAGCTGGCGGTGCCTCTTTCTGCCCAGCTCCCTCCAAGGCCCCTCCGGCTCATGGCTGTCGCCCATGACCAGCTGACAATGGTGTTCCCTGTTGTCCGTAATAACAGATTGTACCATGAGGGCTTCGTAAGGGGTGCCCAATGGTTCTCCCTGACCCAGCTCCTGGGGATCCCAAGCCGAGTCTACACAATGGGCTGCTGCTGGTGGGCGGTACCCAGGTTGAGACCAATTTGATCTGGTGTTGTCATTCAGGGGGCAATTCTGCTTGAAGTGACCCAACTGTTTGCACCGGAAGCAGCGTTGTTCGTTGTCCTCCTGGCGTGGATAGCGAGGGCTCGATGTCATCGGTCTGTTAGGCGGTTGGTATCTAGCGGCTGGTGGGTGTGAGGGCGCCATTGGTCGTGGAGGTTGTACCTGTGGTGTGACCTGGTTTGTCTTGCGAGTATCCGCATATTCATCCGCCAACTTCGCGGCCTCTGGTAGAGTCATGGGCCTGCGATCTCTCACCCAATCTTTGACATCCGTCTGGATGTGATTGTAAAATTGCTCCAGGAGCATTAGTTGCAAAATGTCCTCTGCGGTGGTGGCCTGGCTGCTGTTAACCCAGTTAGAGGCCGACAGGGATAACTGGCATGCCCATTCCGCGTAAGAGTCTTTCGTGGTTTTGCGTGAGTCCCTGAACTTCTGTCGGTGGGACTCTGGGGTTACTGCATAACGAGCCAGGAGCGCTTCTTTAACCCTGGCGTAGCTATGGATATCCTGATCTGGCACGGTCCGGAAAGCATCAGAAGCTTTGCCTGACAGTTTGCCTGACAATATTGAAACCCACTCTCCTCTAGCTATTCGGTGCAGGTTACATTGTCGCTCAAAGTCTGCCAGGTAGTTATCAATTTCACAGTCCTTTTCATCAAAAGCTTTAAAAGCGCTAAACGGAATCTTCCTTGCGTCTGCTGTGCTGTACTCACTGTTTGGAGAATGTGCGGCTGCTTGTTGGACTGCTGCCAGTTTTAACTGTAGTTCTGCGTCTCTTATTTGTTTAGCCTCCTGTAGTTCTGCGTCTCTTATTTCTTTGTCTCTTATTTGTTTAGCCTCCTTCGCTAACAGGTCCATCACTTTCAGCACCACATCCGGCGTTGGGTTCGGGCCGAACCACGCTAGCTTCTCTCTCATTAGCTTGTTGGCTGGTGATTCCTCTTCCTGAATCACTGGTGTCTCCATCTCTTGTACTGCTGGCGTTGCTGCAATCCCGTCCTCCTGGTCTAGCTCCATTACTTCTGCTATGATGACCCGCTTGGTTTTGTTGCTAGCAATCCTTCCACGAACTTCCAGTAGTTCTTCCAGTGTATTTCTTTTAAGCAGGGTGTAGCAGCCTTCCATTCACTGTTCCCAGTGTCTGCTTGGAGTCCTGGTGTAAGGGAGAGTAGAAGGGAAGATCCCGCTGCTGCCAACCAATTGTGACGGTATCGGTATGATATCCCCGTCAAGCATTCCCTCCTCTCCATACAAGAACATCACAGGATCATCCACACATGGGTCAAGACTGAATGCTGGAACCAATACTGATTTATTGGCAGCTTGCTGCTGGTTATAAATACAGTTTTACAAGCTAAATCCTTAATCAAGGAACAATGGGAGCTCCACCCCCTTTTCACACACTCTGGAGTTTCTCATACAGAATATAGCCAGACAATTCGAAGCCAACCTGAGACACATTTTCTTTAAATAATGACATCAGGGAAGTTAATTACAAGGTGTACAGAACACATTAGTTGGGCAGCCTGGCACCGCATAATGAAGCAATCAGAATACATAACATGAGTCACCTCTAATCACAGTACACAGGATAGACATCCCTTTGAAATAAGGAGCTAGCTGCAGACGGGTCATTAACATGTCAATAGCTTGTACACATGAATCCATTTTACCTCTAACCCACAATTTAACCAAGCAGGGAGAATTACACTGACATATCCTTCACAAACACCTTCTGTACACAAGTACAAAAACAATACAAGGGGGTGACTGGGCTGGTCTGTTGCAAACAACTCAGGGTACAAATGAGACATGTGATATGTTCTTTCAAAGAATGAGTGAGCATGTTGCTGCATGTTGTCAGAATGCAAATGAGCAAGTAAATGATGAAATCCTTAGAAGTGCTTTGATGAATGGGTTTAACAAAAAAGTGAGGGACAGAATAAAGCTAATAAGACCAGAATGGAGGAGAATGGGGTCCCTTTCTAATGGATTTAGCTAGAAACATGGAACTTAATATAGAGGATAAAGGGAAAGCCAGAACACAAAAAGTAATGTATGTAAGTCCTGTAGGTCCTAATGGTATATTTATACCTGCAAACCATTTTAAATCAGGAAAACATGATGTCTCTAATGTGACATGTTACAGATGTCGAAAAAGAGGCCATTACGCTAAATATTGCAAAAATTAGCAATCTAAACCTCTAAATGAACCTAAACTAGCATCTCAAAGGTAATAATAACAACCAAGATGCTTTTGTACCACGAGAAGGCTAAGGAAAAAAAAAAAAAAAAGATAGGGGAAAAGTGCAGTTTTACTAGAGAAATTTGCAAATATTTTTGTCTACAGGGTATAGCTGGCTAAGTGTGAAAGTTATGTTTGATGTGCGAAGTGTGTGAAACCCATGGATGTGATGTTGGATGACTGTTTTGGGGTGAACCTCCACGTTAAGGGTGGGGACTGATGAATATGAAATAATAATACTAACACCGTATGAATTTTGGTGGCATGATGATTTAGTTTGTGTTTGTTATGTATGTTTTAAAGTGATGTGACAGTGCCACAAGGACAATCAACGGTAACAAGTCAGTGGCATGTTGGTCGTTGGACATTTGTCTTTAGAAGCAAGACAAATATTTTGTCTGTAAATTGGGACTAAAAAATGTATTTCTGACTTAAAATCCTAAAATTCAGGTGCAACTAGTGACACACACAGCAGTGAAACTCTAATCCAAAGACTCCTGGATACACGCTAGCCATTGCAAAAAGGTCACAGAGCCTGCAGAATGAAGGTGGTATTGCTCTTATGCTTTGTTACACCACTAATCGTTGCTTTACATATTGATCAAAATCATTATTTTACCTTACTTAATGTAACTGCTTTTATGCTAAACAAGACCAACTGTTGGATTTGTGGGGCACAGATAGAGCATGGTAAGCAAGGCTATCCGCTGACTACAACTCAATTTTACTGGGATAATGAGACTAGCGAGTTTAACATTAATATTAGAGATGTATGTAAAGCCAATTTTTCTATTGAACAGTATAGATTAACACTCCAATATCCAGGTAAAGGGAAATACTGCTATAGGAGAACAGACAAGAGTACATTTTTACCGGGGAGTAATACTACCATTACAATTGGAGGTAAACACAAAACAATTATAATTCCTGATAAAAATACCACTGTGTATCAACTAGGGCATAGCAAATGTCAATATGAATTAAAGAATTGTACTAACGCATCATCTAACCATCAGTGTGTGAAAATCAATCAAGAAGAAATAAGTTACACTGTTAATTGGACTTGTATGAATGAGCCCACGGATGCATGGATGGAAAATGGTAATGTCAAAGTAAACGTATATGATCGTCTTCAATGTCTAAATATAATTGATAATCAGACTCAGAAAGATATTGTATTCCAGACATATTTATTGCTAAAATATTACGAGTGCACTATACTTCCCTTAAACTTGTTCTTTATATGTGGAAATAATGCCTACCGATTTATCCCTAAATACTTTCAAGGTACCTGTTATTTAGGATATGTATTTCCACGAGTAAGCTATTTTAACCACTTTAGCCCCGGGCCTGTTTTTCAGAGTCGGTGTTTACGAGACAAAACCATTTTTTTTTGCTAGAAAATTACTTAAAACCCCCAAACATTATATATATTTTTTTTCTAACACCCTAGAGAATAAAATGGAAGTCATTGCAATACTTTTTGTCACACCGTATTTGCGCAGCGGTCTTACAAGCGCACTTTTTTTGGAAAAAATTCACTTTTTTAAATGAAAAAATAAGACAACAATAAATTTGGCCCAATTTTTTTATATATTGTGAAAGATAATGTTACGCCGAGTAAAATGATACCCAACATGTCACGCTTAAAAATTTCGCCCGCTCGTGGCATGGCGTCAAACTTTTACCCTTAAAAATCTTGATAGGCGACGTTTAAAAAATTCTACAGGTTGCATTTTTTGAGTTACAGAGTAGGCCTAGGGCTAAAATTAATGCTCTCGCTCTAACGATCGCGGCGATACCTCACTTGTGTGGTTTGAATACCGTTTTCATATGTCGGCGCTACTCGCGTATACGTTCGCTTCTACGCGCGAGCTCGTCGGGACGGGGCGCTTTAAAAAAAATTTTTTTTGCTTT
The DNA here is from genome assembly GCF_905171775.1 of Rana temporaria. Lineage (NCBI taxonomy): Eukaryota > Metazoa > Chordata > Amphibia > Anura > Ranidae > Rana > Rana temporaria. The sequence continues at coordinate 103,038,321 of NC_053499.1, forward strand.
TCGCATTTATTTTTATTTATTTTACAATTTTTAACACTGAAAAAAAAAAAAAAAAAAAAAATTATCACTTTTATTCCTATTACAAGGAATGTAAACATCCCTTGTAATAGAAAAAAGCATGACAGGTCCTCTTAAATATGGGATCTGGGGTCAAAAAGACCTCAGATCTCATATTTAGGCTTAAATGCAAAAAAAAAAAAAAATTTGGAAATGTTTCTTTAAGACGCTGGGCGGGACTGACGTTTTGACGTCACTTCCGCCCAGCGGAGCTATGGGGACGGGCGAAGGAGATTTTTCCTTCAGTCTCGTCCCCGCTCAGCTGCCGGATGGTCGCGATCTCCCGCCACCGATAACGGCGATCTCGCGGCGGATTTGCCGTGGAGACCGCCATTATCGTTAACACGGCCGCCCACAGAAGAGATGAATATCTCGATTGTGGCAGCAGCTGCTACCGTTACCGAGATATTCATCTCTAAAGTGATGACGTATAACGGCGGTGGGCGGTCGGCAAGTAGTTAAGCACCTCCCAACAGGAAGCTCCCAAAGGCACTCTAGGAAACATAGATAAGTACCTATCAGCAATCATCTCCTTAAAGGGACTGATGGAATCTGGGAAGACGGATATGTACCAGACCAGTTTGATGTTAGTGAGGGTGATAGATTAGCAGCTATAATACTTCCTATGTATGGCCCAGCAAAAGCTATACAAATGGTAAGGAGACTGGCACGAATAATGGAAAAAATAGCGAATGAAACTACCGAAGCTATGATACTCCTAAATGAAGAACAAAAACAGCTTCGGATAGTAGCCCTACAAAATAGAATGGCCCTTGATTACTTATTAGCTGAACAAGGAGGAGTATGCGCATTAATTAATAGCACTTGCTGTACGTATATACCTGATTATAGTAATAATATTACTGATCACATCAACAAGGTAAAAGAAGCTGTGGCAGCCTTAAGGAGAAGGCCTAAATCCAGGCTTGATGGTATTTCTGATAGTATCAAGGGCTGGTTTAACAATCTTTTCGGTAATTTAGGTAAATGGCTTTCTGATATTCTGTATTCTATTGGAACCGTCCTCCTCTATGTCATGGGTTTCTTTCTGGCAATATATGTTTTTTATTATTGTCTCAAAATATGTATTACTAAACTTAGATATGCTATTAAACCACCTTCTAATCCAGGGTTGGTTCCTCCTTCCTCATATCAGCACCTCCAGGATCCACACATGGGTAAGCCATATGTGCCTTTAATAGTGACCAAAGGCAACTGCAATGTGGAAACACCACACGGAAACAGTAGAACAATGGTCAGAGGCCAAAGTGTTAACTACAACTAGAATATATATGGATAATGTATATTTACATGTATGTGTTTGTATTAACAATAATCTTTGTTTCCACAGAAGAAACAGTTTTTGAAGAGTTTTTCAATATACTCAGTATAGGTGAAGTATAATTGTCTTGCAAGACAAAGGGGGAACTTATAAAAAAATGTTGTTTGTTTTGAGCTGCTCATTTTTAAACCATGGTGAATAATAGTTTTTATATATATATATATATAGTAATGGTATACCATACATTTAAAAAACCACGTGGTTGTAATAGTTTGACGTCAAACAATTTTTTTTTTGGTACTAGAAAACGTGCACTGTTAAAATATTTAAAGAAAATGTTCAAAATGCTTACTGTATGCTAAATATCTCTAACCTTTGGTTTGTTTTCAGGAGGAAAATATAATGTGTTTTGTTACTAAAATTTTGATGCTTATTTCTCAGATTAAGCCTTATGCCCTGGATTGATTTGTTCAAGGTCTTCAGAACAGAAGAAAACCACAGCCTTCAAAGACAATTCCCTTTTTGAGGAGTATTTTTTTATCTATTTATATAGAAAAACATGAGTTTCACCCCCCCCCCCCCCCCACTAGCTAAATCTGTACTGCCCTTAGCACTACATTTTTTTATCTGACATAAATGAGATTTAACAAGTTCTAATGACCTTAACCACAGGTTTCAGGCCCAAAGCCCGCAGGCCAAATCCGGCCCTCCAGGCCATGTCAAGTGGCCCTCATGCCTCTCCTGCAGCTTCGGCCCTCCTCTGGTCTTCCGCCGGACCCTTGCTTTCTGTTTTTAAGCAATGCCAGCTTCTTCCCAGCAGCGGCATGGGGAAAGGGGGGTGCACTGTAATATGGGGGAGAGTGGGGGACTCAGCTTCTGATGGTGGGGTGGCTCTTGACATCTAGTGTGAGGGGAGGGGATACGCTGGATATCTAGTCTTATAGATACAACCAGCCTTTTTACCCTTTTGAGGGTGATGCTGATGCAGTCCACGATAAAATTGAGTTTGACACCCCTGCCCTAGAGAATGAGGTCCACTGTCTTGGGCTACGTTTCCACTATAATGACCCCCAAAATCACATGATTCAGAGACTCTGGATTGTGACTTTGGTCCAAATTTATAGTCCCCGTCAAGGTAGTGCAGGAATCTTTTAAAAGTCGCTGCAACTTTAAATCGCAATAGTGGGAACTGAGCCTTATACAGTTTTTGTATATTATTTTATGACAAAAAAAAAAAAAAGTTTGATTAAGATTGAATTGAATAACTAAATAAAAGAGATAAATATTAAAAGAGCATGAATACACCAATAATAAAATCACAAACAGCGCTGATAGTGACAGTTCTAGTGTAGATGCCCAAGGCACCACGTCTACACTTCAATAAGGCATGAAGAAAATCAGTATGGTAGAGGCAAAAGTTCCAAAAAAGAATGTGGTCCAATTTAGGAAAGAACAGATAGTAAGCACCTTCCACCCGAACTCCTCAAGAGACACCACGTGGGACACAATAAGCCCCCTCTGGGGTACGCACTCACCAAAAAGTAAATAATACAGGGCGATGTATGTGTAACTTCAGACTGATAATGAACCTTCATGCAGGGTAATCAAGCACATCTGTGTGGGAACTCCCAATTATACCAGGAAAAAAGACAAAAGAAGTGCCATAGCATAATTCCGTTTTTTAATGGATAAAAAATAGTAGCCCACAGATGAAAAAACCCCTTCAAACATTAAACGTACAATATATATAATTCAAAAGCGCATATTCACCAACTCCTCATGATAGGTAAAGCGTCGCACTGGTCCTGGTTTAGTCTCATGGAGACTATCAACTTCTAGCCGAGGCTCTGGTGGAGCGCAAACGTCACTTCCTGAGCGTTGTGAGAAGCCACGCCTGACGCGTTTCGTCATAGGACTTCGACAGAGGGCGTGGAAGTCCTATGACGAAACGCGTCAGGGCGTGGCTTCTCACAACGCTCAGGAAGTGACGTTTGCGCTCCACCAGAGCCTTGGATGGAACCGGAAGTTGATAGTCTCCATGAGACTGAACCAGGACCAGTGCGACGCTTTACCTATCATGAGGAGTTGGTGAATATGCGCTTTTGAATTATATATATTGTACGTTTAATGTTTGAAGGAGTTTTTTCATCTGTGGGCTACTATTTTTTATCCATTAAAAAACGGAATTATGCTATGGCACTTCTTTTGTCTTTTTTCCTGGTATAATTGGGAGTTCCCACACAGATGTGCTTGATTACCCTGCATGAAGGTTCATTATCAGTCTGGAGTTACACATACATCGCCCTGTATTATTTACTTTTTGGTGAGTGCGTACCCCAGAGGGGGCTTATTGTGTCCCACGTGGTGTCTCTTGAGGAGTTCGGGTGGAAGGTGCTTACTATCTGTTCTTTCCTAAATTGGACCACATTCTGTTTTGGAACTTTTGCCTCTACCATACTGATTTTCTTCATGCCTTATTGAAGTGTAGACGTGGTGCCTTGGGCATCTACACTAGAACTGTCACTATCAGCGCTGTTTGTGATTTTATTATTGGTGTATTCATGCTCTTTTAATATTTATCTCTTTTATTATGTCTTCATTTTTTTAAACGGCTGCTCCCATCACCGTATGATACAGATCCTCTGTCTTCTGCGGTCATCTGTTATTGGGTTTTTGTAATAGTCTATATTCAGTGCTGGCGCTGGGAGGTGTGTTGTAGGCCTTAAATACACTTTTTTGTTTTGAATTGAATAACTGTTGCTCTAGTATAAACAACTACAAAAAAAAAAAAAAAAAGTAATGAATGTATTACTACATGTATGTTAGTGTCACTATATTGAGTGTTAAGATTACTTGGGTATTATTAAGAGTTTAAACTAGGCATATGTCTCAGATCTTCAGCTTTTCTACAGATCTGTCTCCTCCATTACAAAAAAAAAAAAAAAAGAAAGTGTTTAAGACTAGTTTAACGTCCTGGTAATTGAATTAGCTACATGCCCAGTCAGTACTGCCTTTTTAAGCTGAAACAGATTGCTTTGGGCTTTGCATAATAATGTCCCAAGCAAGTCTGCTTTTGTGTCTCCAAGTGTGTTTGAAGCCAGTTTCCTGTGCGGGGTCACAATACATGGCTACTCATTTCTAGCTGTATTATATGTCTTTGCATATGTGTCTCCAATGTCTGTGTGTGTTCAGGCACACACCTGTCAGCTTGAAATTTTCCTGTAGGATCATTGATCCAAGCCATACGTTCCCCTTCGGAGAAGCCTATTGTTTATGATAAATGTCTTATTGAATTTAGAATAATGTGGACAGTTTAGTTGGATGACAGTTGAATAACATTTTATTGTAAATGAGAATGGTTTCTCCTTGTATAAAGATTTACTTTTTATTTTTATTTTTCCTTCTAGGTCATATTGCCTCTAAAACATACATTTACTTCAGCAGTAAAACAAAACTCAAAAGGCTTTATGGGCATTTTTTTGTTGATAATCATGTTTTGGGACTAGCAATCTCTGACACCATTCCTCCACCATCCCTCCACCATCCCTCCACCATCCCTCCTCATGCCATCAGTCACGAACACCATTGATGAAAAAGAGTGCTTTCAAAAAAACTTGTGTCTAAAGAACTTTGATACATACCATGTCAGTAACAAGGTATTTTATCGTGTGGATTGGAAAAAAATCCTGAAGAAAAGAAGATTAAAATCTGCACATTTATAAAAAAAATATTTTATCGTGTGGATTGCAAAGATCCTGAAGGAAAGCTGCACATTTATCAGAAATCTGTTTATCATGTGGATTGATAAAAAATCCTGAAGAAGATTACATGGTGCACACCTACCGGAGGTCTATGTGGACTACGATAGTCCTGAAGAAAATTATGTACATTATATGCGCTCTTAAGGTGTTTCCGTGGCGTCTCATGGAATAATAGCCTGTGACAGTTACAGCAGAGGAATCAACTATAGACTTGGTGTTCATGCATTGTTAGACCAAAACATAATATTTTCATTTTGTTTAGATCTTTTGATATTTTTGTATTTGTATTTTTTAGCCTTGACAAAGCAAAATGAGATTGTTCTGCAGAAGTAAATTGGGGACATAAATTAGGAAAAATATGAACTAGAAACCAAATGAATATTTCTCACGTAAGATTAGGCAGTTAGAGGGACATGTTGGAATTTAGGACTTATAATTGTATATGATGTTAGGTTTTGTATGTGTTATGAAACTTAGTTTTTTTTCCATCTTCCCCATTATCATGACAAATAATGTTCACGTCTAGTTAGGCCCTTTACAGCTTTAACTGTCTCAAAAAAGAATCTTTACACTGAATAGTCAAGAACTGTCCACAACCAATGTATGAATTGTTATAGTGCTGTTATGTTTTGTTGATTATGTGGTCAATTTCTAATTTGACCAAGAGATGGGATTGATCGGGTAAATAGAATAGCCATTTATTTAATCAAACATTTATTCACGATTATCAAAGCATGTGTTTCTGTTGTGTATGTGTATGTATGTGTGTATGTGGATATATATGTATATATATATATATATATATATGTATATATGTATGTCCATGTATATATGTATGTATGTATATATATACCGTATATATGTATATATTAGTTGTGTTCATTAGGTAAAATTTATTGGAATAGCAATGTATTTCTTACTGTGTTTAAAAGTCTATACTTTGATGTATCAGACATGGGATGTGACCATTCAACATCCTATGTCTGAACAAAAGCCATTCACACCTTTAGCTGTGAATAGGCTCATCTCTGGGTTTTTCCCAGAGAAATCTGGAAGTGACATGTAGAAGCTAAAATGACCATCTGTGGTTTGAATGAAGCCACAATCAGAGTGCCTCCCTTTTTCTAAAGTGTATAAATTGCATAGAGGCTTAGAACTCAATAGAACAGATATTGAATGTATGACAAATGTATACTCACTGTTCTCCAAGCTTCTAAGAGTTTTCTGGAAGCTTGCTTGTATATTAAATACATCTTTTTGAAATCAATTTGGATTCAGCAGTCAACGTTACTGAAGAAACTTTAAGTTAAAGTTTCTTCCCCGTCAGTTTACATGCAAACTACAGAGCACAAGTGCAGTACACACCAAGTAGCTTTATGTGCAAACTACAGAGGACACTTGCAGTATACACCAAGTAGGTTTAGGTGCAAACTACAGAGCACAAGTGCAGTACACACCAAGTAGTTTTAGATGCAAACTACAGAGCACAAGTGCAGTACACACCAAGTACGTTTAGGTGCAAACCCCAGAGCACACTTGCAGTATACACCAAGTAGGTTTAGGTGCAAACTACAGAGCACAAGTGCAGTACACACCAAGTAGCTTTAGGTGCAAACTACAGAGCACACTTTCAGTACACACCATGTAGGTTAAGGTGCAAACTACAGAGCACAAGTGCGGTACACACCAAGTAGGTTTAGGTGCAAACTACAGAGCACAAGTGCAGTACACACCAAGTAGGGTTAGGTGCAAACTACAGAGCACAAGTGCAGTACACACCAAGTAGTTTTAGATGCAAACTACAGAGCACAAGTGCAGTATACACCAAGTAGGTTTAGGTGCAAACTACAGAGCACAAGTGCAGTACACACCATGTAGCTTTAGGTGCAAACTACAGAGCACACTTTCAGTACACACCAAATAAGTTTAGGTGCAAACTACAGAGCACAAGTGCAGTACACACCAAGTAGGTTTAGGTGCAAACTACAGAGCACAAGTGCAGTAGACACCAAGTAGGTTTAGGTGCAAACTACAGAGCACAAGTGCAGTACACACCAAGTAGGTTTAAGTGCAAACTACAGAGCACAAGTGCAGTACACACCAAGTAGGTTTATGTGCAAACTACAGAGCACACTTGCAGTACACACCAAGTAGGTTTAAGTGCAAACTACAGAGCACGCTTACAGTATACACTAAGTAGGTTTAGGTGCAAACTACAGAGCACAAGTGCAGTACACACCAAGTAGCTTTAGGTGCAAACTACAGAGCACATTTTCAGTATACACCAAGTAGGTTTAGATGCAAACTACAGAGCACAAGTGCAGTACACACCAAGTAGGTTTAGGTGCAAACTACAGAGCACAAGTGCAGTACACACGAAGTAGCTTTATGTGCAAACTACAGAGCACAAGTGCCGTACACGCCAAGTAGGTTTAGGTGCAAACTACAGAGCACAAGTGAAGTACACACCAAGTAGGTTTAGGTGCAAACTACAGAGCATACTTGGGCCCCGTACACACGAGAGGATCGATCCGCTGAAATTTATCCGCGGACCTGTTTCAGCGGATAGATCCCCTGGTGTGTACGATCCAGCGGATATTTTTCCGCAGATTTTTTCCCCCGGGGATGGATTTCCAGCGGATCAAGATTTCTTAGCATGCTAAGAAATCTATCCGCTGGAATCCAGTCCAGCGGATTGATCCGCTGGTCTGTACAGGCCTAAGTGTCTGTACGAGGCCTAAGTGTATTCTCAAACTGAGATACACTTAAACCTAGCTAAGATATGACGGCCTGCGCCGTCGTATCTTAGCTGTCTAGTTCCGCCGGCCTAGAATGCGTAAATCAGCCGATTCACGAACGTACGCTTGCCCGTCGCAGTAAAGATATGCCGTTTACGTAAGGCGTTTTCCAGCGTAAAGTCAGTCGAACAAATAGCTGGCCTAGTCAATGTTAAGTATGGCCGTCGTTCCCGCGTCAAAATTTGAAAAATGTACGTCGTTTGCGTAAGTCGTCCGTGAATGGGGCTGGACATAATTTACGTTCACGTCGAAACCAATACGTCCTTGCGGCGTACTTTGGAGCAATGCACACTGGGATATGTCCACGGACGGCGCATGCGCCGTTTGTAAAAAACGTCAATCACATCGGGTCACGAGTAATTTACATAAAACACGCCCCCCTCATCCTCATTTGAATTAGGCACGCTTACGCCGGCCCATTGACGCTACGCTGCCGTAACTTAGGAGGCAAGTGCTTTGTGAATACAGCACTTGCCTCACTTACTTACGGCGGCGTATCGTATATGCGATACGCTACGCCGCTTCAAAAGTGAGCCGCCCTACCTGAATCCAGCTACAAGTAGGTTTAGGTGCAAACTGCAGAGCACACGTGCAGTACACACCAAGTAACTTTTTTTTTAACAGATCATTTTTTATTTATCAGCATAAACAATAACAGTAAACGGTACACAATACAGCGGTACACAAATCATGTTACACATAAGTGCAAATTGGCAGAAGGTCAGTAATCCAAACACAACATTGAAATTACGAGTCCAAGGAACAACACTTCAGGTAATTGCAGTAGGAGTAATCAGGCACATTAGAAGCATTTAATCAACAAAAAAAGGAAGGGAGAGGTTCCCTCAGAAGGAGAGAGGAAAAAACAGGGGGAAAAGATACGGGGGGGGGGAGACAGGAAACCCTCAGAAAGATAAGGGGGAGGAGGATCAGACCTTAGAAATATTACCCCTCAAACAGAGTAACGCACCTCATCAGACTCACTGGCCAGATTCATGTAGCACTTACGCCGGCGTATCTCGAGATGCGCGGCTTAAGTCAAAATGTGCACCGGCGTATCTCTGTGCCGTACCCACAGAACCAGATATGCCTCAAAATAGACTTCTTCCTACCGGCGTAACTTTTCTACGCCAGAGCGGCGTGGGCGCATCTTTACGCTGGACGGATCTGGCGTGGCCATGTTTTTTTGGTTTTAAATATGCAAATGAGGGAGATACGCCGATTCACAAAACTACGTTTGACCGGCGCAGGCTACTCCCGGTGAGCGTAACTGGAAATTCCGGCGCAAAGTAACCCCTCATAAAGCAGGGGTAACTTTGCACCAGACTTGCTCAAGTCAGCTGTAGAGGGCCCGGATGGCCCGGATGGCAACACCCCTTTTTTTTATAAAAAAAAATTACCAAATAAAGGGGACTTTCCATCCAGGACCTCTGGGTCCTTTAATAATAATAATAATCATAATAACAATTATATATATATTTTTGTCCGAAAGGCACTGGCCGTGAACTTGTTCTGCATACAGACGGCAGAACTTTTTCAGCCAACATTCACGAAACTATGTAGTTTTTCTGCTCTTTTGTCCGATGGAGTGTACAGACGGTTTGATTATACGACAAAACACGTCCATCGGAATATTCGATCGTGTGTGCGATCCTTTAGCCTGTAGGGTTCAATATTGGGTTGGCTCACCCTTTGCAGCTATAAAAGCTTCAACTCTTCTGGAAAGGCCGTCCACAAGGTTTAGGAGGGTGTCTATGGGAATGTTTGACCATTCTTCCAGAAGTGTATTTGTGAGGTCAGGCACTGATGTTGGACAAGAAGGCCCGGCTCACAGTCTCCGCTCTAATTCATCCCAAAGGTGTTGAGGTCAGGACTCTGTGCAGGCCAGTCCAGTTCCTCCACCCCAAACTCACTCATTTATGTCTTTATGGTCCTTGCTTTGTGGACTGGTCCAAATCATTTGATGAAAGGGGGGATTATGGTGGGGGGTTGTTTTTCAGGGGTTGGGTTGGCCCCTTAGTTCCATTGAAGGGAACTCTTAAGGCGTCAGCATACCAAGACATTTTGGACAATTTCATGCTCCCAACTTTGTGGGAACAGTTTGGGGAGGGCCCCTTCCTGTTCCAACATGACTGCTCACCAGTGCACAAAGCAAGGTCCATAAAGACATGGATGAGCAAGTTTGGGGTGGAGGAACTTGACTGGCCTGCACAGAGTCCTGACCTCAACTCGATAGAACACCTTTGAAATGAATTAGAGCAGAGACTGCAAGCCAGGCCTTCTTGTCCATCAAAAAAATATAAATAAAAATATATTAAAAAAATATATTTTTTTTATAAAAAAAAAAAAAGGGGGGGGTTCCCATCTGGGCCCCTGGGGACCCCCGAGCCCCTTACAGGTGTACTGCCTGTACCCCCCTGATGGCGGCCCTGGTCATAAGTCTCCATTGCTGTTGTGAGGGCTGACATCTCCTGGGTGTTAAAGGGCCAGATTCTCATACATTAACGTTGCTCCTGGGCAGCGTAATGTATGTGCTGTACGCTACACCGCCGCAGGTTTACAGGTTTACATCCTGATTCTCAGAACACTTACCTGTAAACTTGCGGCGGTGTATCGTTAATTCGCTCGGCGCAAGCCCGCCCAATTCAAATGGGGCGGGCACCATTTAAATTAGGCGCGCTCCCGCGCCGAGCGTACTGCGCATGCTCCGTCGGGTAAATTACCCGACGTGCAATGCGCTAAATGACGTCGCCCCAACGTAATTTGCTTAGACGTTTACGTAAATGGCGTCCAGCGCCATTCACGGACGTCTTACGCAAACGACGTATTTTTTTTAAACTTTGACGCGGGAACGACGGCCATAGTTAACATTGGTTGCCCCTGCTAATAGCAGGGGCAACCTTACGCGTCGCGTACGCTACGGAAACGACGTAAATTCTCAGCGTCGGACGCGCGTAGGTTCGGGAATCTCGCGTACTTACCTCATTTGCATAGACGACGGGGAAAACGACGATGCGACACCTAGCGGCGGGAAAAAAAATTACTTTTAAGATCTGACAGCGTAACAGCCTTACGCATGTCAGATCTAATGGGTATCTATGCGCAACTGATTCTAAGAATCAGTCGCATAGATACCCGGGGCCAGATGAGGAGTTACGACGGCGCTAATGGTGTTGCGCCGTCGTAACGCCTTTGAGAATCTGGCCCAAAGTTTTTTTTCCTCCTCTGCCTGTGAGGAACGGGAGCAGCCATCTCACAGCAAAAGTACCTTCCCTGGGGGGGGGGGGGGAATAAAACTGGATGTACTTTTGCATCGGCTGGGCGTAAGTTGGGCCGGCGTATCTCTGTAAGTTGGGCCGGCATAGTTGTGAGCATACTCAGAAGGGAACGAACGTACTGAGCATGCTCCGTTCATGATACGCCGGGCGTAAATCACTGCTCCACGTTCAGAACATCATTTGCATAAGGTCACACCCACTTCCACTTACGCCGAGGAAATTAAGTTAGGCCGGTGCAAAGTTAGGCACAAGTGCTTTGTGAATACCCTACCTGCCTCTCCACGCTGGTCTGGCGTAGCGGAAAAAAGATACGCTACGCCGGCAGAAAGATACGCCATTGTATGTGAATCTGGCCCACTATCTCTACCAGCGGGAGACCTAGTCGGCAGTCGGTCGCTTCTCAATCCATTTCCCCCAGATTTTGTTAAATTTCTTAGGACACTTACAGCTCATATATGTTAATTTATACAGGGGGAGCAACCCTGAGACAGTCGGGGGATCTGGTAGTTTCCATTTACACAAAATTGTCTCATTAATCTCAGCCACCACTCCTCTCCAAAAACCTGTATTATAGAGCAAGTCCAGACTACATGTATAAAGGTCCCCACTACAGCCAGGCATTTGGGGCATTGATCCGAGCATGACGGATAGATCCTAGTCAGTCTTTGGGGGTTGTAGTAAGCCTTATGCAGAAACTTAAGCCGACTCCAGGTTCCGAATGTCGCTCTGCCAACTATGGAAGAGCTGGGCGTTTTGGTTCACCAAGTAACTTTAGGTGCAAACTACAGAGCACAAGTGCAGTACACACCAAGTAGCTTTAGGTGCAAACTACAGAGCACAGGGGCAATACACCACGTGGGATTACTGCAGCTAGCACAATCAACTGCCTGACAGTGAATTAGGAAGAGTGAAAAAAATACTGCGCGTACTCTAATCTAGTGGAGTGAAAGCTGCGACTAAAAAAAGTTATACAACATAAACAACAATATGCAAAAAGGAAGTCGCGCTAATTATGATAAGTAATAAGATGCGCTGAAACCAGTGCAAATCATATAAAATCAAACATTGACATCAATAAACATACTGGGCCGGATTCAGAAAGATGATCGCATCTTTCTGCGGGCGTAACCTATCTCCGATACGTTACGCCGCTGTAACTTTGGGCGCAAGTTCCGTATGCAGAAAGAACTTGCGCCCTTTGTTACGGCGGCGTAACGTATGTTTTGCCGCGTAAGCCCACCTAATTCAAATGGGGATGTTGGGGGCGTGTTTTATTTAAATTTTACTTGACCCCGCGTTTTTGACGTTTTTTTTGAACGGCGCATGCGCCGTCCGTAAAATATCCCAGTGTGCATTGCTCCAAAGTACGCCGCAAGGACATATTGTATTCGACGTGAATGTAAATGACGTCCAGCCCTATTCGCGAACGACTTACGCAAACGACGTAAAATTTTCAAAACTCGGCACGGGAACGACGGCCATACTTAACATTTGCTACGCATCATATAGCAGGGGTAACTATACGCCGAAAAAAGCCTGACGTAAACGACGTAAAAAAATGCGCGGGCGGGACGTACGTTTCTGAATCGGCGTAAATACCTAATTTGCATATTCCTCGCGTAACTATACGGAAGCGCCACCTAGCAGCCAGCGTGATTATGCAGCCTAAGATACGACGGTGTAAGACACTTACACCAGTCGGATCTTAGGGATATCTATGCGTAACTGATTCTCTGAATCAGGCGCATAGATACGACGGCCCGCACTCAGAGATACGACGGCGTATCAGGAGATACGCTGTCGTATCTTGTTTCTGAATTCGGGCCACTGTGAACAAATTGAATAGTGAATGTAATGACACAGTTGTGGATATACCACAATCAACGAAGCAGTCCAACGTATGCAAGTGTTCACATTCAATGATCTCCCCAGTGAAAAAATGTATCCACAAACGGTCCTGGAAAAAGTGATGACAGAAGCACCTCCACCACGATCACACACTGACTCTTACCAGAAATAAATGATCCCTAAATTATAGGAGATCAAAAACAGCATAAACCGATGATATCCTTTGAATAGTATCGCCAGCCCAACGATGTTCTCACTGTCAGCACAGGGCCAATCAGCACTGTCCAGATGGAGGGTTAGGGGTCCTGCAATCTCATAGGACAAACAGATTATGAGGATCGTGTGAGCTACCTCAAACACTTCCACACGGGCAATGTGACAAGATGGAACTCTTGTCACGTTGCCCGTGTGGAAGTGTTTGAGGTAGCTTGCACGATCCTCATAATCTGTTGGACTGCTTCGTTGATTGTGGTATATCCACAACTGTGTCATTACATTCACTATTCAATTTGTTCACAGTATGTTTATTGATTTTGCGCATCTTATTACTTATCATAATTAGCGCGACTTCCTTTTTGCATAGTGAGTTAGGAAGAACTGATCTAGCTAAACTATACAGTGTATAAATATATGTACAACACCTGGGATGTATATATATCCTTTACACACTGTGGGGCAGATCCACATAGATCTGCGCCGGGCGCAGCGAATGTCAGATACGCTACGCCGCTGTAACTTACTTTGGCTTAGTTTGAATCCTCAACGAATTTGCGCCGTAAGTTACGGCGGCATAGTGTATCTCTCGCGGCGTAAGTGCGTGGAATTCAAATTGGGCGGGTAGGGGGCGTGTTTCATTTAAATGAAGCGCGTCCCCGCGCCGAACGAACTGCGCATGCGCTGTCCCTAAAATTTCCCGGCGTGCATTGCTCTAAATGACGTCACAAGGACGTCATTGGTTTTGACGTGGACATAAATTACGTCCAGCCCCATTCATGGACGACTTACGCAAACGACGTAAAATTTTCAAAATTATACGCGGGAAGGACGGCCATGCTTAACATTGAGCCACCATATAGCAGCTTTAACTATATGATGCCGGAAAAAGCCAAACGTAAATGATGTAACAAAATGCGACTACCGCTCGAACGTTTGTGGATCGTCGGAAATAGCTAATTTGCATACTCGACGCGGAATACGACGGAAACGCCACCTATCGGCCACCGGAAAATTGCATCTAAGATCCGACGCCGTACTAAGGCGTACGCCTGTCGGATCTAACACACATGCCGTCGTATCTTGTTTTGTAGATACAAAACAAAGATACGACGCGCAAAATTTGAAATTACGCGGCGTATCAAGAGATACGCCGGCGTAATTTCTTTGAGGATCTGCCCCTGTAACTTTAATTGACTAGCCTGCCTGCTCTATCTACCTAGAAAAAAAGATACTCTCTCTCTAGGACTGATCTCTAACCAGCGCCTTGCAGGCGGCCTTTTATAGTGTGGGGTGTGTACTAAAGCCCTGAGCCATAATTGGCCAAAGCCACCCTGGCTTTGGCCAATTACGGCTCTCTGTACTGACGGTGCTGTGATTGGCCAAGCATGCGGGTCATAGTGCATGCTTGGCCAATCATCAGCCAGCAATGCCGCAGTGAGTTATGGGCCGTGACGCGTCACTCGAATTTGGCGCGAATGACCCGTTTTGTTCGTATTTCGACGAATGATCGAACATACGTTCGACTCAAACACAAAGCTCATCCCTATTCCATACACTCCGCACATCTCTCCTGTACATAGTGCCCACTGTTATACCCCCCACATTCCTCTCCCTCACCTGCACATACTTTCCACTTTTATACCATCCATACTCCCCTATGCCTCTTACCCACAAAAAACAGTTCTTTAAAATTATACTGAATATCCTCAATGTTACCAGCTCTAGAATGGGCACACGTTTGTTAGTTCAATAAAAGGAAATTTTCTCAGTCCTCATATTTGTTCTGCCCATTATTAGTACTTACTGTATTTATTGGCGTATAACACTCACTTTTTTACCCTTAAAATAGAGGGTAAACTGTGCCTGTGTGTTATACGCAGGGGGCTGTGGAAAGTTTTTTTTTTAAACTTCCCTCTTAAAGTTAGGGTGCATGTTATACGCATGTGCGTGTTATGCGCCGATAAATACGGTATTTAATTATGTGATTACTACTGTGATGTATAGAGGAACATAGGGAATCTCAGCTACTCTGAGGCTGCATTCACACCTGAACGCGGCGTATTGTACCGCAACAAATTGTGGCGTTTTGTCCCGCGATTTGCCGTGACAAAACGCGTAGTTTTTTAGCCTAAAATACGCCGGAGGGGTGATTAAACATTGTCGGCTATGCCGAACGCCGAAGCCGACTGAAAAAAAGGGTCCGGAACTTGTTTTAAGCTTCAGGCGTACGGCGTTTCGGCGTTCGGCGTGGAGATGTGAACCATCTCCATAGCCGACAATGTTAAATCACCCCTCCAGTGTATTTCAGGCTGCAATAGCGTCGGGCATCGGGCGTAAAAACGCCTAGGTGTGAATGGAGCCTAAATATACCACTGGTAAAAAAGTGTCCCTGAAAATATTTTTGAAATGTTGGCAACTATGCACTTAGGCACTACCCAATGGCCATCAGGTCAGTAGGGGGCCCCATGAGAGGCTCCTGGGATCCTGTGATGTTAAAGCGGTAGTATACTTTGCTAACAATACTACTTTTTAGAGGCCCTGAGGTAGGTTATGCCATAATGTACAAGTATGTACAGCATATTAGCACATTAGGATACACCTACCTGTCAGACTGAGCCCTTCAGAGCGCTGCGTTGTGATCAATCTGTCTGAAAACCACCTCCATTCATTCCAGTGTGTCTTTTCCTGATGCCACCATTATAGCATACTAGTGATAGGCTCCGCCTCTCTTCCACTCCCTCAGGACCAGTGAATAGCATAAATTAAAGGCCTAGTTAGGCCCCATCCCATTCTTCTTTTTTCCTCCATTTCATGGCTGCTCCTGGATCTAGCAGACTGCATGCAGAGGAGCTCTTGATCTATTCCTGGACTAATGACGGAATTGTCTGTGAGTACTCTCATTGATGGAGTAAGGATGCTGTATAATGTTTAATATACTGACACATATGTTTTGTTTATGTTGTAGTTGTAGTTTTACAAAGTTATTCAGAAAAAAGAATACATACAGATCTGATGTCTCACGTTTCTTGACTTCTGAATTATTGTTAAACTGTCTGACTAGTGTTATACAACAGTTCACTAACGCGAAGCAGAACAGTAAAAGGAAACCCACGTGGCGGTCTGGAATAAACTGACACACCATTTCTGCAGCATGAGTCTAAGATCAGGAACAAAGTACCAGGCTGATGACACACTACCGCCAACACAGCAAGGCAAGGAGAACATTCCTAGTGCCCAGCAAGACGATGCACAATCACATGTGTCCAGATCTTCACGGGCTAGCAAGATTTCCTCAGCAAGTTCCTTAGCAGGCAGAAGCTGCCCGCGTCCAGCTACAGTACGCAGAAAAAGAAGCCATGATGATGCAGGAGTTAGCAGCAAATAAAACTGCCATAGCACAAGAAGAAGCGGAATTAGAATCAAAATTGCTCACCCTGCAGCGACAGACTGCAGTTGCTGAAGCAGATTCTGGTGCCTACATGGGAACAAGTCGGCCAGGAAGTGAAAAATCATATAAAGACTCAGAGGCTCCAGAAAAACCTCTTTTCTCTGCAGATCGTACAAGTGAGTACATCCAGAACCTTACTGATGCGCATACAAAGGAATAGTCTCTTAAACCTGAAGCAAAGGAATTCAGGCCAAGATCAACATACCCCCTGAGCAGGCCCAATCAACCACATGAGGTCAGCGGCTGCCAACAAACCAAGAATGAAGCACCAGAAACCCCTAAGAAAAAAAAACTAGTGTTCCCATCACCTTAGCTCATAGATTACATGTGCGAACAACAATGTGCAGTGGACATCACCAAATATCTCATCCGCAAAGAAATGGTTAGCTCGGGCTTTCTCCAATTTGATGACTGTCCTGAAAACTATTGGGCATGAAAATCTTCCTTTCTGAATGCCACTGAAGGTCTGAACTTATCACCAGTAGATATGCTTAATTTAATGATAAAATGGCTTGGTACCGAATCAGCAGAGCATGCTAAGAGGATGAGAAGAGCAAACCTGTTCAACCCTGCAGCAGGACTCAACATGACCTGGAAAAGACTAGAAGAAACGTATGGATCCCCAGAGATAATAGAAGGAGCACTGTTGAAGTCTTGAAGTCTTTCCCAAGGTGGGCTACAAAGACAATGTGCAGCTACAAGAACTAAGTGGTCTTCTACTAGAGATAGAATATGCCAAAGAGGATGGCTACTTGCCAGGACTTTCATATCTAGATACAGCTAGAGGCACTAATCCCATAGTATAGAAACTACCCTCAAATCTGCAAGACAAGTGGATGTCTGTGGGAGGTAAATTCAAAGAAGATTATGGAGTTGCTTTTCCCCCGTTTTCTGTGTTTTCTAGGTTTGTCCGACAGCAACCAAAAATCCGAAGTGATCCCAGTTTCGCCTTCACCACCAGCGGCAATCAATCACACAGATCTGAGAAACCTTACAGACCTCACGGTAGGACCTCACTGTAGGTATCCAGACACAAAACAGCTGTACCTTCAGAAGTCACAGACTACCAAAGCACCCACAAGGTACACACCATAGAAAACCCTGATAGACATTGCCCAATACACAAAAAAACACATCCACTAAAGAAACGCAAAGGCTTTAGAAGCAAACCCATTGCAGAGCAGATTTCCTTTCTTAAACAAAACGACATCTGTTTCAAGTGTTGCGGATCTACTTATCACATTGCCAAAGACTGCAAAATACCCTTTCCTTGCAGAAAAGCCTAGGCCTAAGTTGGGATCTAGAAACAGAGGGCCAGATTCACATACTTTTAGAAAGGCGCAGCATATCAGAGATACGCTACGCCGCCGTATCTTACCTGGCTCTAAGTCGAATCCAGGAAGATTTCACACCGTAAGTTACGGCGGCGTAGTGTATCTCTTGGCGCGTAATTCAAATCGGCGGGTAGGGGGCGTGATTCATTTAAATGAAGCGCGTCCCCGCGCCGATTGAACTGCGCAGGCTCCGTTTTGAAATTTCCCGCCGTGCTTTGCGCGAAATGACGTAATTTTTTTAACTTAGACGTGACTTATGTCCATCCCTTTTCACGGACGACTTACACAAAAAAAAAAATCAAAATTCGACGCGGGAACGACGGCCATACTTTAACATGGCAAGTCTATCTATACACCACAAAATAGCAGCTTTAACTATACGCCGGAAAAAGCCTAAGTGAGTGGGTTCAATGGACAGAATCCTTGCAAGCGTTATGCCGTGTACACACGACCATTTTTAATGGTCTAGAAAAAACGAAGTTTTTTTCGACCTGATTCTTGTCAAGCCTGCCTTGCATACACACGATCACGAAAAAAAATGCTCAAGCAAAGCGCGGTGACGTACAACACGTACAACAGCACTATAAAGGGGAAGTTACATTCGGATGGCGCCACCCTTGGGGCTGCTTTTGCTGATTTCCTGTGACCGCGTGTTAGTAACATTTTGGTGAGAGACGATTTGCGCTTTTCAGTCTTCGTGCTTTAAAGATCGTTTTCTGGGGTTCAGTTTGTGCTTGTGAGGTCTTTCAGGGCTTGTAGTCAGTTCGTATGTGTTTTTGCAGTGCGTTCTTGTCTGCTCGTTACTGTGTTTTTCAGGTCGTTCTTCAGAGGCCTTGCTGTTCTTCAGTGCATTATTTTAGTTTGTTTTGATTAGACGATCATTTTCTAGCCATGTTGCGGGTACGTTCTCGTTGCCGAGATCGTGCTGTGCTTGGTGCTGGGATTTCTGCTTTATCCCGACTCTGGTCCATGAACAGGGTGAGGAGGAGTTTATGGGCCAAAATCTGGTGGCTCCAGCGGGACCAATTCTGTCACATGCCTCTGCTGCGGGAGATCCAAGAGAATAACCCTGATGACTTCAGGAATTTTCTTAGGATGTCTGACCCCATTTTTCAGCAGCTCTTGGCTTTGGTGTCCCCCTATATCACTAGGCAGGACACCGTTATGCGTGAAGCCATGACTGCTGAGCTGTAACGCTATTGGCGTTATGTTAAGCAAAATGAGCGCAGCCTCACCTGATACAGAGAGTTGCGCTCATCTCCCTGACTCTGCAGCGTCACTCCCTGTGCGCCGCGGCTTGCGTTCCACGCTGGAACGCGGAAGCGCGCCCCAGCGAGTTTCCTGGTTTCCCGCGTCGCACGGGCTATTTAAACGTGCAGCAATGACGGCAGGGTGTTCCGCTATTTTGTTGGACCCCTGCCGTCACCTGGGACCCTCTGCCTCACACCAGGACTCCCTGCCCAGCATCCCTGGTGTTCCTGAGCCCAGAACTTGTGTCACTCCACCGGAGCTTCACCATCTGAGGAACAGGACTTCCAGCTGGCATTCTGCTATCCCTCGTCAGCGGCTCCTGCAACTTCAGGGAAACCCTGCCATCAGCTTCCACACACCCAGCTGCGGATCTCATCCACTCCCTCTTACTACAGAGTTCTACAGAACCGCAAGAATTCCTACATGAGCAAAGCCTTACTAAAGTGACATTACTGCAGCTTGATCTAAAGACTGTATGCTTACTAACTAACCCTTACCATTCATGCTTGCTTCACTAACTCTGATAACAGTTTACCATAGATACTGCTGCTATCTTTCACACTATTGCATTGCAAAAGACTGCCTAGATATTTATCTCCTTGATTAATCTGTATTACGTGCACTTGCAAACTACTTTAAAGTGAACCTCTGCCGCTTTCACACATATGTTAGCTTATGCTGTAATAAGCTCTGATTGAATATTGAGAATCTCATATAGAGGTTGTGATGAGTAAGACCCTAACTCTTTGACCATATAAAAGAGTGAAGTAGTGGTTATATCTGAGAAACCTCCGCATTTGAGATCCAATCAAATTAATATATCACAGGAGTGTTACATAATAGCGGAACCTTAAAAATGGATCCAGCGGAGATTGCAAACCACTTAGTGGGACTGTCACAACGTGTGGACACACTTACTGTTAATCTGAATGACCTGCGCTTAGAAAATGAGGCCCTTAGGAATCAGAATTTTGCTCAAGCCAGGGAGCGACCGGAACCTAAAGTCTGCCCCCCAGAATGCTTTTCTGGTGACAGGAAAAATTTTCGCCAATTTATCAGTTCATGTCGGTTAATGTTTGATTTACGTCCACGGACTTATTACTCTGACAGAGTCAGAATTTTGACTTTAATTTCATACCTAAAAGGGGAACCCAGAGTCTGGGCAGATGCCTATGTTGAAGAGCATGGCGATCTACTAGGCGCCCTCAATACTTTCATAGATGAAATGTCCTTACTCTATGAGGATCCTAACAAACAGCTTACTGCTGAGAATACCATCAGGAACTTGAAACAAGGGAAGAGACAAGTGGAGGACTATATCTCAGAGTTCAAATTCTGGTGTCGTGAAACTTTATGGACAGACATAGCTCTCAGGAATCAGTTTCGCATTGGTCTATCCGAGTCCGTCAAGGATGAGCTTGCACGTGTTGAAATTCCAGCATCCCTGGAAGATCTCATGCATCTCTCCCTATCAATTGATAGACGCATCAGAGAAAGAAAGGCTGAACGAGCTAATTACTACCAACCAGCACCAATCAGGAGGTCCAGGTCACCCCCCAAAGAGGTTCCTATGGAAGTTAGTATAGTTAGAGGTCCACTGACCCCAGCTGAGAGACAGAGACGCAGAAGCAACAATATATGTCTCTAGTGCTTCGCCCCTGACCACATGGTCTCTGCCTGCCCCATTCTAAGGAATAAAACTGAAGGTAACAACTTCAATATTAGTAGTTTAAACTTGACTAAACCCAGAACTCGTACAAACATTAACCAATACATCTTTCTCACCCTTACTTTACAGTGGGACCAAGATAGTACCACCATTGACGCGATGATCGACACTGGTGCTTGTGGCAATTTTATTGATTTAAGTTTTGTTAATTTAAATAAAATTCCTTCTGAGTTAAAGCAAAACCCCTCGTCTGTCACCTTCATTGACGGATCCGAATCCTCCTTCGGTCCAGTACTGTCTCAAACTGCCCCATTATTAGTTACTTGTGATAATGCACATATGGAGAATCTTGTGTTTGACATCATCCCATCACCCTTATTCCCAGTCGTTCTAGGGTTACCATGGTTACACATCCATCAACCAACCTTTCATTGGTCCAAAACTTCACTTTGTTTAGATTCCCCCTACTGTAAACATATGTGCTATCCCACACATAACTCTCTTTTAAATAATGTAAACGCTGATGGTGTTCCGTCTTACTTAATGGACTTCTCTGATGTCTTCAGCAAAACCAATGCCGAGACACTTCCACCTAATAGAATTTATGATTGTCCTATTGACCTAATTCCAGAAGCTACTATTCCCACTGCAAGAATTTACCCACTATCACAGCCTGAACTGGGTTATCTTAAGGAATACCTGGATGACAATCTTAGAAAGGGGTTCATTAGACCCTCTACCTCCCCAGCTAGTGCTGCAATGTTTTTTGTTAAAAAAAAGGACGGATCTCTCAGACCTGTGATCGATTTGATTTCCAGATCTCCTATAGACCAGGTACGCAAAACTTAAAAGCGGACTCCTTATCCCGCATGAATGAGGATCGCTCTACCGAGTTACCACCTCATTCTATCATTCCTGATAACCGATTCATAGGAATAACTACTTCTTTTAAACAGTTACTCTCTCAATCCATATCCACAGATGCTTCTGAACTTCCTAATGGTGTTACAAAACAAACAGATGGATTATACACCTATAAAGATAAATTGTATGTTCCTCCTAATTTACGGTTATTATTACTTAAACAATTACATGATTCTCCATTGGCTGGTCATCCCGGAATCACCAAGACAATACATCTTGTTAAAAGACACTATTGGTGGCCCCAATTAACTAAAATGGTTCAAGAATATGTCTCTTCCTGCGAGATTTGTGCTAGCAACAAACCTTCTAGGCAACCGCCTTTTGGTCTTCTTGCCTCCATTCCAATACCCAACAGACCATGGGAGGTTGTATCAATGGACTTTATAGTTGAGCTTCCCAGATCAAATGGGGCTAATACCATCATGGTCACTGTAGACCTATTCACTAAAATGGCACACTTTATCCCCTTAAAAAAATCTTCCAACCTCACTAGAGACAGCAACAGCCTTCATAAACAATGTTCAAAAAATGCATGGGTTACCTGCTCAGATTATTTCTGATCGAGGATCTCAATTCGTTTCCAAGTTTTGGAAGGCTTTATGTAAGACATTAAAAATTGATCATAGGATGTCCACTGCGTATCATCCCCAAACGAATGGACAGACAGAACGCATTAATCAGATCTTGGAGCAATATTTGCGCTGTTACTGCACTCACCTCCAGGATGACTGGTTCCAACTGCTTCCCCATGCAGAATTTGCATACAATAATTCAACCAGTTCTTCGTCACTATTCTCACCATTTTTTGCCAACTATGGGTTTCACCCAAACAGTTTACCAACTTCATTTCTTTCTAACGAAGTACCTGCAGTAGACGATTATCTCACCACTCTAAAAAACACAATTCCAATCATACGGTCAAACCTAGAAGCTGCGCAAACACGACAAAAACGTAATTATGATCTTCATAGATCAGTACCTCCTTTTTACAACGTTGGTGATCTGGTTTGGCTTTCTACCAGAAATCTACGTCTAAATTTACCATCGAAAAAGTTGGGTCGTCAGTTCATAGGTCCATATCCTATTTCTCAAGTGATTAACCCTAATGCAGTAAAACAACATTTACCCCTTGATTGGAAGATACATCCAGTTTTTCATGTCTCTCTCATTAAACCGTATGTACCCAATCCATTTCCCAACAGGACTGCACGACCTCCTCCACCAGTTGAAGTTCTGGGTGAGACAGAATACGAAGTAGAAAAGATTCTGGATTCTAGAAAAAGAGGTTCTGACACCCAATATTTAATACGTTGGAAAGGGTACTCCCAACTTGAAGATTCTTGGGAAAATTCTTCTCACAATTATGCTCCTCGTTTAATTAGACAATTCCATCAGAGGTACCCCACTCGTCCTTCACCTATTACTGGCACTGGTGGTGCCCCATTGAGGAGGGGAGTATGTAACGCTATTGGCGTTATGTTAAGCAAAATGAGTGCAGCCTCACCTGATACAGAGAGCTGCGCTCATCTCCCTGACTCTGCAGTGTCACTCCCTGTGCGCCGCGGCTTGCGTTCCACGCTGGAACGCGGAAGCGCGCCCCAGCGAGTTTCCTGGTTTCCCGCGTCGCACGGGCTATTTAAACATGCAGCAATGACGGCAGGGTGTTCCGCTATTTTGTTGGACACCTGCCGTCACCTGGGACCCTCTGCCTCACACCAGGACTCCCTGCCCAGCATCCCTGGTGTTCCTGAGCCCAGACCTTGTGTCACTCCACCGGAGCTTCACCATCTGAGGAACAGGACTTCCAGCTGGCATTCTGCTATCCCTCGTCAGCGGCTCCTGCAACTTCAGGGAAACCCTGCCATCAGCTTCCACACACCTAGCTGCGGATCTCATCCACTCCCTCTTACTACAGAGTTCTACAGAACCGCAAGTATTCCTACATGAGCAAAGCCTTACTAAAGTGACATTACTGCAGCTTGATCTAAACACTGTATGCTTACTAACCCTTACCATTCATGCTTGCTTCACTAACTCTGATAACAGTTTACCATAGATACTGCTGCTATCTTTCACACTATTGCATTGCAAAAGACTGCCTAGATATTTATCTCCTTGATTAATCTGTATTACTTGCACTTGCAAACTACTTTAAAGTGAACCTCTGCCGCTTTCACACATATGTTAGCTTATGCTGTAATAAGCTCTGATTGAATATTGAGAATCTCATATAGAGGTTGTGATGAGTAAGACCCTAACTCTTTGACCATATAAAAGAGTGAAGTAGTGGTTATATCTGAGAAACCTCCGCATTTGAGATCCAATCAAATTAATATATCACAGGAGTGTTACATGAGCAGAGGCTAGTTGCTACGTTGCGCTACCTGGCAACAGGGAGAGGCTTGCAGGACCTCAAGTTCTCCCTGGCTCTGGGCCTCATAATCCCAGATGCCTGTTCTGCTATAATGCAAGTCCTGCAGGAGGACCATATTAAGGTAAGTTTAGTCCTTTAACCTCACATTCTATGTATTTAATGCTTGCTAATGTATAGTATTTTTTGAATCAGTACCTATTTACCATGATTGTAATATGCTGTGAATGTCCCCTTTGTCCCCATGCATGCTGTAAGCTTTTAATGCTCCTTTTTTGGCCTACATGCATATTTCCCATAACTAACCTCTCCAGTAGGGATGAGCTTCGTATTCGAGTCAAACTCACATTCGACTCGAACATCGTATGTTAGATCGTTCGTCGAATTACAAACGTTTTGGGGCGTTCGCGCGAAATTCAAGTGGCGTGCCACAGCCCATAATTCACTGTGGCATTCACTGCTGGCCAATTATGGCTCAGGGGGTTTAGTACACGCCCCACACTATATAATGCTGCCTGGAAGTCGGCCTTGTGTAGTGTGTTGGTGGTTGACAGAGAGAGAGAGAGTGTGTCATTTTTTGGAGTTAGATAGAGCAGGCAGGCTAGTCATTTAGAGTTACAGTGTGTAGAGGATATATAAGCATCCCGGGTGTTGTATATATATTTATACACTGTATTGAGTTTAGATAGATGCGCTCTTCCTAATATACTGACAGGCAGGCAGGTGATTGTGCTAGCTGCAGTATTTTCACATGGTGTACTGTCTGTGTCCTCTGTACAGTGTGCACCTAAAGCTACGTCAATAGATTTGCTGGTGTTTCTCATATTAATGTATATATACAGTGAGTGCAGAATTATTAGGCAAATTAGTATTTTGACCACATCATCCTCTTTATGCATGTTGTCCTACTCCAAGCTGTATAGGCTCGAAAGCCTACTACCAATTAAGCATATTAGGTGATGTACATCTCTGTAATGAGAAGGTGTGTGGTCTAATGACATCAACACCCTATATCAGGTGTGCATAATTATTAGTCAACTTCCTTTCCTTTGGCAAAATGGGTCAAAAGAAGGACTTGACAGGCTCAGAAAAGTCAAAAATAGTGAGATATCTTGCAGAGGGATGCAGCACTCTTAAAATTGCAAAGCTTCTGAAGCGTGATCATCGAACAATCAAGCGTTTCATTCAAAATAGTCAACAGGGTCGCAAGAAGCGTGTGGAAAAACCAAGGCGCAAAATAACTGCCCATGAACTGAGAAAAGTCAAGCGTGCAGCTGCCAAGATGCCACTTGCCACCAGTTTGGCCATATTTCAGAGCTGCGACATCACTGGAGTGCCCAAAAGCACAAGGTGTGCAATACTCAGAGACATGGCCAAGGTAAGAAAGGCTGAAAGACGACGACCACTGAACAAGACACACAAGCTGAAACGTCAAGACTGGGCCAAGAAATATCTCAAGAATGATTTTTCTAAGGTTTTATGGACTGCTGAAATGAGAGTGAGTCTTGATGGGCCAGATGGATGGGCCTGTGGCTGGATTGGTAAAGGGCAGAGAGCTCCAGTCCGACTCAGACGCCAGCAAGGTGAAGGTGGAGTACTGGTTTGGGCTGGTATCATCAAAGATGAGCTTGTGGGGCCTTTTCGGGTTGAGGATGGAGTCAAGCTCAACTCCCAGTCCTACTGCCAGTTTCTGGAAGACACCTTCTTCAAGCAGTGGTACAGGAAGAAGTCTGCATCCTTCAAGAAAAACATGATTTTCATGCAGGACAATGCTCCATCACACGCGTCCAAGTACTCCACAGCGTGGCTGGCAAGAAAGGGTATAAAAGAAGAAAAACTAATGACATGGCCTCCTTGTTCACCTGATCTGAACCCTATTGAGAACCTGTGGTCCATCATCAAATGTGAGATTTACAAGGAGGGAAAACAGTACACCTCTCTGAACAGTGTCTGGGAGGCTGTGGTTGCTGCTGCACGCAATGTTGATGCTGAACAGATCAAAACACTGACAGAATCCATGGATGGCAGGCTTTTGAGTGTCCTTGCAAAGAAAGGTGGCTATATTGGTCACTGATTTGTTTTTGTTTTGTTTTTGAATGTCAGAAATGTATATTTGTGAATGTTGAGATGTTATATTGGTTTTACTGTTAAAAATAAATAATTGAAATGGGTATATATTTTTTTTGTTAAGTTGCCTAATAATTCTGCACAGTAATAGTAGTCACCTGCACACACAGATATTCCCCTAAAATAGCTAACACTAAAAACAAACTAAAAACTACTTCCAAAATTATTCAGCTTTGATATTAATGAGTTTTTTGGGTTCATTGAGAACATGGTTGTTGTTCAATAATAAAATGAAGCCTCAAAAATACAACTTGCCTAATAATTCTGCACTACCTGTATATATATATATATATATATATATATATATATATATATATATATATATATATATATATATATATATATATATATATATATATATATATATATATAAAATAAATGTGTGTAAATAAAAATAAAAAAATCACAAAAATAAAAATGCATGCTAACAAAAGCAATATGCATTTTGGTGCAGCGGCATTAAAAAAAAAAAAAAAAAATAGGCCCATGCACTTTGGTGCTATTGAGGGGTGGCAGGCAGTCCATTCTCAAATTAATAGGCTGTTCTGCAGCAAGGCACATACTCTGATGCATCGCATAGATGTGAAGTTGAACCTTTAAAACACATTTAGGAGGCCAAGGGGCATCAAAAACCACAGCAGTGATAGCTGATAATAGCATGGCTGTTTTGTACAACGTCACTACAATACTACCCCACCTCACTGCGCACTCACTGCTGTGCTCCTTGTTTACCAAGAAAAGCGTGAGACACTGTCTGTGTCTCTGCACCACCCATGCCCCAGCGGCTTGCCGCTTCACGCATTGAACTGACTTCAGTTTCGATATCCGATAATGATTTTCATCCATATTGCAGGGACCAGACATTACATTAAAGCCGCAATCGGTTTTAAATGACTTTTTTCTCATAGTAACACCCAACAGGTACGATATTTAAAGGAATTTTTCAATAATTTTTTTCACTTTAAGCATCATTAAAATCACTGCTCCAGAAAAAAAACGTTTTTAAAACTTTTTTTTCCATTGATACATGTTCCCTGGGGCAAGACCCGGGTTCTCAAACCCGTTTTACGACAATAACTTGCATATGATCCTTTAAAAGTTTGTGCGAACGTTCGGTCCGTTCGAAGGTTCTGGTGTGAACCGAACGGGGGGGTGTTCGGCTCATCCCTACTCTCAAGTATGCTCTCCTGGGCCCAAACACACCTAGCCTAGTCACTTCCCAATGTATTTTGTCTGCTCTATTGTAGTGCTTGTCTCCCCCCCCCCCCCTAAAATGTGTGCATTTATTTTTTTTTTTAATTCAGACAGAGTGCTAGAGCCTTTATTTCTGAGGTCCCCAACTCATCTTGAACCCCCCCATAAAATAATTGTATTGGGCCATCAGAGGTGGTGAGGAATCTGATTAGTGATCCTTTTTTTGTCTTAAAATACTCCTTCAAATTAATGATATACTGATGTTTTGGCAAGAATGTTTTTGGATAATCTGCTTGCAATGTTTATGTCTCAAAGTAATTTTTGGGGTTTTTGTTACTCCACAGTTCCCTTCTATGCCACAGGAATGGCAGACTGTGGCATCAGAGTTTTCCCAGCATTGGAACTTTCCAAACTGTGGAGGAGACATTGATGACAAGCACGTCCGCATCGTGCCACCACCCCGTCCGGGATCCTATTATTTTAATTATAAAGGGTTCCACAGTATCGTGCTGATGGCGGTGGTGTCTGCCAATTATGAATTTCTATTTGTGGGGAAAAATGGGCAGATGTCTGACAGCGGAGTGTTTGCCCAGACGGAGTTCGCCCAACGACTCCAATCAGATGACCTGGCATTGCCACCTGCGGCAGAGAATGAAGAGGGACTACCCTTTGTGTTCATCGCAGATAAGGCGTTTTTGCGCTGGGTCCCCACCTGATGAGGCCTTTTCCCCAAAGGCCCCCCACCCCTGAGAGGAGGGTGTTTAATTACAGGCTGGCCAGAGCCCCAAGGGTTGTTGAAAATGCCTTTGGCATCATGGCCAGCCGTTTCCGCCTCTTTCTGACCTCCATAAATCTGGCAGAGTACAAGTGAAATCACGTTGTGATGTGTTGTTGCATTCTACATTACAAAAATTACAACAATCATTTAGCTTCCATTGGGCCTGAGGCCACTCTTCAAACCGAAATGGCATTGCCGGCCCAGGAAGCTGGCCCTACCGCCTTGGCCCCCCAAAGGGGACGTGATGTCCGCCAACAATATTTAGAATATTTTATGGATAGGTGGGCCATTGCAATGCCTAAATAGGGGTTTGAATAAAAATGTTTAATAAAAATATATATTTTTATGAAAACATCAGTTTTTTTCTTTGTATTTCTTTTATCTTTATCCTAGGTTCTCCTAGTGCCCTTGTAGTGCCATGTGTATTTTCCTTTACTAAATACCCATCATTGTCAGTGTAAACACCCCAAATATTTATTTGGTATTTTAGGCAACATTGAATAAGAAGCCACACATTGTTGAGTATCAAATATTTTTTATTGTTTCACATTTTAAATGTGTTTTTTTTGGTAAAAATATAACAATTTTTTTTTGGTAAAAAATATAAAAGGATTTACATTTTTTGGGGTAAAAATATAAAATATATACATTTTTTTGGTAAAAATATAAAATATTTTAATTTTTTTGGTAAAAATATTATTTTTTTGGGGTAAAAATATAAAATATTTATATATTTTTTCGTTAAAAATCTTAATATCTTTTTGGTAAAAATATATTTTTTTTATAATCTAACATTTTTTATTTTTTTTTGCTAAAACGCAAGAACAATGTAATGTATAAAATTCAAAATAAAATAAAACATTACAAATAAAACAACCAATAAAATATTTGAACATAATAAACTTATTTTAAACCCTCCCAAGAACATCAATGATATTTTTGAGCCTTTGCTCCACCTGCTTGGTCTTTTGCCTGATCTGGACCAAGTTTTGTTTTATGTCATCCAGGTCACCAGAGCAGACCATAATTTCACCGATCAACATCTGGGCACTGTGACTGTCGAATCGTTCCGCAGGCAGAAAAGCTCCTAAAATGTAGAAACACACCATGTATTATAAAAATGCAGGCCTACATCTATTACCTGAAGCTGTGGTGTATGACACTGACCTGTTGTGGTGCCAGTTTCCACTTCCTCCGCTTCTTCCTCCACATCCCGTGGGGGTGGGTCTTGGGTTGGAGGTGTGGGGTTCCTAGGATCCTGTCTGGAAGCTCTTTGATGCCCTATGAGATTGAAACAAAAGGCATACTTGAGTAAAAAAGATTTGAGGCCTGAAAGAGGAATATGAATCATTCTTTGGAAGTGTGGTACAATTGTCTGTTTTGTCAATACTTCTAAGCTGAACACATGATTGTATCCATTACCAAAGCTGGTACATTTATCTATTTTTGGTCAAGTTTCCCACATGGAAACACACCAAGTATCCACTGGATCACCTGTGTGTGACACCCTAAAAAGGATGTTCTTGTGGCCCACACTTGTGCTACTGAGTCCAGATGTGTAACCAGCTGCTGAGCATACTGGGCCATATTCTCGTAGATCGGCGCATATTTAGTCAGACGTAGCGCATCTCAGATGCGCTACACCAGCTTAACTTGGAGAGAGCTGTCCCATATTCCCGGACCACATGCGTCCTACGATGCGTTCGCGCAACTTAAATGTGTCGGCGTAAGCCGGCGCAAGTGACGGTAGGAGGGATGTGGGCGTGAAGCATTCTAATGAACCGTAACCCCATGCAAATGATGTCCAGACCGAACGGAGCATGCGCCGAACGTGCCCCGCCCTCTGCGCATGCACAAACCAACATTAGGCGTAACTCCCCGCTGAGTTGGGCCGGCCCAGTGCATAAAAGCGTCACCACATGCGCCCAACGAGTGCAAAGTGACTCCATTTATTCTGTTGGTGATGTGAGATTTGGAGCTTTAACTTTGCAATGCCTGGACCCAGGAAGGAGAGAAGAAAAAAAACTTCACCCAAGATGAGAGGGCCATCATTGTCTCTGCGATGGAGAGATACGATGCTCGCCTCCATGGTGCAGATAGTGGCAGCACCAGCAAGACAAAAAAGGAGGAGATCCTTAGGAGAGTTGCTGCCCAGGTGAATGCCTTAGGCCATGAGGTCAGGACCCCCCAGGACATAAAAAAAAAAAGAATGACCTGCGTGGTGTGGTGAGGAATAAGCTTGCCACCATTAATAAGCATTCCAGGGGCACTGGAGGGGGGGCACCCTGTACTATTCGGCTCACAGAAGAGGAGCAGGTGATTGCCAGATGCCTTCAGAGGGAGCAGGTGGAGGGCCTGGAGGGCCACGACTCAAGTGAGCCGCCCATGAGGACAGGTAAGTGTGTTTTATCTTCTATCTGGTGTGTAGCATGTTTGGGGGGGGGTGGTGGTACATGTGACAAGTGTGTGGGTCCACCAACATGTGAATGTTTTGTGTCATCAACAGGTGTGCAGGAGGTAGCTGGGCCATCTGATGCTGCCAGTGGCCGTACCACGCCATCATCCCCTGAGCATCCTGCTTCTGTGGCTGACCCCCTGAGAAGCCAACAGGCCTTGGTGGAGGGTAGTGGGCAGTCCTCCGCGCAGGAGGTGGTTGAGGAGGTCGTCCATGAGGAGGTGGTCCATGAGGAGGTGGTCCACACAGATCAGGAGGTGTTCCTCTTTTTGGAGGATTCTCATGTGGTGGCAGGACCATCCCAAACCCACCACATCTCCAGCCCCTCAGGGTCCTCCAACACCCAGGCGACCCACAGGACAAGGGGTGCGGCAGGAGTGCTGCAAGAAAATCTTGCCAGGCAGCAGGACCAACAGAGCTGCCATATGGGGGAAATCATGGTGGAGTTGAGGCGCCTATCCAACAGCCTGTCCTCCTCGGGAGCAGTACCAGATGCTCTCCAAGATGCCGCTGGAAACAGCGCAGCCACAGTCACCAGCCTGGGGGAGCTTCAGAATACCACAGCTGAACTTGTGGGGGAGGTCAGGTGCCTTCGAGTGGCTGTACAGGCCCAGAGAACTTCCCAGGAGGCCCTGCTCACCAGCATAGCGGTGGCTTTGGAGGGCAGACAGGCAGCCAGGGAGGGACCTGGGGATGCTCCTCCACCTGATGCCCCACCCCCCCCCCCACTGAGGCTCCCCCCAGGCAAGTGAGGGCCA
Source organism: Rana temporaria (assembly GCF_905171775.1). NCBI lineage: Eukaryota > Metazoa > Chordata > Amphibia > Anura > Ranidae > Rana > Rana temporaria. The sequence continues at coordinate 103,069,870 of NC_053499.1, forward strand.
GGAACCTGGGCACCAGGCGTAGCCCGCGCCGGGGCAAGTGATTTTTTTTTGAACTTATGTTTGCTCTGATTAAGAGCTTTTTCTATATTATTTGCTCTGATTAAGAGCTTTTTTTTTATATTATTTGCTCTGATTAGGAGCTTTTTTTATATTATTTGCTCTGATTAAGAGCTGTTTTTATATTATTTGCTCTGATTAAGAGCTTTTTTTATATTATTTGCTCTGATTAAGAGCTTTTTTATATTATTTGCTCTGATTAAGAGCTTTTTTTTTTGGGTGCTGCACACAGGCAGTAGTGCAGAGTACAGTGTGAATGGTGGGTGAATGTGGGGGGGGTGACACTCCTGCCAGTAAGGGGTGTCACCCTCGGGCGCTGGGGATAAGTTCTCCCCAGGTCCGTATGAATGACGTATGAATGGACAGCAACATCATTGGGGCCTTGACGCGCGTTGCTGCTCCCTAGTACCATGTGGGGTACTTCGGTCTAATCCAATGTGATGTGCATGTGGGGTGTGTGTGCTAGGGACCACAGTGGTGTGCATGCGTGCATTCTCATTGTGCCATGTTTAATGTGTGTGTTTAACGTTCAAAGATTCGTTCCACGAGACATCTCCTGACTGCTGTACCATCAGCAGATGGGGTACCCTCGGTTAGGCGGGGATTGTCTGGTTCAGGGGTAAGGTCATCACGTAGGTCAATATGCAGGCCCTTTCTCACTGCGAAGTTGTGCAGCACGCAACATGCAGCGATGATCTGGCACACAAAGTTTGGGGAATACAACAGGGTACCCCCAGTCTTATCCAGGCATCGGAAACGGGACTTCAGGAGGCCAAATGTGTGTTCCACCACTCCACGGGTGCGTGCGTGTGCTTCATTGTATCTTCTCTCTCCTGGGGTTTGAGGGTTCCGGAATGGGGTCATGAGATGGGGTCCCAGTGCCTATGCAGAGTCACCTGGAAGGGAAAAGACAGGAGGATGTTAGTCATGCATGTGCCCCTCGTGATGTCTGCATCATGGGGGGGGGACAGTCATACCTGACACCCATGTCACTCACCAACCAGCCAGCTGTCCCCATACATGTTCTGTTCGAATTGTCTTGGGATGTCGCTTTGACGGACTATGAAGCTGTCATGGCTGGACCCTGGGTGTTTGGCACGGACGTGCCATATGAGGCCATGGGCATCCACTATCACCTGTACATTGATTGAATGCCAATGCTTCCGATTGCGATAAATGTGCTCTGTCTCATGGGGGGGCTGTAGTGCCACATGTGTGCAATCAATGGCCCCCACGGTGCGTGGGAATCCGTCAATTAGGCAGAACTCACGCATTGCCTTCAGCCGCAGGTCCTCCTGGGTGGGTTTGATGATGTGGTGGGACATGCGTCTGAGGATTGCGGGGACAACCTGGTGCACACATCTGCTCATGCTGGTTTGTGATATCCCAGCCACGTCTCCACTTGTTCTTTGAAAAGAACCAGTGGCAAGGAAATGCAATGTTGCCAGGACCTTCACCAGTGGCTGCACTGCATGTGAGCGTTGTGTTGGGCTGGTGATGTCATCCTGCAGGTCCCTGGTAATTTCCAGGATGGCATCAGGGCTGAATCTGAAACGGCGATACACCTCCAAATCACCCATGCCAAAGAGGCTAATGCGCGGTGGGTATATCCTCTCACGTGCCCTCCTACGTGCCCTCCTCCTTCTACGCGCCTCGGCCTCTACACACACTAGTAGTGCTAAGACCACGCCTGCCCCTGGCATGTTGGCATACGAATGTGTTGTCCTATAAGTGTGGTTGCTCAGCTCGCCCGGGATGGTGCTGCTGTATTTGCTTTCAAGCTGACTTACTCAGGTCTGGAGCAAAGTTACCCGTGCTTTATGAGGGGTAACTTTAGGCCGGCCATTCGTCTTACGCGCACAGCGCGTAGCCTACGCCGATCGCACGTAGGTTCGGAAATCAGCGCATCTACATCATTTGCATATTTGAATACTAATTCTATAGCAGAGTAGGATGCCATCAGTGGAAATATACGCCTACGCTGCGTAAACTTAAACCAGTAAAGACGGGCGGCATATCTGGTTCTGTGACTACGGCGCATAGATAGGACGGCGCATCTTTACACTTACGCCGCGTATCTCCATATACGCCGGCGTAACTTCTTTGAGAATATGGCCCACTCTCCTTACTGTATACTGAATCCAGTTAGATTAGTTAAATATAGTTAAGAACACATCTACACAACCATGTTGCAAAAAATATTCTCACATAAATAGTTCAAGATGTCAAGTTTCATGTTCGTTGGCACAATAATTGGTCGTAGGAATCATCGTTCATTCACTCACTAATAACAAAATACGATCTTTTTGTCTGATACAGTGGCCCAGATTCAGGTACGACTTGCGCGGGAGCAAGTGCGATTTGCGCCGCGCAAGTACGGATTTGCGCCCAGGCAAATTTGCGGGTGACCCAGAAAGCAAGCTAAGCCTGAAATGTGGCATTTTTGCACGGAGGCAGTTTCTCTGCCCCGGCGCAATTAAGGGGCAATTTTGCTCAGGGAGCAACTTGCGCTCTCATGGTTTTCCCTCAGCAAATATGCAAATGAGGAACTGCCACTGATTCATAAACTTGCGCGTGTGAGGCGCATTTTGCGCCCAAAGCGCGCAAGCTGTTTGGCCGGGGCAAATTTGCACTTTATAAAAGCAGGGGCAAGTTAGCAACAGATGGCCACAGGTCAGCTGGAGAGCAACTACAGCACCTACTTTTTGTAGGGACTACAAAAAAAAAAAAAACTTTGAGCATAAACTAAATATAGAAAAGCTCCTAATCTGAGCCAAAAAAAAAATATCCCCCCCAAAAAAAAATATAAGCATAATCAAAATAAATATAAAAAGCTCATTATATGAGCAGCAAGGGATAGGTAAAAAATACAAAAAATAAAAGGAAAATATTTTTTGTGCCAAGGGTGCCCCGGCTCTGGCTCCTCAGTCTGCGTGGTTGAGCCTGTGGTTGGGATGGAGCCTGGGCTTAGGATGGAGTCTGTGGTGGGGATGGAGGGGGGGGGGAGCATCAACCCCTACTTCCTCACTCCTGGCAGGTGGTGCCTGCATGCCCTCCATGGCGTTGGCCAGGCGGGTGAGCACGCTGTTGGTTTGGGCCAACATCCGCAGCTGCCGGGTGGTATTGGTCCTCTGCTGCCGCCGGGTTAATCTCCCCTCCTCTCGCACAGCAGCAGTGTTGGCCTCCACCGCACCTGCCAACCTGCTCACCTCCGCTGTTAGCAAAGCGATGGCGCCCTGCTGCTCGACCATGCAGGTGACCATGGCTCCACAGTTGGCACTGACTTCCTCCAAGCTCTCAGTATCTCGTATCCCCCGGTCAGCATGCAGGGTGAGGGCCTGCTGCAGAGAGGAGGAGGAGGATGCCAGGCTGTCCGCCACTCGCCTCAAGTCTCCCACCATGTCCCCTATATGGCGGGTCTGCTCCTCCTGCAGACCTTCACGGAGGCTGGAGGGTACACCCCTCGTTTTACATAGAGCCTTCCTTGGAGGAGAGGCTGGGGCACGAACTGAGGGAGAAGAAGGGGAGTGGGCCACACTGGAGGGAGGGACACTGGAGGGGGGGGGACACTGGAGGGGCTTGCCCTTGAGGGGGATGACGTTATGGTCGGGGGGGTGGTGGGGAGGTCAGGGATGGTGGGATCCTCCTGGAAGTACACAGATTCATCCAGGTTGGGGATAATGGACTCCTCCACCACTTCCTCCTCCCTAGATGGACTATGGGCGATATCCTCCTCCACCAACATGCCCAGTATCTGCAGGGGGCCTGACTGGACCCCATGATGTTCTGGGTATGGCGTGGGTCGCCCTACAGCCGACGATGGCCCAGCCTCATCATCAACATCTGTGGATGACACAAAAAAAATATGTTGCTGGAGCAACACACTTATCACATGTTCCCTTCTACCCCCTCCCATGATACACAGCAAATATGAGAAATAAAAACTTTTTACATCTTCCCTTCTACCCCCTCATATGTTCCCTTCTACCCCCTCCCATGATACACAGCAAATATGAGAAATAAAAACTTTTTACATCTTCCCTTCTACCCCCTCATATGTTCCCTTCTACCCCCTCCCATGATACACAGCAAATATGAGAAAAAAAACTTACCAGTCCCCAACAGTGGAGTCATAGCCTGGGAGTCCCTCCACCTGCTCCAGCGCTAAACTCTGTGCGATAACCTCCTCCTCTGGATTTAATCGTAAAGAGCAGGCTGGTCCTCCTCCCGTGCCCCTGCTATGCATTCTGATTAGGACAATTTTGTCCCTGACTCGACGACGCATGTCAGTAAATTTTTTTGGGATGTCCTCCCAGGACCTCTCCTCAATGCCCAGGGCATTTATGTCCAATGTAATAGCCTCATATATTGCCCTCCTTTGGGCTACGGTGGTATTCTTCCGCTCTGAACCAAAAAGAACGGCAGTATGGCGCGTCAGTGCCGCAAGCAGTATATCCATCTCAGCGGAGACAAAATTTGCTTTTCTTTTTTTTTTCTTATCAGGAGGTGCCATCTCAGAAAAAAGGGCAAAATTACCTTGCTCAGTGGGGCGGGGGGTTAGAACAAGCAGGATGCAATTTTGCACAGGACCTGCGCAGGTCTGCCCCTATTTATTTGCTCAGTGCAAGCAGGTGGGCAAAATTTGCCCTGAAAATAGGCGCAAACCACTGCTGAGTGGAAAAAAGATCATTTGCATAGGGCACACCCACTTTCACTTGCGCTGCCTTACGCCCTGATTTTTGCCTTACAAAGGAGCAAATTAGCAGACAAAAGGAATCCTGAATCAGGTGGCAATCTTTCCAATTTGCCCCAGCGCAGAGCAAATCAGCTGCTCTTCACAGGTGTAACTAAAGGGCAAATCTACCTGAATCTGGGCCAGAGTTAACTACATTTGACCAAGCCTAAATAGGCATGATGAAATTTAGAAAAGACTGAACGAATGAACGATGATTCCTACAACCAATTATTGTGCCCACGAACATGAAACTTGACATCTTGAACTGTACTACATTAAAGAAAAAGCACATGCAGCACCATGATATTAATACTAATCTGAGTACACAGGAAAATTACTTACTTTTTCTAATAACTCTTAATTTTCTGGTATTGCTCCGGCTCCCTCAACTTGATGTCAGACCCTCTTTTGCGGAGCTGTTCCTTGGATCTGCGCACCCCAAATTTGTGGTACAGAGTTTTGACCACTTTGTCCATTATTTGGGCCTTCACTTTATAAGGGTATTTGTATGGGCCATGTTCACCATCATAATCCTCGCTCCTCAATATTGCCACCATTTGCCACCATTTCAACCATCTCCTCAAATGCCATGTTTGTGGCCTTGTATCTCCGGGATCTGGTGTGTGGTTCCGCCTGGTTTCGCTCCTCGGTTGAGGTTGCCACTTGCCGAGTGTCCGCCATGATGTCTTGCACTTAATGACCAAGAAGGGGTGGGGAAAGTTCTAGAACGAACGTCAGGGGTGGGGAAAACATGCAGAGCTTCACGCATGCGCAGTGTATATAACGGTTATCTGCACGTGTGTGGAAGAAGGCGGAAGCAACGAACGTGTAGAAAAAGGGTACGTTTTTTTTACTTTACTGATCAGTGGATAAGTTTGTGGCCTATATATGATGAGAAAGATTATTAGTAGAGGCTTGGCTGACATTAGTTTTTTTGTCTTGATTTTGACTTGCAGAAATCATGCAGGTCTTCAAGGACCATGACCGAGTTTCTGCAGAGATGGAAGGATCTGCCAATTTCATGGACAGACAAAAAGTAATCTAAAAAAAAACAAAGAAGCCAGGAATGAAGCACTGAAGAGCCTGCTTGCATTTGTGAAAGCCCAGATCTCCACAGCAACTATCAAGGATGTCAATAAAAAAATTGGGACCATTAGGGGCACATATCGTACTGAACAAATGAAAGTAGTAAAATCTATAAGTCAGGAGCAGCTGCAGATCAGATCTACAAGCCAAATCTGTGGTACTTCAGCCAACTCCATTTCCTGGATGATCATCTGGAGATGAGGGAATCCCTTTCAATCCTTCCCTCCAGAAGTAGATCCATACTTCCCTGCAGCCAACCCTCCAGCCTTCCCTGCAGCCAAGATCAGCCATCTTCGGAGGAACAACCAGAGTTCCTGGAGGAGCCTGATTGTCCCACATGGAGCCAGGTATTGTAATTTGCTAACGATTTTTTGTACTAAAAGTATAATGATGTCAAATAGATGTTACTAGTGCTCAAAATTTAAGGATTGAACAAACAGTGTTGGACATATCAATAGACAGTAGTGGCCAAAAATGATGGGGACAAGAATGAAAAATGCAGGGGTCAGAATGATTGTCTTTAATATTTCTTAGCATTCAATTTGCAACTGTCATGAGGTGAAAAATGTGTGTGATAGATGAAAACCCAAATTTAACTATGTCCCTTTTTTATACACAGACAGAGCAAAGCCAGGATGAGGGGGGAGAAAATTTAAGCCAGGAGGAGGCAGGCCCCAGTGGGACACAGGAGGAGGCAGGCCCCAGTGGGACAGAGGAGGAGGCACGGCAGAACACCAGGTCGCCACGACAGCTTATCGACACTCCACAATCAGGCAAACGAACACTACCCATAAGAATTCCCCCCAGACACGAGACACACAGCTCTGTTCTGGTTTAAAATAAAAGACAACTTTAATGGCCAGCTCTCAGCTTTTAAGCTGTTACAGCATGTTACAGTACTCAAAGGAACAAAACCACACCCTACCCATACATCACACGATGAGCTTCAATCACATTCTTTTAGATAATTACATAGAGGAGTTAATTATCCCCCAGACGTTACGTCTCCGACAATAAGTCATTCATCTGCACAATACACATTGCACAGACGTCTGACCTTTAGAGTCACAACACATCTATCATCAGTAGCACACAATGAAAGGTCTTCCAGAAGCCTGACTCAAATAACAACTCACTAGCCAGGGCTAATCATTGAAAAGAGTCATTATTGACCGGTCGGGTCAGAATATTCTTTACAGACATTAAAGAATATATGGTAGATTACTGTCCATGTTAAAACAATCCAATATATGTCTCTTTATTTCCTGGCTCAATATGTGCCCAAAAGTGACTCCTGTTACACCTCCTCTCCGCACTCCAGCAAAAAGGCCCAGGAGGCTTATGCAGATGGAGGAGGAGACACAGGCCCTAATTAGGGAGGCTACTGCAGCCCTCAGAGAGCCCCCACCGCTGCAGAGGGATTTGCTGCCACTATTGCTAACAAGCTGCCAACTATGGAGATTGGTCAGAGTCTTTGATGCGAAACGTTAATTTTAAAGGCTGTCAACATGGCCATGATGGGGAAGCTGGACGATTATACAGACATTGTGCAGATTGCTCCTCCTGTTCCTGCTTCTGCTCCTGCTCCTGCCACAAGCTCTCCTCCAGGGACACAGCCTCCTAAGACTCGGTTATCGAAGGCTGCAGGGAAGACTGCAGGGAAGGCTTAAACGAAAACCAGAAAATGAGGATATATGTGCTTCTCATGGTTCCATTTTTTTTCTTGACATCCTTGGTTGTTTGCTGTGGGGATCTGTGTCTGCACAAATTCAAGCAGGGTCTCCAGTGCTGCCTTCCTGGCTTCTTTGTTTTTATTAGCTGAGTTTTTGGTTTGCCTACAGCCTTTATTTTATTTAGCACCAGAATAAATGGATTTTTGGTTTGCTGTCAAAACTTGACCATGTGTTTTTATTAAAAATAGAGAGTTTGCTAGTGAGTAGGCAGGGACATTTCAAAAAAACATTTTCAAATTAACAAAGGACACTAACCTACTTGTGGGTAAATAATACCAAATAATAATGTTGTTGTGGTAACTTGACACACTAAAAAAAAAATGGAAAGCAGTCTAAAAAATTATCCAATTAATAACTAAAAAAGAAGATCTTCATTAAAAGATTGAAAATCTTATGACATTTTTTTATAGGGAGATCTGGCTTCCAAAAAATAAATATTATTCATGAGATAACAATAAATAATAAAGAAACAAGCTTGTCATAACTCTGTGAGAATATCAGCAGCAAAAGATTTTGGATTAGTGTAGCATTAAAAAGAAGAAAAGAATGCGCTGCATTAAATGATGCAATAATTTACAACACGACGAATGTGCTATCTCCATTACGAACGGTAGGAGGACACGGAGGGAGACTGCAGCATGGAGGGGGACACGGAGGAAGACCACAGCATGGAGAGGGACACAGAGGGAGAACGCAGCACAGAGGGGGACACAGAGAGAGACCGCAGCACGGAGGGAGAAAGCAGCACGGAGGGGGACACGGAGGGAGAGAGCAGCATGGAGGGGGATATGGAGGGAGGCTGACTGTACAGGTATCGAGTGAAGCATCGGGAGCATTTGCCCGAGTACAAGTACTCGGGCAAATGCTCGGTATCAGTACCGATACTGAGTGAGTGAGTGAAAAACTTATATAGCGCAACACATGCGAACTGAATCGCCTCTGGGCGCTGAATTGCTTCATGCGTAAAGCTGCTTTGCCCTCAGAAGAGATGGGTTTTAATCCTTCTCCTGAAGGCCAAGTGGTACTAGTATCGGTATCAGGACAACCCTAGTCTCAATCCAGTTCTTTACTGTCGGGGGGGTTTGCGCCTGCCATTTCTGTGCAATTAGTTTTATCGCCTGGAATAGGCATCTCAGCACTATTTCAGCATAGCCGGTCGGGACTCTACATTCCTCCATACTCCCTAATAGGCATGTCTTGGCTGCTGGTTCTAATGTGGTCCTGAAGATCTTATTTATCTTATCTATTATCTCCACCCAATATCTAAATAGCTTCGGGCACTTCCATACCATTAGCTAGATTCAGGTAGGCAGGCGTAGCGTCGCGGCGGCGTAGTGTATCGTGTTTACACTACGCCGCCGTAAGTTAGCGAGGCAAGTACATGATTCACAAAGTACTTGCCTGCTAAGTTACGGCGGCGTAGCATAAATCGGGCGGGCGTAAGCGCGCCTAATTCAAATTTAGCTGAGGGGGTGTGTTTTATGGTAATAGGGGGTGACCTTACGTGATTGACGTATTTTACAAACGGCGCATGCACCGTCTGTGTACATATCCCAGTGTGCATAGCGGCAAAGTACACCGCGCGGTCCTATTGGTTTCGACGTGGACGTAAATCCCTATTCACGGACGACTTACCCAAACGACGTAAAAATTTCAAATTTCGACGTGGGAACGACGGCCATACTTAACATTACTATTCCAGCTATTTGATGGAATAACTTTAGGCCTGATAATGCGTTACGTAAACAGCGTATCTGTACTGCGTCGGCCGGGTGTACGTTCGTGAATAGGCGTATCTAGAGATTTACATATTCTACGCCGACCGCAATGGAAGCGCCACCTAGCGGTCAGCCTAAAAATTACACTTTAGGATACGACGGTGTAAGACACTTACGCCGCTCGTATCTGAGCCTAATTTAAGCGTATCTGGTTTCCAGAATATGCTTAAATTAGCGCCGGCGCACAATCAGACTTAGGCTGGCGTATCTACTGATACCTGATTGGCTGAGATGCGTGTCAGTGTTAACCAGAAAACGCACACTCCGTGCGTCCCCTTGTTAACTATTTGGAAGCCGATTGGCTCTGATAGACACTTCCACAGCCAACCAGCTGCTGTTATTCAGATGGCCGGCGCTCGCCAGGGGGCCGGTCATCTGAATAGTGGGCAGCAGCGGCGACAATACATAGATTCATGCAGTGCATGAATCTATGTATTGTTTTCAGAGGCAGTGCAGGAGAGAGAAGAGGCGGCGTTCCTACCACCGCAGCCACCCCCCTCAAGTACCACCACAGCCACCCTCCCTCAAGTACCACCACAGCCACCCCCCCTCAAGTATCACCACAGCCACACCCCCTCAAGTACCACCATTACCACCGTACTTGAGGGGGGGCGGCAGCGGTGGTACTTGAGGGGGGTGGCAGCGGTGGTACTTGAGGGGGCGGAAGCGGTGGTACTTGAGGGGTGTGGCTGTGGTGGTACTTGTGGGGTGTGGCTGTGGTGGTACTTGAGGGGGTAGCTGCAGTGGTACTTGAGGGGGGTAGTTGCGGTGGTACTTGAGGGCGGTGGCAGTGGTGGTGCCATCCTCCCCCACCAACACCTCTGCGCCTCTTACTGATCCCCTACCACTGATCTCATCCCTATCCCCACCACCATCACCTCTGTTGTAGAAGTAATGAGATGAGAAGATCAGTGGTGGGGCCGTGGGGGGATGGGATCAGTAAGAGGCAGGTGGTGGACAGAGATTGGCATTGATTGCTGAGCTGAGCTCAGTGACTGTCACTTCTTGATTGACTTACCGTCAATCAATCGATTCCGGGGCCCAGGAATTCCGATCTGTTCCGTGGGTCAGGTCAGTCACCCTCACTGTGCCAGCGGTCAGTCCTTCTCCCACCAGGATGCCTTGCCTCATGCCTGGGTAGACACTTCTCCCCCTTCTCTCATTTGGTGAAACTGGTCCACCCCGCCTCCCTACATCTCTGTGTCTCTGGATAGGCAGGGGCGGTCCACAGTCTGTTAATGAGCGTTGCCTCTGTGTGTGCCTCAGCCTCAGCCTGTTCTGCATTCCTCACCCTGTGGCAGAACGAACAGCACGCAGCGCCGCACCAGTGACAGTCAGGTGGGCCATTCACACAGGCGGTCGGGCTCCTCTAGGCTCTCACGGACAGGTGGCGGGCCCCCGGACTTGGCGGAATTACAGGGCCCAGTCACAACTGAAAATTCCGCCACTGACAGGAAAGAGGAAGGTTCTGGAATATTGTACCTCGCCATTCACAAAGCATTACTACCCAAGGTAACAATCTGCAATTAAAGCAGTATTAAACCCAAAGAAAACAAGATGTAATAAATTGCAGCTTATTAGGGTTGAGCGAACCCGAACCCGGACATTTTGCTGAAAGTTCGGGTTCAGGTCCGGTGTTCGGCAATGTAATGGTGCGCTGCAGGGCAGCCAATCACCATTTGTTTTACTTGTTTTTTCCTAGAAGCCATCACAGCCATGCCTACTATTGGCATGGCTGTGATAGGCCAGTGCAGCATGTGACCAAAGCCTCTATATAAGCTAGAGGCACATAGCACAGCTCGTCACTCTGCTTTAGCTAGGGTAGGGAAAGGCTGCTGCTGATCTGAGGGAGAGATTTAGATAGGACTATCCTGCTTCAAAAATCTACACCAGCACTGTTTCTTTCTGTGAGATACTCTGCATTAGATAGTTTGGGGCAAGGTTCCTGCTTGTTCTTATAGGGAGAGAATTATATAGGAGTCAGTCCTGGTTCACAAATCAAATTGCAGCTGCACTGCATCTGTTCCTGTGAGATACTCTGCATATTGCAGCAGCACTGCATTTCTTTCTGTGAGATACTCTGCATTAGATAGTTTAGGGCAAGGTTCCTGCTTGTTCTTATAGGGAGAGAATTATATAGGAGTCAGTCCTGGTTCACAAATCAAATTGCAGCTGCACTGCTTCTGTTCCTGTCAGATACTCTGCATATTGCAGCAGCACTGCATTTCTTTCTGTGAGATACCCTGCATATTGTACCAGCACTGCATTTCTTTCTGTGAGATACACTGCATTAGATAGTTTAGGGCAAGGTTCCTGCTTGTTCTTATAGGGAGAGAATTATATTGCCATGCTCTTCCCGACATTTTGCTGCCATTTGCAGCCCTCTAGCTAACCCTAACCCCCTAACCCTAACCTTAACCCCAACCCTAACCCTCAACCTCCTACTCCATATGGACCTCGTCCTCCTAGGTCAAGATTTTTTTTTTAATTTTTTGTTTCTTTATGTTATTTTAAGTTATTTCCCAATCCACATTTATTTGCAGAGTACTTGCCATGCTCGTACCGACATTTTTCTGCAATTTGCAGCCCTCTAGCCCTTTCCATTCGTTTTTTAGAGACATTTTAGTAGTCAAAAGTCCAGGTCCCCATTGACTTCAATGGGGGTTCGGGGTCAAGTTCGGGTCCCAAACCTGGACTTTTTTCCGAAGTTCGGCCAAACCCGAACATCCAGGTGTCCGCTCAACTCTACAGCTTACCAATCATTAGATGGGCAACTAAGTGGCAGATGGGGTTTAATGTTGATAAATGTAAAGTTATGCACTTGGGGGCTAAGAATATGCATGCATCATACATACTAGGAGGAGTAGAACTGGGGGGATCCGTAGTGGAGAAGGATCTGGGGGTTTTGGTAGATCATAAGCTCAATAATGGCATGCAATGCCAAGCTTCAGTTTCCAAAGCGAGCAAAGTCCTTTCTTGTATTAAGAGAGGTATGGACTCCAGAGAAAATAATTTTGCCCGTGTACAAATCATTAGTAAGACCTCACCTGGAATATGCAGTTCAGTTTTGGGCTCCAGTTCTCAAGAAGGATATTGGGGAACTGGAGAAAGGGCAGAGAAGAGCAACCAAACTGATAAGAGGCATGGAGGAGCTCAGCTATGAGGAAAGTCTAGAAGAACTGAATTTATTCACTCTTGAGAAGAGGAGATTAAGGGGGGGATATAATCAACATGTACAAATATATAAGCGGTCCATATAGTGAACTTGGTGTTGAGTTATTCACTTTACGGTCAACACTGAGGACAAGGGGGCACTCTTTATGTCTAGAGGAAAAGAGATTTCACCTCCAAATACGGAAACATTTCTTCACAGTAAGAGCTGTGAAAATGTGGAACAGACTCCCTCCAGAGGTGGTTCTGGCCAGCTCAGTAAAGTGCTTTAACCACTTAAGACCCGGACCAAAATGCAGCTAAAGGACCCGGGCAGTTTTTGCGATTCGGCACTGCGTCGCTTTAACTGACAATTGCGCAGTGCGACGTGGCTCCCAAACAAAATCGGCGTCCTTTTTTTCCCACAAATAAATCTTTCTTTTGGTGGTATTTGATCACCTCTGCGGTTTTTATTTTTTGCGCTATAAACAAAAATAGAGCAACAATTTTGAAAAAAAAGCAATATTTTTTACTTTTTGCTATAATAAATATCCCCCAAAAATATATAAAACATTATTTTTTTTCCTCAGTTTAGGCCGATACGTATTCTTCTGCCTATTTTTGGTAAAATAAGCGTTTATCGATTGGTTTGCACAAAATTTATAGCGTTTACAAAAAAGGGGATAGTTTTATTGCATTTTTATTATTATTTTTTTTACTACTAATGGCGGTGATTAGCGTTTCTTTCGTGACTGCGACATTATGGCGGACACTTCGGACAATTTTGACACATTTTTGGGACCATTGTCATTTTCACAGCAAAAAATGCAATTAAAATGCATTGTTTACTGTGAAAATGACAGTTGCAGTTTGGGAGTTAACCACAGGGGGCGCTGAAGGGGTTATGTATGACCTCATCTGTGTTTCTAACTGTAGGGGGGTGTGGCTGTAGGTGTGACGTCATCGATTGTGTGTCCCTATATTAGGAAACACACGATCGATGACAGCGCCGCAGTGAGGAACGGGGAAGCTGTGTTTACATACAGCTCTCCCCGTTCTTCAGCTCCGGGGACCGATCGCGGGACTCCAGCGGCGATTGGGTTCACGAGTCCCGTGGCCGTGGTCACGGAGCTTCGGACTGGGTCGCGGGAGCGCGCCGGCGGCGCGCGTGCGACCCCACGGCTGGGTTTAAAGGGCCACGTACATGTACGTGGATGTGCCCAGCCATGCCATTCTGCCGACGTATATCGGCGTGAAGGGGTCCTTAAGTGGTTAATAAAGGCCTGGATTATTTCCTAAATGTACATAATATAACTGGGTACTAACATTTATAGGTAAAGTTGATTCGGGGAATATCCGATTGCCTCATGGGGGAACAGGAAATAATTTTTTCCCCTGCTGTAGCAAATTGTATCATGCTTTGCTGGGGTTTTTTGCCTTCCTCTGGATCAACTGTGGGTATAGAATTGGATATATGTGATTGTACGATATTATTATTGTTTTATTTCTTGTGGTTGAACTTGATGTCTTTTTTCAACCTGACTAACTGAGGGCCAGATTCATGTAGCCCGGGCACAGCGTAACGTAACCGATTTAGGTTACACCGCCGCAAATTTTCTGTCTAAGTGCCCGATCCACAAAGCACTTACCTGGAAATTTGCGGCGTTGTATCCTAAATCCGTCCGGCGCAAGGCGGGCCAATTCAAATGGGGCTGGTACCATTTAAATTAGGCCCGCTCCCGCGCGGACGTACTGCGCATGCTCCCGACGCAAATTTCCCGACGTGCTTTGCGCGAAATTACGACGCGCCAACGTTTTGTGAATCGCAACGTGAAAAAAAGACTTGCGTCGGGAAAAATTATTTTTTCAAAAAAATTCAAAAGCGACGCGGGAAAGACAGGTATACTTTTACATGGTGTACTAATTTTACACTTTATAAAAGGTGCCCTATCTTTGCGACGGCAAACTAACACTTGCGGCGACGTAACGACGGGAAAAAGTTTTGTGGATCGCCGTAACTGCTAATTTGCATACCCGACGCTGGTTTACGACACAAACTCCCCCAGAGGCGGCCGCGGTACTGCATCCTAAGATCCGACAGTGTAAAACTATTACACCTGTCGGATCTTAGGGATATCTATGCGTAACTGATTCTATGAATCAGTCGCATAGATAGAAACAGGGATACGACGGCGTATCAGCAGATACGCCGTTGTATCCCTTTTGTGATCTGGCCCTATGTAACTATGGGCCAGATTCACAAAGGACTTACGCCGACGTATCTCGAGTTGCGCGGCGTAATTGAAATTTGCGCCGCGCGTATTTTTGCGCCTGATCCTCAAAAAGCAATACGCCTGAAACTAGTTTTTTCCGTCCTACATAAAAAAATTACACCGGCGCTTCTTCGAGTGCAAAATACGCTAGACACACTATTGTTTTGCTAGGCAAAGATGCAAATGAGGGAGATAAGGCGATCCACAAAATTAAGTGTGTGCGGCGTAGGCTACGCCCTGTGCGCATCTGTTAGTTTCCCGGAGTAATTTTACACTTTATAAAAGGTGCCTTAACTTTGCTCCAGCCGTGTAAAGGTCAGCTAAAGCAACACCATTAAGGAAGAGCTGAGCACACACACTTGCCGGACTACAATCTGTCTGCCAACATGCCAGGGGCATCCATGCTCATAACTATACTAGTGACTTTAGAGGCGCAAAGAAGGAGGAGGGAACGGAGGAGGAGGAGGAGGGCGCAGGAGAGGGTATACCGCAGACACCTAGATGTGTTTGGCATGTGTGATTCTGAGGTGTATCGCACCTTCAGATTCAGCCGTGAAGCCATCATGGAAATAACAACAATCCTGCAGGATGATCTCACCAGCCCAACACACCGCTCACATGCAGTGCAGCCACTGATCAAGGTACTGGCAACACTGCATTTCCTGGCCACTGGCTCTTTTCAGCGCACAAGTGGAGTTGTGGCTGGGATGTCACAATCCTCCATTAGCAGATGTGTGCACCAGGTTGTCCCTGCAATCCTGAGACGCATGGCCATCAAATCATCAAACCCTCCCAGGAGGTCCAGCGAATTAACACAATTACAGAATTTTTCAAAATTGCAGGATTCCCACGCACCATCAGGGCCATTGATTGCACACATGTGGCACTACAGCCCCCCCCATGAGACAGAGCACATGTACCGCAATAGGAAGCATTGGCATTCAATCAATGTACAGGTGATAGTGGATGCCCAATACCTCATATGGCACGTCTGTGCCAAACACCCAGGATCCAGCCATGACAGCTACATATACCGTCACAGCAACATCTCCAGAGAATTTGAACAGAACGTGTATGGGGACAGCTGGCTGGTTGGTGAGTGACATGGGTGTCAGGTATGACTGTCCCCCCCCATGATGCAGACATCACGAGGGGCACATGCATGACTAACATCCTCCTGTCTTTTCCCTTCCAGGTGACTCTGCATATGCACTTGGACCCCATCTTATGACTCCATATCGGAACCCCCAAACCCCAGGAGAGGAAAACTACAATGCTGCACACATACGTACCCGTGGAGTGGTGGAACGCACATTTGGCCTCCTGAAGTCCAGTTTCCGATGCCTGGATAAGTCTGGGGGTACCCTGTTGTATTCCCCAAACTTCGTGTGCCAGATCATCGGTGCATGTTGCATGCTGCACAACTTCGCAGTGAGAAGGGGCCTGGAGATTGACATACGTGATGACCTGACCCCCGAACCAGACAGCCCCCCCCCAACCAACTCTACCCGGTCTGCTGAGGGCACAGCAGCCAGGAGACGCCTCGCAGAAGGCATCTTTGCACAGTAAACACACACATTAAACATGGCACAATGAGAATGCATGAATGCACACCCACTGTGGTCCCTAGCACAGACACATCACATGCACATCTAATTGGATTAGACCCAAGAAAACCACATGGTATTAGGGAGCAGTAACGCCACGCCACGGCTCCAATTATGTCACTGTGCATTCATACACCATTCACATGGACCTGGGATCACTTCTCCCTGGTCCTGGGGATCCCTAATCCACCAAAACTGAGGGTGACACCCTTTTTCACCAGGAATGATACCCCCACATTCATACATCATTCACACACACAAAAAAAAAAAAGAATCACCAAAAAATGACATAAAAAAAAAAAAAGTACACCCAAAAAATCAATGGCGGCGGCGTGAGGGGAGCCTCATGGGGGGGGGGGGGCGGGGGAAGGAGAACCTCATGGGGGGGGGCAGGGGAAGGAGGATCCTCCCTGGGTGGATGCCCACCTGCTGGCCTGCCCTCCAAGGCCACGGCGATCCTGGTTAGGCCCAGAGTGAGGGCTGTCGTATTGGCCTGGAGAGCCTGTGTGTTGTCCTGACCAGGCCTGGTCAGGGCAATCACCTCAAGGGCCACGCCTGTTGTGGCGGCCTGCAGCTCACTGAAACAGTTGATGAATGCAACAGTATTGGTGCCCACGTCACTGACAGACTCCTTGATGGAGGCCAGGCTCTCCGCCATCTGGGCCAAAGTCCGGGTGACCTGACCCAGATGGCGGGTCTGAAGGGCCTGGTCCCTCTGCAGATTTGCAGGCAGCAACTTGGCCACCCCCCTGGTCTTCTGGGTGGCCTTCCTGCCTGCAGTTGAGGCTTGTGGCCTGGGAGGAGGGGGAGCCCCCCTGGGGGGGCAGCCCTGGTTGGGGGAGGAGTGGGAGGGACTACCCCTGATGGTGGCCTGACTGCTGTCAGCCACAAGGGAATCCTCATCCCAACACAGCATTACTTCTCGGGCAAGCTCCCTCTGTTCATCCTCAACCTCCCCCCCTCATCCTCCTCCCCCTGAACCTCCTCATGAGGGGAGTTGTGGCCACTCCCCTGCCCTGGGTACTCCGGACTTTCTTGGGGCTCCTCAGCAGCCTGTTGTCCTGGGGGTGGTGCAGCCTGGCCTGATGGCCCAGCAACCTCCTGGCCTGATGGACCAGCAATCTCCTGGCCATCTGTGGAGGACACAAAACATACACAGGTTGGAGGATCCACACACTTGGCACATATTCCCTTCCCCCACCCACACATGCTACTCACTAGATGGAAATAAAAAAAAACTTACCTGTCCTCACAGGATCATCAGATTGAAAGCCAGGCAGGCCCACCACTTGCTGGCTGTGGAAGCACCGGGCCACTGCAAGTTCCTCCTCAGTCCACCTTACGGTGCAGGGTGGACCTCCTCCAGTGCCCCTGGCATGGGCTGCTTGCTTGGCCATCTTCTCCCGGACCAGGCTCCTAAGATCGTTGATCTTCTTCTGAATCCCACTGGGGTCTTTGTCTCCCCCCCCCTCCGCATTGATTCCGATCAGGTTATCTGTTGAATGATCTCCCTCTTCCTGGCTGGGGTGACGTCCCGGGGTGTCAGGGCCATGCAAAAATCTCCCAAATTGGGTGATCGCCCTGGCCAGCAAGTGCTTCTCTCACACCGAGAAGTTTAATTTTCTTCTCTTCGGTGCCATCTCACAACACAGCACTCAGCAACAGACACAAAAATCAAACAGAACAAACAAACACAGAAAAACAGAGAACAAACAGCCAAAAAGACACAGAACAGACAGCCAAAAAGACACAGAACAGACAGCCAAAAAGACACAGAACAGACAGCCAAAAAGACACAGAACAGACAGCCAAAAAGACACAGAACAGACACACAAAAAGATCAGACAGCAAAAAAAAAAAAAAACACAAGCAGACAGCTAATACAAATTCAAACAAAAAACACAGAAGAAACAGACACAAAAAACACTCCGAAAATACACACACCTACTACAACCTCCTACTACAATAAATCTTTAATATAACACTACACTCACCAACAAACAGCCACAAACAACAGAGCAAAAGACACTTGCTTTAGGAAGGGAACACAGGGATGTACTTTTGCAAGGGAAGTGTGTTTGTCTGGGGCTATTTAAAGCGGGGGTTCACCCTATTGATAAAAAAAAAAAATTCCCTCTAGCATAAAATTCGGCATAGTAGCGCGAGCTACAGTATGCCTGTCTTTATTTTTTTATCCCCGTACTCACTGTGCACTCGTAGATAAAAGATTACGACTCCCAGCGGGGAATGGGCGTTTCTATGGAGAGAGAAGTGGATTGATGGCCGCTCTGGCATGTCACGCTTCTCCGGAAATAGCCGAAATAGGACTTGGCGCTTCACGGCGCCTGGCCATAGTCTGTGTGCAGGCGCCGTATAGAGCCAAGACCTGTTCCGGCTGTCTTCGGGGAGCGTGACGTGCCAGAGCCGGTCGTCAATCACCTTCCCTCTCCATAGGAACGCCCATTCCCCGCGAGGGGGGCGTAATCTTCTATCTACGAGTGCACAGTGAGTACGGGGATAAAAAAATAAAGACAGGCATAGTGTAGCTCGCGCTACTATGCCGAATTTTATGCTAAAAAGATGTTAATAAGGGTGAACCACCGCTTTAAGCACAGGGCGATTCTCAAACTAAGTATGCTTGGCCTTTTTCCTATCTCACTGATTGCGCCGAGCCGAGTTCTGCACATGCCCAGTGAGGTGCAGATTCGTGCACGCATGTGCAGTACGGCCGGCCCTTCATTTGCATGAGGTCACGGCTCATTTCAATGGAGCACACCCACTTCCTTCCCACTTGCAATAACCCCGCCTTACGCCTCGGAATTTACGTCGCGCTGGCGCAAATTTGGGAGCAAAAGCGATGTGGATACGGCACTTACGTCACAAAATTAAGGCGCCTTACTTAAATGATATACGTTTGGAGTAACTTAATTTGCGCCGCTCTACGTGAATCTGGCCCTTTGTAACTATGTTGTGGTTGCATTAGTTTTCTTTTTTAAGCTTTAAGCTTTTTCCCTCTGGTTTCACCTGGTAATCTGGCCAGTAACATATCTCCTACAGTGTATATTAGGGTGCCTACACTGTTGATAAAGGAGCACAGAGACACCTTTAACCACTTCAGCCAGAAGGTTTTACCCCCTTTCTGACCAGAGCACTTTTTACAATTTGGCACTGTGTCGCTTTAGCTGATAATTGCGGGTTCATGCAATGCTGTACTCAATTGAGATTTGCGTCCTTTTTTCCCCACAAATAGAGCTTTCTTTTGTTTTTCTTTTTTACTTTTTGCTATAATAAATATCCCCAAAAATGTTTTTAAAAAACATATTTCTTAATCAGTTAGGCCAATATCTAGTCTTCTACATATTTTTGTTATTTTTTTTTGTTGCAATAAGCGTATATTGATGGGTTTGCGCAAAAATTATAGCGTCTACAAACTATGGGAAATATTAATGCCATCTTCATTTACTAGTAATGTCGGTGATCTGCGATTTTTAGCGGTATTGCGGCAGACAAATCGGACACTTTTGACACATTTTTGGTACCACTGACATTTATACAGCAATCAGTGCTATACTGTATAAATGCTCTGATTACTGTGTAAATGACACTGGTAGGGAAGGGGTTAACACTAAGGGTGCTCAAGGTTTTAAATGTGTGTTCCCTCAGGCCGCGTACACACGGGCAAACATGTACGATGAAACCGGTCCGCCGGACCCTTTTCACCGTACATGTCTGCCCGGGGATTTCTGTACGATGGCTGTACTAACCATCGTACAGAAATCCGCGCGTAAACAATACGCGGGGCGTGTCCGCGCCGTCGCCACGACGATGACGCGGCGACGTGGCGGCCCTGCCAGTTAAATGCTTCCACGAATGCGTCAAAGTCATTCGACGCATGCGAGGGATGGCGGGCGCTCGGACATGTACGGTAGGTCTGTACAGACGACCGAACATGTCCGAGCGGGCAGGATTCCAGCGGGCTGTTTTAAAATATTTGCCCGCTGGGAAAAGGCCCGGCGGGCAAATGTTTGCTGGAATCCTGCACGCTCGGGCCTACACACGACCGAACATGTCTGCTGAAACTGGTCCGTTTCAGCAGACATGTTCGGTCGTCTGTACGGCCCATTAGTGTGTTCTAACTGTGTGGGGATGGGAGTAGGAGAGTAGACATTTCATTGTTCCTACTTACTAGGAACAAATTACATATTGCCTCTCCTCTGACAGCATAGGGATTTGTGTGTTTACACAGTAATCTGAGCATTTTTAAAGTATAGCACTGATTGCTGTGTAAATGTCAGTGGTCCCAAAAATGTTTTAAAAGTGTCTGATCTGTCCGCCATTACTAGTAAAAAAAAATGCCATGAAGATGGCATTAATCTTTCCCATAGTTTGTAGACGCTATGGGCCAGATTCAGGTAGAGCGGCGTACATTTCAGCGGGCGTAGCGCAGCTCATTTGCGCTACGCCGACGTAAAATAGAGAGGCAAGGCCAGTATTCACAAAGCACTTGGGGCCAGATTCACATACCTTTTACGGCGGCATAACGTATCCCGTTTACGTTACTCCGCCGCAAGTTTTCAGTGTAAGTGCTTGATTCACAAAGCACTTGCGTGTAAACTTGCGGCGGCGTAGCGTAAAGCCGTCCGGCGCAAGCCCGCCTAATTCAAATGGGGCGACTACCATTTAAATTAGGCGCGTTCCCGCGCCGAACCTACTGCGCATGCTCCGTTTTGAAATTTCCCGCCGTGCTTAGCGCGCCCCGACGTAATGTTTTGAATGGCGACGTGCGTTACGTCCTTTCGTATTCCCGGACGACTTACGCAAAAAAAAAAAAATTAAATTCGACGCGGGAACGACGGGCATACTTTAACATGGGCTGTCTAATATTACACCACCTAAATAGCAAGCGCAACTTTATGACGGGAAAAACCGACTAGCGACGACGTAAGAGAATGCGACGAACGCGCGAACCTTCGTGGATCGCCGTAAACAGCTAATTTGCATACCCGACGCGGAAAACGATGCAAACTCCACCCAGCGGTCGCCGAAGTATTGCATCCTAAGATCCGAAGGCGTACGAAGCCGTACGCCTGTCGGATCTTAGCCAAATGCCGTAGTATCTTTGTTTGTGAATTACAAATAAAGATACGGCGCGGCAAATTTGAAAGTACGCCGGAGTATCAGCAGATACTCCGGCGTACTTTTTCTGTGAATCTGGCCCTAGCTCCCTAAGTTACGTTGGCGTAGTGGGCATGTTTTATTAAAATTAGCCGTGACCCCATTTAAATGACTTCTCGACCGAACGGCGCATGCGCGCGCATGCTCAGAATCACGTCGAATTTACGCCCTAATATACGACGGCTCAATGGCAACGACGTGAACGTAACCTACGCCCAGCTCTATTCACGTACGACTTACGTAAACGACGTAAAATACGACGGCTGTTCCGTCGTTCATACCTTGCATGGGTTGCGCCACCTATAGAGGTGTTTTATCTTTACGCTGGACGTACGCCTTACGTAAACGGCGTAGCTTACTGCGACGGGCGCAAGTACGTTCCTGAATCGGCGTATCTAGGTCATTTACATATTCGACGCGTAAATCAACGGAAGCGCCCCTTGCGGCCAGCGTAAATATGCACCCAAGATACAACGGCGTAGGAGACTTACATCGGTCGTATCTTGCCACAATTCAGGCGTATCTGATTTAGAGAATCAGCGCATAGATACGACGGCGCACATTTGGACTTACGACGGTGTATCAGTAGATACGTTGGCGTAAGTCTTTGTGAATCCGGGCCTAGAATTTTTGTTTACACACAAATCCCTGTGCTGGCGCTCGTGCATGTGATCGCGTGTGGCTAGCAGCGATCGCAACCGCCGACCACGCGCATCGGGTCCCCTGCCATGCAGTGGCTGCACGCGTGCCCTCTGGCGGCTCTTAAAGGAACCCCGTACCTGCAGTGTTGCTCATCTTCCTTTAAAAAAGTAATTAGTTACAGTTAGAAATTATTTGTCCGAAAAAGTAATTGAGTTAGTGACTCAGTTACTACATTGGCAAAGTAATTGGTTACTCAACAAAGTAACTGACTTTTTTTTGTCGGCGTATGACGACCTCCTAATTTTCCAGCTAAAATTTTGGTTTTGGGATATACTCACTGTATAAGACGACCCCTCACTGTGCCATCATACATGCCTCACTGTGCCATCATACACGCCTCACTGTGCCATCTGTAACATGCCTCACTGTGCCTGTAACATGCCTCACTGTGCCTGTAACATGCCTCACTAACAGTGAGGCATGTATGATGGCACA
This sequence comes from Rana temporaria, assembly GCF_905171775.1. Classification (NCBI taxonomy): domain Eukaryota; kingdom Metazoa; phylum Chordata; class Amphibia; order Anura; family Ranidae; genus Rana; species Rana temporaria. The sequence continues at coordinate 103,092,601 of NC_053499.1, forward strand.
GTGAGGCATGTATGATGGCACAGTGAGGCATGTATGATGGCACAGTGAGGCATGTATGATGGCACAGTGAGGCATGTATTAGGGCTGCGCATCTTCACCGGTCTCACGATTCGATGCGCTTACGATTATCAAGTCCACGATTCGATTCCGCGATGCATCACGATTGCAGCGCAAGTGCGCATGGCTCTCCCCCCAAAATACTAAAGGAGATGATCAGAGACTGCAGACGTGGTACAGGAGATGATCAGAGACTGCGAACATAGTACAGGAGATGATCAGAGACTGCAGACATAGTACAGGAGATGATCAGAGACTGTGGACATAGTACAGGAGATGATCAGAGACTGTGGGCATAGTACAGGAGATGATCAGAGACTGTGGACATAGTACAGGAGATGGTCTATATTTCTCCTCCATACAGCCCAGTCCCTGCCTGCAGTGACAATGACTTATCACAGGTGACACATCAGATTCCACTACATGCCCGTACCCCCCCCTGTGTCCCCGGATCACAGCACCCCCCTCCTCCTCTGTACTTACATGCTGTTCTGCGCACAGAGGATGATTGGAGGCCTGAGTACTTTCACACTGGAGCAGTGCACTTGCAGGATGGTCTGAAAAGTGCTGCAATCAGCATCGTTGTGGCAGTTTGAGATTGCTGTATACACCATTTCCAAACCGTCCAGCCCATTGAAAATAATACAGCACGGCGGTTTTAACCCGATGGTAAAGCACAGCTAAAACTAGCATCGCTTTACCGCTACCACCCCAGTGTGAAAGTACCCTTAGGTATTAGATGTGCAAACAATAAGGTGAGAGCACATCCAATACCTTGCTATTACTTGGAGGGATTGGCATGTAGGTGGTTAAAACAGGCAGGACATGTAATATCAACTCACTGCCTGTCAAATGCCTCTGAAAAGTTACCTGAGCATGGATCACTTTTCAGAGGAGTGGCAGTGCCTTCTGCTAGTGAATACAAGCTTTTGGGCTCACACTGGTGTGCTGCAGTGCTGGTGTACTGGCGGGTTTCCTTAGCTGCAGAACCTCAGACTTTTAGGTTGCACATTTTTGCTGCATTTTCTGGAATTGCACCAAAGATGCAGCATGCAGGACATTCTGTGCACTTTCAGAACATGCAGTAAAAATGTGAAACCTCTATGAAGCCAGGGGCAACATGCAGGAAGACTGCCAGTACACCAACCCTGCAGACAAACAGCAGCATGTCAGTGTGAACCCACTTCATAACACCTAGGAGGGCATGATAGTGACACAGGCTGCTAGAAAAAAAAAAAATCTTTAGCTGCCAGAGAGGGGAGGCAGGAGAAGTTCACTTACTTGGCCAGTCCCAGCCTCCAGGAGTCTCGCTGGATTCGAGCAGACAGCTCAGATTGAACTTTCCCGCCCACACATCCTCTCTGTACAACACAGGCTGAAGCTGCCCAGAGTGTGGGCGGGGAAACAGAAGATCCAGCTTCTGCTAGCCATTCGTGTGGAGGAAGGAGGGGCTGGGCGGGGCTGTGCTGTGCTCTGTAACACAGACTGTCAGCTCAGCTCAGCCCCATGGTCGCTGGCTCACTGGATGGAACTGAGAGAAGGTAACCCGCTCTCCCGGGAGGGGCGGGGCTAGGCATCGATTATTAGGGTCACATGCATCGTGCCGCATCTGGGCCACCCCTAGCATGTATGATGGGCGTCACTACCCCTGGCAATGCCCTTGTCTGCTGTTCTTTCCAGAAGTATGGTGCCGTTTGTGTTCAGGCATTATCTAGTGCAGCGATGGGCAAACTACGGCCCTCGGGCCGTATACGGCCCGGCAGACCTTTTAATCCGGCCCCCACCGGCGATCTCCTCTTGCCGTGATCGCCGCTAATTGAGGCCGCGGCTTTGCGGCCTATGCTTCAAAGGGGGCTGGAGCGAGCGCAGATAGGCTGTGGGCGATCCGCCTCCGGCCGCCTCTCGCCCCGTAGGATTGGGGAATTCCTCTGAGAGGGCGGTGCCAACCAGAGGCATACTAAGTGGGGGGTGGGCCGCCACACACTGGGGGGGTCGAAGTGATATTTATCTGCCTGCCCAGCGCCGCGGTACAAGAGGAGGGGCGGTTGCGGGGGTGACACCGCAGGAAACCATCCATCCCCTCCTCTCACAGCCACGGCGTGTTAGCGGTGCTCGGCACACAGGCACAGCCGAGTGAAGCCGCTGCCACCTCCCCCTCCTCTCTGTGTGTATGGAGGGGACCTTCTGTCCATGTGCCGTGATCGGCGCTGCGCTGATCTGAGGTACTGAATGGGGAGTGGGGTGTTTGCACCTGGGGGGGTTTCACTGGGGGGGGGTGTTTGCACTGAGGGGGGTTTCACTAAGGGGGGGTGTCTGCACTGAAGGGGGTGTGAACTGAAGGGTGTCTGTGTAACATGCAGGGGGTCCAGAGCTGTGGGGCCATGCCATCAAACGCAGCCACTGTGCCATCAATTGTCACCACTGTGCCATGCCATCAAAAGCAATCACTGTGCCATCAATTGTCACCACTGTGCCATGCCAAATGCAGCCACTGTACCATGCCATCAAACGCAGCCACTGTGTCATCAATTTTTACCACTGTGCCATGCCATCAAACGCAGCCACTGTGCCATCAATTGTCACCACTGTGCCATGCCATCAAAGGCAATCACTGTGCCATCAATTGTCACCACTGTGCCATGCCATCAAAAGCAATCACTGTGCCATCAATTGTCACCACTGTGCCATGCCATCAAACGCAGCCACTGTGCCATCAATTGTCACCACTGTGCCATGCCATCAAAAGCAATCACTGTGCCATCAGTTGTCACCACTGTGCTATGCCAAATGCAGCCACTGTGCCGTGCCATAAAACGCAGCCACTGTGCCATCAATTGTCACCACTGTGCCATGCCATCAAACGCAGCCACTGTGCCATCAATTGTCACCACTGTGCCATGCCATCAAAAGCAATCACTGTGCCATCAATTGTCACCACTGTGCCATGCCAAATGCAGCCACTGTGCCATGCCATCAAACGCAGCCACTGTGCCATCAATTGTCACCACTGTGCCATGCCATCAAAAGCAATCACTGTGCCATCAATTATCACCACTGTGCCATGCCAAATGCAGCCACTGTGCCATCAATTGTCACCACTGTGCCATGCCATCAAAAGCAATCACTGTGCCATCAATTGTCACCACTGTGCCATGCCATCAAACGCAGCCACTGTGCCATCAATTGTAGTTTTGTAAAATAACTCTTTTTATGCTTTTCTACCTTAAATTAATCAAAACAGTTAATGATACAAATTTAAATTTAATTTATATTAATTCACACATACACACCGTCCATCTACTCTTGGTCCGGCCCCCGGGTCCAATATATGAACCCATTGCGGCCCTCGAGTCAAAAAGTTTGCCCACCCCTGATCTAGTGTCTACAATCACTTCTTGGGCTGAATTAATGGTTCAGAGTTGACACCAGCATGTAAATTCTAGTTCCTGCCTGTTTTATTACCATTGTGTCTTCTTATAGGGAAGATGTCTGCTCACTACTTTCAATGTGAGACTAGTCTCACATTGAAAGTAGTGAGCAGACATCTTCCCTGGACATTCACAGACATCTTCCCAAGCCTGGACATTCGCAGTGTACAAACCTCAAATGATGTTAAAAACAAATAGAAGGCCACCACTGGGATAAAGAGGTAAGTAAGCCCCTGGTGGGTGGGAGTGTAGCATTTTTTTTTTTAGATAAACCTTACTCTGCCCTTTAAAGTATTCATAGTCTTAAAATTCTGGTCCAGCTTCTAGCTAGTGCCTAGCTTTTTTTGTTTACCCACAGTACTGACTCTAAATCAAATACATTTGATCTTCCTTTTACTTACTCCAATGCAGGAGATTCTGTAAAAAATCAAGCATAGACATATTCAAATTATGATCTCCATATATTTTGTACCTGTGGGTGTAATTTTCATATTGTCTTAGAAGCTAATCTTGGCCCAGATTCACGTAGAGCGGCGCAAATTAAGTTACTCCAAACGTATGTCATTTGAGTTACGGCGCCTTAATTTTGTGTCGTAAGTGCCGTATCCACAGCGCATTTGCGCCCAAAATTGCGCAAGCGTAACTTAAATCCCGAGGTGTAAGGCGGGGTTATTGCAAGTGGGAAGGAAGTGGGCGTGCTCCATTGTAATGAGCCGTGACCCCATGCAAATGAAGGGCCGGCCGTACTGCGCATGCACGCACGAATCTGCACCTCACTTGGCATGTGCAGAACTCGGCTCGGCGCAATCAGTGAGATAGGTAAAAGGCCAAGCGTACTTATAGGTATATTCACAAAGAGTTAGGCCGGCTTATCTACAGATAAGCCGACCTAACTCTGAATCTAAGCCGGCCTATGTTTAAGTGTATTCTCAAACAGAGATACACTTAAACATACCTAAGATAGGCTGGCTTGCGCCATTCTATCAATGCAATGTTTCTTTTGCCCGCTAGATGGAGCTGCCATTGCGGCCGGCCTAGATTATGTAAATGAGGGGATACGTCGATTCCCGACGATTTACGAGCGTATGCCGGGCCTACACCGTCGAGTTACGTTGTTTCCGTACGCCATAGGCAACTAAAGTTATTCCACCTATGAGGTGTAATAACAATGTTAAGTATGGCCGCCGTTCCCGCCGCGAGGTTCGAATTTTTTAAGTTGTTTGCGCAAGTCGTCCGCGAATCGGGATTTACGTCGTTTACGTACGCGTCTAAATCAATAGGCCCGTACGGCCTACTTAGCCGCAATGCGCACTGGGAAATGTAGTCGCCCGGCGCATGCGCAGTGTAAAAAACTTCAAAAAACGTGAGGTCAAGCCTCATTTCAATAATACACGCCCCCCTCCCAGTCATTTGAATTAGGCGCGCTTACGCCCGCTCGTTTTAGGCTACGCCGCCGAAAATTTGAAGGTAAGTGGTTTGAGAATCACTTCTAACCTAAATAATTTGCGGCGGTGTAGCCTAAAAAAAGTAGGCTAGGCCGTCCTAATTTTAGGCCATTGTGTGTGAATCTACCCATTAGTTTGAGAATCGCCCTGTGTATAAATAGCCCCAGACAAACACACTTCCCTTGCAAAAGTACATCCCTGTGTTCCCCTTTCCTAGAGCAAGTTGCTTTTGCTCTGTCATCTGTTGGTGTGTGTTGGTGAGTTTGGTGTTAGATAAAAGATTTGGAGGAGTAGTAGAGTGTAGTAGCTGTGTTTTTTTTCTAAGTGTATTTTCTGTTTGTTTTTTCTGATTGTTTTTTTTCTGAGTGTATTTTCTGTTTGTTTTTTCGGTGTTTGTTTTTGAGAAGCGCAGGAAGCTTAATTTTTCAAACACAGAAAAGCAGATACTTGCTAGGGCCATCAGCCGTTTCGGGCGTTATTTGCATGGCCCTGAGAGCCGGAACACCACCCCGGCCAGGAGGAAGGAGATCATTAAAAAAATTACTGATCAGATCAATGTGGCGGGGGGAGACGAGGACCCCCAGTGGGATTCAAAAGAAGATCAACGATCTTAGGAGCCTGGTCCGGGACAAGATGGCCAAAATAAATGCCCATGCCACGGGCACTGGAGGAGGCCCACCCTGCTCCGTCAGGCTGACTGAGGAGGAATGGGCAGTGGCCTGGTGTTTCCATAGCCAGCAGCTGGTGGGCCTGCCTGGCTTTCAATCTGATTCTCCTGTGAGGACAGGTAATTTTTGGGTTTTTCTATCTGGTGATTAGCATGTGTGGGTGGGGGAAGGGAAGATGTGCCAAGTGTGTGGATCCTCCAACCTGTGATTGTTTTGTGTCCTCCACATATGGCCAGGAGATTGCTGGGCCATCAGGCCAGGAGATTGCTGGGCCATCAGGCCAGGAGATTGCTGGGCCATCAGGCCAGGCTGCACCATCCCCAGGACAACAGGCTGCAGAAGAGCCCCAAGAATGGCAGGAGTCCCCAGGGGAGGGGAGTGGCCACACCTCCCCTCATGAGGAGGTTGAGGGGGGGAGGATGAGGGGGGGAGGATGGATGAGGATGGAGATTGCCAGGGAAAGCCTTTTGGCTTCGGATGTGTTTCCCCCTGAGGCTACCCCTGAGGCTGGCAGCAGTCAGGCCTCCATCAGGGGTAGCCCCTCCCACTCCTCCCCCAACAGGCCTCCCCCACAAGGGTCTCTCTCTCCCCTCCTCCCAGGCCACAAGACTCAGCTGCAGGCAGGATGGCGACCCAGAGGACCAGGGGGGTGGCCGAGTGTCTGCCGGCCAATCTGCAGAGGGACAATGCCCGGCAGACCCGCCATCTGGGTCAGATCAACCAGACTCTGACCCAGATAGAGGACAGCCTGGGCTCAATTAAGGAGTCACTCACTGATGTGGCCACAAACTCCTTGGCGGTCATCACATGCTTTTGTGAGCTGCAGACCGCAACAACAGGCGTGGCCCAGGAGGTGAGTGCCCTGACCCAGGCTGTCCAGGACAACACCCGGGCTGTCCAGGCCAATACGGCTGCCCTCACTCTGAACAGAATTGCAGTGGCCTTGGAGGGCAGGCCAGCAGGAGGACAGTCACCAGGGGAGGCTCCTCCTTCCCCTGCTCACCCCCCCATGAGTCTCCTCCTTCCCCTGCTCACCCCCCCAGGAGTCTCCCCTGGTTGGCCGTGGGCAGCCCAGGCGTAGCTCTCGCCGCCGCCGTTGACTTTTGGGGTACTTTTTTTTATTTTTATTTTTTTATTTTTTACTATACTGTACTTATGATTTGTTTTATGTGTGTGAATGATGTATGAATGTGGGGGTGGCATTCCTGATTAAATAAGGGGTGTCACCCTCAGTTTTGGTGGAGTAGGGATCCCCAGGACCAGGGAGAAGTGATCCCAGGTCCATGTGAATGATGTATGAATGCAAAGTGACATAATTGGAGCCGTGGCGTTACTGCTCCCGAGTACCATTGGGGGTACCTGGATCTAATCCAATTAGATGTGCATGTGATGTGTCTGTGCTAGGGACCACAGTGGGTGTGCATGCATGCATTCTCATTGTGCCATGATTAATGTGTGTGTTTACTGTGCAAAGATGCATTCTGCGAGGCATCTCCTGGTTGCTGTTCCCTCAGAAGAGGGGGTAACCTCGGTTACTAAAGTCACTAGTATAGTTATGAGCATGGGTGCCCCTGGCATGTTGGCATACAGATTGTTGTCCTGCAAGTGTGTGTGCTCAGCTCTTCCTTAATGGTGTTGCTTTAGCTGACCTTTACACGGCTGGTGCAAAGTTAGGGCTGCTTTTATAAAGTGTAATTTTACACCATGAAACTAGCAGAAGCGCACAGGGCGTAATCTACGCCACACACACTTAATTTTGTGGATCGCCTTATCTCCCTCATTTGCATCTTTGCCTATCAAAACAGCGGTGTGTCTAGCGTATTTTGTGCGCGAGGAAGCGCCGGTGTAATTCTTTTAGGTAGGACGGAATAAAATGGATTTCAGGCGTATCTCGTTTTGAGGATACGGCGCAAAAATACGCGCGGCGCATTTTTCAATTACGCCGCGCATCTCAAGTTAAGTCGGCGCATCTGCTTTGTGAATCTGCGCCCTTGTACACAGTTGAATCATGCTGGAAACATTTCTGTCTCCTTATAGCTCTAGCTCTAATTTAGGATGAACAACTGCGCCCATAAAGAAAAACGGCTGCTGCCTCTTGTTTATTAGGCTACAGAAAGGTCTCTCTGACTAATGTCCCTGGATTAAATGAATATGGAATAATAAGGCCTGATTTATTTGTGCTCTGGTAGGATAAAGCTGCCACAGATTTCAAAAGAAACTATTCATCTGAGATCTATTGTAGCCTGTAGATCGGGAAAGAATTAGTCTCGGTAATACAGTAATATAATAATCCAATGAGGAGATACCGTATACATATATATATATTGCAAGAAAGAACAGCAGACAAGGCCCCCCTCCATACAGTATTATTAGAAGACCCCGATGCTTCCCACCCACGCTCACCAGGATCCGTTTGAAGAGCGCTTTCTCATTGGGCGGGAGGCTGATGCTCGGCATGTCGCGGCCGTTGCTCGCCCCTCCAGTCGGACTCGCCGTTCTGCTCCCTCGTCCGGTTCCCCTCGTGCTGTGGCACGATTCGCCTCCTCCCACGGTAGTTGGTGTGACTACTAGTCTGCTGTGCTGGCCTGTCGGCGGGTGGGCGGCCTCCTCCTGGCGGCTCCGGACTGTGAGGGAGGGAGGAGGAGGGGAGAGGGAGCCGGCGGCCATCCATTATTCAAAAGCCGCGCCTCCTTCTCAGGCTGTTCTGTGATAGGCGGAACAGTTATTTTCCCAGCAGAGCCTCTGTTTAGTGTTCAGCCTATCACGGATGCCCTCTCGTCCGAGGCCGAGGCTGAGGATGAGAAGGCATCCGTGATAGGCTGAACACTAAACAGAGGCTCTGCTGGGAAAATTAGTGTTCCGCCTATCACGAATGGAACAGTCAGAGGGGGAGGCGCGCTTTTTTAATAATGGATGGCCGACGGCGACGCTGAGTGACAGGTAGGTGTAATTACGGTTACGCCGCCCAAGTAATGGGAATGGCGTTGCCGTGAGGGGAAGAGTAATCTGGTAGATTACTCGTTACCCTCAAAAGGGGCTGCGTTAGGTAACAGCGTTTATATAAACGCTGTCACTTACAACACTGCGTACCTGTATGGGGCTTTGCGCAATGGTGCTATTGTGCCGCAGTATATGTATGCGAGCCAGTCGGGAACCAGTTAAACAGCACTATTGCAGTTCCTTTTGGGGTATATTTCAATGCTTTTATTAAAGTTTTTTAATACAAGGTACAAAGATCTCAACTTTTCATTGTGTAGTATACAGCGTATTCAGGGAGTCATACATTGAGTATTCTAATATACTTAATGAATCTCCTTGTTTAGCATACATGGACCATAATCACCTCTTGATGTGGACTGTAACACATTTGCTGAAATAAGTGTGGTATGTAAACCTTTCACAACTAAGAATCCTAAACTGTACACAGTACCACTGCGGTTATGACGCAGCTGTCAGCTACTCCCCCTCTCTGTCAGGTACTCCAGCTACTCCCCCTCTCTGTCAGGTACTCCAGCTACTCCCCCTCTCTGTCAGGTACTCCAGCTACTCCCCCTCTCTGTCAGCTACTCCCCCTCTCTGTCGGGTACTCCCCCTCCCTGTCAGGTACTCCCACTCTCTGTCAATTAATCCCCCTCTCTGTCAGGTACCCCCCTGTCAGGTACCCCCCCTCTGTCAATTACTCCCCCTCTCTGTCAGGTACTCCCCCCCTCTGTCAGCTACTCCCCCTCTCTGTCAGCTACTCCCCCTCTCTGTCAGCTACTCCCCCTCTTTGTCAGCTACTCCCCCTCTCTGTCAGGTACTCCCACCCCTCTGTCAGCTACACCCCCTCTGTCAGACCACCCCCTCTCTTACCACCTTTATCTCTCACCCCTCCTCCCTCTCAGCCCCCTTCTCTTTCTCATCCCACTCCCCCTTACACCCTTAATCCCCTCCCCCTCTCTCTTTCTCACCCCCTCTCTCTTCTGCCTTCTTACCCCCTTACCTCCCCCTTTCTCACCTCCCTCCCCCACCTCTTTTCCCCCCTTAGGGGATGAGGGCCTAATGATTACTAACAACGGCCCTGTGAGTAAGTGCACAAGTTCGGATGTTTTGATTCCTGTGTCCTGCCGACACACTGGGCACAGCGATGCAGCACCTGCCTCTACTTTGCCTTCTCTCCAAGCCCCGACCACTCAATGGAAGTAAAGAAGAACAATAGCACTACAGTAGAGCAGCTTCGCTCCGGATCCCACACTTCCTGGCGCAAAATGGCTCTCGGTAAGGCAGTCTAATGTGGGTCTTTAGGAGTAGGGGACACTGATGAGGGGGCAGGGGGGTTCCCTGATCTAATAGAGGTCTATAAGGGGAGGTGCAGATATAAGGGGACCTAATTGGGGTCCTCTATGGGGGACCCCTAAATTATGGAGGGGGTAACACTGAGCCATATTTTATGAAGGGGGGTGACAATGACCCCTGTGTTATAGGAGGTAACACTGTCCAATAAAGCATGCCGCATTATTGCTCTCCTTAGTGCACCCAGGTCTTTACAATCCTATAGCGTATATATCACAAAAATTGCCATGCGCCGCTAAAGTGTTCGGGCTTGGCTTAAAGAAAAGGTGGCAACCCTAGCCTTAGCGTATGTTTCACCTGCTGGAAAGAACCAGCTCCCCATCCGACTATCGGGGGAGTCTGTTTCCTCCAGTTGCCTGTTTCCTCCATAGCCTAAGTAGACAATGAAACAAACATCGAAACCCAATAATATTTTTTTTTAAAAGAGGCGGGGTGAAACAAAGTACAGAAGAATTGTAGAGGAGAGAGCAAAGAAGGAAAAGTTGGGGGGGGGGGCTACGGCTCCGTTCCCAGATACCCATCTAACGATAATAGGTTTAGTGTGTGAAAGGCAGGGCCGGACTTAACATTGGGCTTGACTGGGCTCAAGCCCATGGGCCCCGCCCCGGCACCCTGCCCGTTTACGTTTTACTGAAGGGAACTGTTATCTATGATTTTCCCAGAACGCATCATCTTTTCCACTTATTTTCAACTGCCACATCAGTTGAGAAGCGTCCTGGACGGAAGATTTACTGTTCCGGTGTCACTGGGTAGTGGTACGGCCCCTCACTTCCTGTTTCCCCTGCCAGCATCGCAGCCGGTCTGACGTCACTGGCAGGTGCGACCATCGGCTGTCCCCACGGAGCTCACCGGCACCGCTTCTTTCTTTCCATCCATCGGGGGCTGGGCGCCATCCAACCCGGAGACGAGTCACTCGATGTAAGCTCATCACCCAACGGGAATTCAAGACCCTCTACACAACGACTGTACTAACGTCAGGTAAGTCACCAAAAATACCTACCTATATCACCAGCATCAGGTTAGCAACAGTGCCTCATACCTCTGTCAGTGCTGCCTATATCAGTGAAATGCATAACTTTCTATACTGCAGATCTTCTCTGTGTCATGCATAACGTTATATACTGCTCCAGGTCAGTGCCTCACACCTTACTAATTGCAATTTTATCCTCAGTGCCTCTGTCAGTGTGTTTTTATGGTCTGTGCCTTATGCCTCATTCAGTGCTAGGTGGAACTTTTTTTATGGTAAGTGCTTCAGGCTTCTGTTAGTGCAAGGTGCAACTTTATAGTAGTCTGATGCCTCTGTCAGTGCAAGGTGCAACTCTGACCAATGCTCTCTTGCCCTAGTCAGTGCCTCGCTAAGAGCCATGCATAACTATATACTGCATGAGTGCCCAATGCCTCGCTCGGTGCAAGGTGCCATTTTGTGGTTAGTGCCCCTCTCAGTCCAACCTTTTAACCTTTTGGTATGTGCCTCATGCCTCACTCACTGCAATGTTCAACATAATGTTTTGTGTTCGTTGTCTCTGTCAGTGCAGGGTGCATATTTATGGTCAGAGCCCCCATGCCCCTGCCAGTGCCAACTTAGGGTCAGTGCCCTCATGCCCCTGTCAGTACCACTTTATATATTTATTTTTATTGTGGTGTAGGATCTGGGCCTGCTGTCCCTCCATCTCTCTCTCTCTCTCTCTCTCTCTCCCCCCCTTTCTCTCCCTCTTTATTTCTCTCACTCTTTCCTTCTTTCTCCCTTTATCCCTCATTCATCTCAGACTCTAACCACACACCCTTCGAGCCACGCCCACTATTTTGTGTAAACCACGCCCATTTTTCGTAATGTATCGAAGGTAGGGCCCAAAAGTGACTCAAGCCCAGGGGCCCCCACCACCCTAAGTCCTGCCCTGGTGAAAGGTTTTAAATAAATAAATAAAACCTGATCATTGTTTGTGTTATATGGTTTGTCTCAACCCTCTAACTGCTATATCTGCAGGGCAGTTAGATCTGTTGAAAACTAACAGACTTTCTGGCAGGATCACCAGGTGAAAATAAAAGAAAGGAAGGCTAAAAAACAAAACAAATTCAGCATTTCAAATCTTAGAATTGGTAAGCTGCAATATGTTAACCACTTCAGCCCCGGAATGTTTTACCCTCTTAATGATCAGGCCATTTTTTGTGATATGTCCTGCATTACTTTAACTGACAACTGCGACTCTGTACCCAAATAAAATGTATGTCTTTTTTTCCCCACAAATAGAGCTTTCGTTTGGTGGTATTTGATCACCTCTGCGGCTTTTATTTTTTGCACTATAAACAAAAAAATACCAACAATTATTTTTTACTTTCTGTTATAAAACACATCCAATAATAATTAAAAAAAAAATCGAATTTCTTCATCAATTTAGGCCAATATGTATTCTGCTACAAAATCCCAATAAGCATATATTGATTAGTTTGAGTAAAAGTTATAGCATCTACAAACTATGAGATATTTTTAGGGACTTTTTATTTTTTTTATTGTTTTTACTCGTGATGGCAGCGATCAGTGATTTTTGGCTGAACTGCGACATTGCGGCGGACAAATCTGACACTAAGATACTTTTTGGGGAACAGTGACACTGACACTGGCAGGGAAGGGGTTAACATCAGGGGCAATCAAAAGGTTAAGTGTGCTGATAAGGAGTGCTTTCTTACTGTGGGGGGAATACTGTGACTGGAGGAAAACAGAGATCTGTGTTTCTGATTAGCAAAAACACAAGATCTCCAGTTTACATAGGCAGACAGCCATTCTGCCTTTCCTCTGAACGTTTGCGAGTGGCCAGGGCCATTCCGGCCGCCAGACCCACTGATTGGCTCCCACTGTGTCCAATCACAGCAGAAGAGGGTCGCCAGCGGTGCGTGTGCACCCCAGACCTCGTGCACAAAATCACATACAAGTATGTGATTTTGCGCAGCCGGGCTACACTGCCACAGTATATATGTGGCGGGCAGTCCGGAAACCATTAAAGTGATTGTAAATGTTATTTTTTTAAACTAACAAAAATGTTATACTTACCTGCTCTGTACAAGGGTTTTGCACAGAGCAGCTCTGATCCGCTTCTTCTGGGGTGCCCCCCGGCGGTGCTCCTGGATCCTCCTCTTCATTGGGTGCCCCCACAGAGAGACGCTTTCAAGGGGGGCACCTGTGCAAACATGCTCATGAGTCCCGCTGCTGCATTCTTTGACACAGACAGAAGAACTCTGCCTCGCCCCCGCTCCAGTGTCACTGGATTCGACTGACAGCAGCAGGAACCAATATCTCCCGCTGCTATCAATCTATCCAATGAGGACAGAGACAGCTGGGCTTGTGCACATCGCTGGAACGGAAAGGCTCAGATAAGAAAGATAGGGGACTCTGGGGGCAGCTGCAGCACAGAAGCTTTTTCACCTTCATGTATGAATGCATGAAGGTGAAAAACATGGAGACTTTACAACCCATTAAAATGTTTGCTTTTTGGTTTATACCACTTTAAGTTTGCATAAAATCCTTACAATTTATGTAATTTGTGTGTAGAGACCAGGAAATGTGAATTTTCACTTTAGGTACATGAAAACTAATGAAAACAGATATAAAGGAATTTGATACAAAGTGTTAGAATATACATTTTGTTTTGAGGCTTAAATATGTGAATACAAAAATTCTCTATTTCTCTATTTTATTTGGCTAAAGTACAGGTGTCAAACACAAGGCCCGTAGGCCGAATCCGGCACTCCAGGCCATTTCATGTGGCCCTCGCACATCTCCTGCAGCTGTACTTTCTGCTTTCAAGCAATGCATTTATCTTACCAGCAGCAGCATAAGGAAAGGGGGGTGCACTGTGATGTAAGGAAGAATGGGGGACTCAACTTCTGATGGTGGGTTGGCTCTTGACATCTATTGTAAGGGGAGGGGATGCACTGGACATCAAATCTTACAGATACAACTGGCCCTTTTGAGGACAATCATAATGCTGATGCGGCCCACAATGAAATTGAGTTTAACACCCCTGGGCTAAAGCATTCTCAGAAATTGTACACACACAGCAAGCACTCCTATATAAAGAGAAGCCCGGAGCATGAAGCGCAGTGGAATAGTGTAGGGCGGGCATGACTAGGTGCTTGGGACACAAGGGGTTACTAGCTGGGGAGGAAAAAAGGGATAGGCAGGGGGCTGGGCATTAGTTTCCCGGGCTCTGGGAGTTTATTTAAGAAGGGGGCGGAGCTACAGGGATCAGCATCGTGGGGGGAAGACAAGGAAGGAGGCAGTTTTTTGCTCTGCTCCTTCACAGCCAAGATGTCACAGGTAGATCTGATGTTAGCCAGACTCCGGGCCAGGGCAGCGGAGAGGGGTCCCCAGTGGTTGGAGGCACAGATCGGCGGGCTGATCGAGGACCAGGCAGGGGGGTCTATGGAACCGGCGACTCGCGCTCGGCAATCGCGGCCGCCGGTGCGCTACTCGCCCGAGGTGTCGGGGCGATCCAGGAGGGCAGCAAGGAGTCCAGCGGAAGACCCGTCGCCCCCGCCGGCGAAGCGGTCGCAGCTGTCGGCCGGTGGGGAGTCCGGTCGGTACCCTCGTGGTCGGAGGAGCTCGGGAGGCGGGGCCTACGGTCGGGATTGCGCCCGGTCCTCACCGGGAAGAGGGAGTCAGCAGCACAGGCCAGCAGCACCCAGCGCAAGTGTGGGTTCCGAAGGAGAGGCCCGTCGAGGGACAGGGGGGGACAGCGGGCCGTCCATCCGCGCGGCAGCTGCATCAGGGGCTCGGGGGCAGCAAGCACAGGACAGTAGTGAGGAGCAGCAAGTGACCAGGCCACAGAGCAAGGGGGGGAGGGGGGGCCAAGCTAAGAAGATTCCAGCAGAGGTTCGATCCAGGCATTCCCTGGGGTCTGCGGCTCCCAGATCTCCTTCACCTGGGGGGCCACAAGTGCCGTGCAGTGCAGCTGAGGACCGGTCGGAGGGCGAGGTGTCCGAGGACGAGGAGGATGTCGTGCGACAACCACCGGTGGATGTAGCGGCGGCGGCTGATGGTGCGGTTCCCAGGCAGCCAGGTAAGACTACCTCCTTACCTACTCTTGATTTCACTAATGCTTTGTGTACCTTATTGGGGGTGGGGGGGGTTAACCCGGGGGCTGCTGGTGCGGTTGCACGGGGACCGGTGGCGCCTGTGGCTGCGGGGGCGGTTCCCGCCGCTCCGGGGGTCCCGGGCCAGATGCAGGACCTGCTGGGGGGTCTGCGGGACCTGTTGCAGCGCTTTGCTGGGGGTCCTGCGGTGCCGCCGCAGGTCGCACCATGGGTGGGTGGGAGTGGGGACAATGGGGGGGCAGCGGCTGCTCCAGCGGCGGTGGCGGTCGTCCCCCTCGTCAGCGTGACAGCGGCTGTTCCGGCAGGCAGTGTAGCGGGGGACACAAATAAAGATAAGTCAGCGGCGGCCAGGGCAGATATTGTTAGGATTGCTGATGCGGCAAAATGTGAGGTATATGTATGTTTTGAGGGTCCCCTAGGTTCGCATTTGAAGCCAGAGGTGAGAGAAAAAATCGTTAAGGGTGAGTATGTGGAAATTTTTTCCTTGCTTCCTCTGGAAAAATTTAATTTAGACAGGGTGAAGCCCGATGACTCTAAGAAAGAGGACGAGGAGAAGAGGCGTTATCGCCTCATCCCTCGCACCTTTGGAAATTGGTTACAGGCTTATGCAATACTGGCCAGTGTCATTGGCGACAAGAAGCCGGAACACTGTGCGGCATTGTTTTGCTACATGGATGCGATCGGGGAGGCGCACCGCGTGTACGGGGGTACGGGGTGGCTGCGTTACGACGAGCAATTCCGGCAGCGTATGGCGGTACGGCCGTCAATTAGGTGGGACCATAAGGATATTACCTTGTGGATGCGGCTTATGTCTGCGCCGCGGGCGTCGGGCCAGTTTTTTCAGGGGGGGGCCGGGGGGGCCGCAGCCTCGGGACCGTCGGCCGGAAAAAAGTGGGGAGTCTGTTGGCAGTTTAACGAGGGATCCTGCAAGTTTGGAGGGTCCTGTCGTTTCAAACATGAATACTCGGGTTGCGGAGGTACCCACCCCCTATCCAAATGCTTCAAGCGGGGCAGGCGGGGGGGAGACTCTGCGGGAAAGGGGGGTGACGCCGGTGAAAGTGGAAAGGATGCGTCCTTTTCTAGATAGGTACCCGGACGTCGCAGCGGCTCGGTTACTGACGGCGGGTTTTACGGAGGGGTTTCGCATTCCATGTAATTTGACGACGGCGCCACCGCTGGCGGGAAATTTGCGATCCGCTTTGGAACACCCGGAGATAGTTACGGAAAAATTGGGAAAAGAGGTGGCGCTGGGACGGATGGGGGGGCCATTTCGGGAACAACCAATGAGGGATTTGGTGGTTTCTCCATTGGGGGTGGTGCCCAAGAAGGAACCCAACAAATTCCGCCTCATTCACCACCTCTCTTTTCCGAAGGGGGGGTCGGTGAATGATGCCATTGATCCTGAAGCATGTACGGTGTCATACACGTCGTTTGATGCGGCAGTGAGCTGGGTGCGGAGGTATGGAAAGGGGGCACTCATGGCAAAATCGGACATTGAGGCTGCATTCCGACTGCTACCGGTACACCCAGACAGTTTTCGCCTGTTGGGCTGTCGGTGGCAGGAGGAATTTTATGTGGATCGATGTCTGCCCATGGGTTGCTCCATTTCATGTGCGTTTTTCGAAACGTTCAGCTCTTTCTTGGAATGGGTGGTCCGGGACGTGGCAAGGGTGGACTCGGTGGTCCACTATTTGGATGACTTCTTGTGCGTGGGACCCCCTTCCTCCAGAGTGTGTGCGATTCTATTGGCGACATTGCAGCACATTGCGGGAAGATTTGGGGTCCCCTTGGCGGCGGACAAGACGGAAGGCACTACGACGGAGCTCAGTTTTCTGGGGATCGTGATCGATTCCCAGGCAATGGAGTGCCGTCTGCCGCCGGACAAAGTGGAGAACCTCAGGCAAGTGATCAGGGACTTCCTAGGACGCAGCAAGGTCACGTTGAGGGAATTGCAATCATTGCTGGGAAAGTTCAATTTTGCATGTAGGATCATCCCCATGGGGAGGGTGTTTTGCCGACGGCTGTCGGCGGCCACCGCGGGAGCAAAATCGCCTAAACACTTTATAAGATTGACCAGGGAACTGAAAGAGGATCTTAGGGTGTGGCACACTTTTTTGGAGACGTTTAATGGGCGGTCGGTGTGGATGGAGGGGCCGGTCAGTAATTTCGATTTGGACTTGGTCACGGATGCGGCGGGGTCAACGGGGTATGGGGCCTTTTTTCGGGGTCGTTGGAGTGCGGAACCTTGGCCAGATTCATGGAGGGCGGCGGGTTTACTCAAGAACCTAGTGCTGCTGGAATTGTTTCCAGTGGTTCTGGCAATGGAATTGTGGGGGGAAGAGTGGAAGAATCGGAAGGTGAGACTGAATTGCGACAATATGGGGGTAGTGCAGGTCATCAACCGGATCTCCGCTTCATCCTTGCCGGTGGTCCGGTTGCTGAGACATTTGGTGTTGCGGTGCCTACAGTGTAATGTTTTTCTGTATGCGGTGCACATACCGGGGGTGGACAACACGCTGGCTGACTCTCTGTCTCGTTTTCAGTGGGGCAGGTTCAGGGAGTTGGCTCCTACGGCAGAGCGGACCGGGGTGCCGTGCCCGGCGTGGCTGTGGGACACTGCTTTGGACTTGCCGCGCGTTGGATCCAACGGTCGGTGAGTGGGGCGACGTGGACGGCGTACTCTAGAGTCTGGGGGGAGTGGTTCGAGTTTTTGCGACAGGTGGGAGTTGACGTAGGAGATGGGGGTATGGAAGGGGGATGGTTGGTGCTATATTTTGTGTCCAGGCACATGGAGGATGGGGGGTCGGTTTCCGCCATTGAGCGCAAGCTGGCGGGTTTGGCATTTCTCTTTAAGTTGCAGGGGTTGCAGGATTTTACTAAAACTTTTTGGGTAAAACAAACGGTGAAGGGTTATAGGAAAGGAAAGGTAAGGAGGGATTCGCGTAGGCCGGTGTCATTCGCAGTGCTTCAAGCGATCTGCGGCAAACTGGGGGAGGTGTGCGCGTCAGGATACGAGGGGATACTTTTTAGGGCGGTTTTCGCGGTCGCATTTTTTGGGGCTTTTAGGTTGGGAGAATTAGTTAGCCCATCTAAGTCAGTGGCTGGGGGGTTTGGTTTTCAGGATGTTCGAGTGGAGGGAAGAAGCGTTGTGATAATGCTGCGCCGGTCCAAGACGGACCAGGCAGGGAGGGGAACACGGGTGGTGCTCTATGCATTGCCGGGTTCCGAGGTGTGTCCGGTGAGAGCGGTCGAGGAATTTTTAGGAGTACGCCCGGTAGGGTTGGGGGCATTTTTTGCGCACAGGGACGGGACGTTTTTGTCAAGATTTCAATTTGTGACAGTGTTCAGAAAATGTTTGTGTGCTGCGGGGTATGACGGACAACGGTACGCTTCGCACTCCTTCCGCATCGGGGCGGCCACTGAGGCTGCACGGTGCGGGTTGGATGAGGCGGCCGTTAAGAAAATAGGTAGGTGGGAATCTAGGAGATTCCGATCTTACGTGCGTCCGCACTTGCTGGCTGATTGAGTGAGAGGAGGGGGACAATGGGACACGGACAAAGGGATGTGTCGGGGCTGGTGTTTGTACAGTGGAGAAGTTGGAGGTTTGTTGGTGTTATGTGCTACATGAAATCGTTTTTATTTTCAGATTGCAGCTTCCCGTGCCTCGTTTGGATTGTAGGGCACTCTTACGTGTTCTGGGGTGCCAGGAGAGCAGACGCCCGACCGGATGGCAGGCAATTGGGCATTTCCAGGCGGGAGGCATGCGTACGCTGGTTGGGTTTTAGGGGGATGGAATGGAGTAGGGTGGTTCCTGAGGTCAGCCATTACGCCCGGCTCGATCGCCCCCCGGATGTGCTGGTCCTGCATGTGGGGGGAAACGACTTGGGTGTCCGGCCGATGGCGGAACTGATAATGGCAGTCAAGGCGGACTTTATGTCCCTGAGAATGTCCTTCCCAGGTTTAATAGTAGTCTGGTCGGATATGGTAGTGAGGACGGCCTGGCGTACTGCTAGATCAGTGGATAGGCTGAACAAGGCTCGCATAAAGGTCAACCAGGTGGTGGGGAGGTTCGTGGCACGTAATGGGGGGCTAGTGATACGGCACTCTGAGTTGGAGAGGGATGTGGGACTGTTTCATAGAGGGGACGGCGTCCACCTTTCTGATATTGGGATCGATTTGTGGGCCTTGGGGTTTGAAGATGGAATCCGTAGGGCCCTCCGGGTGTGGGGTGGCCCTCGAGGCTAAGGGGTTAACCTCTCAGGCTGTGGCGGTGTCAGGTGGTCTCCAGGAGGTCAAAAAAGGAACAGTATGAAGGAAGTGTGGGGGTCCAGCGGTTATGGACCCTCTCCGTATTCCACCGGAATGGTGTCCGCTGGAACACGGAAATTTGTGTACTGCGGGATAGGGGGTGTTGGTATGCCTTTAAGGCTGGCGGTTGGTTTTTGATTACGTCCCTCAGGATATTGGAAAATGTTATGTGTGTGTTACCTCTTTTTGACCACATGTCTGTATATGGTTGCCATTTTTTATATGGCTGTTGTAAAATCTGTTATATTTGAAAATAATGTAAAGTTAATAAAAGGTATTTATGGTACAAATGGTTAATAAAATTATGGCTGCTATGGCCAATTTTTCTCCATCTCAGGTGTTGCCTCAGTTTTCTTCTAATTTAGTGTACAGAAAGGGGGGGGGGGTTATGGTTTGTGGTCCTAATGGGTTATTATGGGTATCCAGGCTACCTGAGTCAAGAGAAGCCCGGAGCATGAAGCGCAGTGGAATAGTGTAGGGCGGGCATGACTAGGTGCTTGGGACACAAGGGGTTACTAGCTGGGGAGGAAAAAAGGGATAGGCAGGGGGCTGGGCATTAGTTTCCCGGGCTCTGGGAGTTTATTTAAGAAGGGGGCGGAGCTACAGGGATCAGCATCGTGGGGGGAAGACAAGGAAGGAGGCAGTTTTCCCACCCACCCTCCCTGTTTTTTGTCTCGTTTGTGTTGTGCGTGTGTGTTCTTCTTTTGCAGATCATGGATGCAGGTCGTCATAGCAGTAGGAATAGTGGCGGTGTCAGGTGGTCTCCAGGAGGTCAAAAAAGGAACAGTATGAAGGAAGTGTGGGGGTCCAGCGGTTATGGACCCTCTCCGTATTCCACCGGAATGGTGTCCGCTGGAACACGGAAATTTGTGTACTGCGGGATAGGGGGTGTTGGTATGCCTTTAAGGCTGGCGGTTGGTTTTTGATTACGTCCCGCAGGATATTGGAAAATGTTATGTGTGTGTTACCTCTTTTTGACCACATGTCTGTATATGGTTGCCATTTTTTATATGGCTGTTGTAAAATCTGTTATATTTGAAAATAATGTAAAGTTAATAAAAGGTATTTATGGTACAAATGGTTAATAAAATTATGGCTGCTATGGCCAATTTTTCTCCATCTCAGGTGTTGCCTCAGTTTTCTTCTAATTTAGTGTACAGAAAGGGGGGGGGGGGGTTATGGTTTGTGGTCCTAATGGGTTATTATGGGTATCCAGGCTACCTGAGTCATGTGATTAATATGAAATAATATAACACAAATGCTTCACATTTATCATTCATAATTGGATGACACATGTTACATGGAGATTATGAGTGTTCAGTGATAATTTTTTTAAATGTAAACTGGTTAAGATGCACACATCTTTAAAACAATACTCAAGATATAATATAACATTTAACAACTTCTGTTAAATTACAGATGGCACTCAAACTTATCATGCTAGAAAAACATATAGCCAACATTATAATATAAGAATATCCATTTAATTTACTATTTAACCCAGAACAGCACCCTCCCTACCTTATTCCAGCAGTTGTGTCAGGACACAGCCCCTCTATGCACTGCCCAAAATACTATGATAACATTTGAGTTACACTTCCTCCCTGTGCATCTGGGCAGGAAACTGCAGTAGATAATCAGCATACTGAAGTGAACCCAGCTACATCCTTCTCTAAATTTGGGCATCTGCTCTGTCAAGTCAGCTACCCCTTTTGTCAGCACACAAAAGAATGCTGAAATAGTTCCACAAAGAAGAACAATTTTTGTCACCTAAATTAATTAAGTGACATTACACATACACTTTAATACATAAAAACAATTGTCATTATTCTATCCTATTTAACACCAGAATGATGCTTCAGTATGTTAGGGCAGAGCTTTCACTAGAAAAAAAAAAAAAAAATTAAATCCTGCATCTCCCTTTATCTGCTTCTATCCTGACTGGACCTTTACCACTTTAAAAGAATGAGCAGTAGGCCAATTGCATAGTTGCCAACATTTCCAAAACATTTTAGGGACACTTTTTACCTGAAAGCCAGTGTAGATGGAGCAGTATATTATTTGGGGTGGGGCATTCATTTTGTGGTTGTGACCAAAGTGAAATTTTGCAAAGCGTGTCGCAGTGAAAATTGGACGTAGTTTAAATTTGCGCTAAATATTGGGCACGGCTTCAAGGGGGTGTGGCTAAATTAAGTCTGAGATTTTCTTGGAACCGCCGTGCAATTTTGCTCTGGGTCAGAGACTGTTGGCGCAGTGGTGTCGCAAGGCAGTGGGGTGGGGAGTGCAGGCCGCACCAGCAGACACCCGTGGGCAGTGGAACCGCTAATGCCGAATGGTCCTCACCCTTACACTGCGTCTCTCACATCTCGCCGGTTGTCTCACACAGTGGAAGGGAACTGAAGCTGCCTCTCCCTCCTCTCTGTTTACATTTACAGGAGGGGGAGGCGGCTTAGGACTACTCCACTGTGTGAGAGAGAGAGAAGGTGTCCAAGGAACACACACGCTGTTCTGATTTCTGTAAAGTTTAATGTAATGCAAATGTACATGTGCTGGGGTGCGCTATGGGAGGTGAAAGGGGGGTCTGCACTGAGGGGGGTCTGCACTGTTGGAGTGGGGGTGGTCTGCACTCTGCACTGAGTGGGGTTTTCACTGATGGGTATTGGTCTGCACTGATGGAGGGGGGTCTGCACTGATGGAGGAGGTGTCTGCACTGAGGGGGGTCTTCACTGATGGAGGGGGCATCTGCACTGAGGGGGGTCTGCACTGGAAGAGGGGGTCTGCACTGATGGAGGGGTATCTGCACTGAGGGAGGGAGGGTGATCTGCACTGAGGGAGGGGATCTGCACTGAGGGGGGTCTGAAAGGGTCAGAGACTGCTGGTGTAGTACAAGACAGGGCCAGAGACTGTTGGCATAGTACAGGAAAGGGAAGCACACAAACACAAACAAACTTTTCTCAAAAAACTTTAATGCAAAGGTAAAGACCTGGTTCAGACTGTTTGCTTGCTAGAGATTACTGCCGTTAGTACAAGGGACGGTCAAAAACTCCAGACATGGTACAGAGGCTGCAGACCTCAGTGTACTACAGTCAAAGACTGCAGGGCATAGTACAAGAGAGGGTCAGAGACTGCAGGGTGTAGTACAAGACAGGGTCAGAGACTGCTGGCGTAGTACAACACTGGGCCAGAGACTGCTGGCGTAGTACAAGATAGGGTCATAGACTGCTGTCATAGTACAGGAAAGGCAAACACAAAAGGCTTGTCTGAAAAAACTTTAAAGGAAAAATAAAGACCTTGTTCACACTGATTGCTGGAGTTTACAGCACATTCACTGATTGTTTGCTAGGGATTACTGCAGTTAGTACAAGAGACAGGCAGAGACTACAGACATGGTAAAGAGGCTGCAGGCAGCAGTTTACTACAGGAGACAAAGGGAAAAGATTTGATGTCACCAACAAACCACCTCCACCCTGGGGTCAAGTCCTGGGGAAAGAAGTGTGGGAACTCCCACCCAAGATCCACTCCCCCACCAAAAAAAAAAAAAAATTATATGCTCATATGCATAATTACTAAACCGCATGTTCTTTCTAAATCCCGCGATAACTCGCGGCAGACCTCCACAATGTCTCCTGGGAACAATGACAAAAGCTCCCAGGAGACATTGCGGCATCGAGGAAGTGACGGAATACCCGCACACTACCTGATGAATCCATTTACAGGAAGTGGCCAGTAACATAAAAAATTACTAAGGTTCACCTGCCCCTGACAGTGACTCGAGCTGGGCATCGCTGTTTAGTGAAGGATTGGCTTGGGCGGCTCGGCTGCTCTCTGCTGCTCTAGTCCTGCAAAGGGAACTGAGTTCCTGCTGTGAAAAAAGTGCAGGAACTCCGTTCCCACGTGTTCCCGCAGGACTTGAGCCCTACCTCCACCCCAATATATGCAACAAAATACAGGAAATTGCCCCGGGACTTTAAATGAGGTGAATGCGGTTAGCCAACAATTGACAGAGTAAATGCAGTCTTAAAATTGTCATGCAAACATAAACAACATGAATCATAGCCAAGCCCTGAAATTATACATACAGTAAAAAATGTCATTACACGTATCATGGCATAAAATGTAAATTGCAAAGTACACAGGCATGAAAATTAAACCAAACGCGTTTGCAAGACCATGCTCACTTCATCAGGGGTTGATGCGTGTGTAGTACATCTGTAGGGGGGTATAATGAACCAAATAAGTATCAACACAGAGATGGTATCATGACAATTACGGTCCAAAACGCATGGCCCTATACTCACCAAAGGCTGAATCAGACTACCAAATGCTGAATACCCAGAGGTGACAGTAATGAGCGTCCGGCTCGGGAGCTGAGGAGGCAGAGGAAAAACCAGCCCAGGGTGTGTGTCACCAAAGATCTCCCAATATCCATTAATATTGTCAACTGAAACATAAATGCATATGTATCAATAAATTCTGCCGTAACAGCATACAAGTAAAGTAGTATATGATATAAGCATGTATATGCATGAACCAATCTGGTTCAATAATAGTATGGGCTTACAATCTAGGAGACAATAAAAATATGACAAAAAGGGAGTGATAGAGTGTGTGTCCCACACAGAATGTATCAAAGTCCATTGTATATGTCAGCAAAAATAAGAATATACACTGCTCCAAAAAATTAAAGGAACACTTTTGAATCAGAACTCCTGGGTTATTGATCTGGTCAGTTAAGTAGCAGAGGGGGGGTGTATACAAGGGGGGTTGTTAATCAGTTTCAGCTGCTTTGCTGTTAATTGAAATTAACAACAGGTGTACTAGATGGGCAACAATGAGACAACCTCCAAAACAGGTGTTTTTTCAGGTGGAGGTGTCTGACATTTTTTTCCCTACTCATCTTTTCTGACTGTTTTTCACTAGTTTTGCATTTGGCTAGGGTCAGTGTCACTGTCAGAGACTTGCTAGAAGACCCTTGCGCGTGCATTCCAATGGCATGCGTGCGCGTCGGGTGCGTGTGCATCGAGTTTGCATGCGTGCACGTTAGCGCTACTTGGCGCCATTATGCCTTTAAAAGGCCAGCAGCTGTAATGATGCATTGCTTTTGAATAGAGAGAGCAGACTGCGCAAAGGACAAAACAATAACAAAGCTGCTGAACACTGAGGGTCAATAAGTCCTTGGTCAGAGTATGTAAAAAAAGCAGTGCAGCGCTACTAACAAAATGATGAAAGTCCAAAAAAAATAATTAATCAAAATGAAGAGAGGATAAGGGTGACTTCTGGAACCTCAATAGGTGATCGGATGAAGACTCCTTATAAAACAGTCAAGTATCCTTAGATAAAAGTACAAGCCGCTCACCTTAGCAGATGGACCTGTGGGTGAGCAGCAGGTCAAATGCGCTGTCCCTCTAATAAGGGGGTATTATAAGATGATAACGGTGCCTCCTCGGTCGATCCTTTTCTCCAAACCGACTTTCAGTGGCGGATGGTCATCTGGTATACTCTCATGTAGTTGAATGGCATGAAAAAGTATAAAGTAGACACATAGTGCTCTCCGTATAGTAACCAAAATGCAATAAGTTTATTTAAAATAAAAGTACTCACAAAAGAGGCACTATATCCTAGTGCGTAGAATATGAGCATATATCGATAAAATACCAAGTAGGTGGCTGTCCTGACATCAAAATTGGAAGCCCCCCGCACGCGTATCGTCCCACCTTGGGGGAGTAAGGTCGCCTCTACTGCGATGAAGCAGATCACTACGTGCGCAACTGTCCTGTTAAGATGCGTAAGTGTCTCTTTTCAATTCCTGCTAACCTCTCAGCCTTATCTGCCAACACAACCCACCTTGCTCTCCCTCTCTCGTTGCAGCTCCAGGGAAGGACGGTTCCAGTGAACGCTATCATTGACTCTGGCGCATGTAGCTGCTTTATCGATTCCAACTTTGCTAATCAACACAACATCCCTCTGCAGGAAAAGACTCATGGACTTTCTGTTTACCTGGCCGATGGCTCCCGTATAAGATCAGGACGGGTAACCCAGGAAACACTTCCTCTGCCTGCCACCATCACCTCCCAACAAGGAATTGCTGACCCTTGATGTTATCTCCTCTCCCCTGTTTCCCGTGATCCTGGGTATACCCTGGCTCCAAGTCCACAACCCCCAGATCAACTGAGTATCTGGAGAAGTGTCATTCCTGTCTCCCTACTCCCAGAAGTACTGTCTACCTGTACCCCCCAGCCCATCCACTACTCTATTATGTATGGACCCTGACCAAAACCTGCTTCAGTCTGTCCCAAGACCTTACTCCATTCCACCTCATCGCCCCTATGACTGCCCGATCGAGCTTCTCCCTGGGGCCGAAATTCCCTTTGGGTGCATCTTTCCGCTATCAGAAAAGGAACAAAAGGCTCTGAAGGTATACATTGACGAAAATCTGAGCAAGGGGTTCATTCGTCCATCTACCTCACCAGCGGGCGCAGGAATATTCTTTGTCACCAAAAAGGATCAGACCCTTCGCCCATGTGTGGACTACCGTGAACTGAACAACGTCACGGTCAAGAACCATTATTCACTACCCCTGATACCCAAACTCTTCCAAAAATTAAGGTCTGCTGTCATCTTCACCAAGTTGGATCTGAGGGGGGCCTACAATCTGGTCCACATCCGTGCTGGGGATGAGTGGAAGACAGCTTTTCGTACCCCATTTGGCCACTACGAATATTTGGTCATGCCCTTCGGTCTGTGAAACGCCCCTGTCACCTTTCAGCACTTTATCAATGATGTGTTCAGAGACTTTCTTGACATCTTCGTCATTGTCTATCTAGATGACATTCTAGTTTTTTCACGGACGGTATGCTAAGGCAGAGAAATGCGAATTCGAGAAGCAAACCATTCAATTCTTGGGCTTGGTAATCTCCCCTACAGGAATCAAGATGGATCCCCAAAAGGTGTCTGCTATACTGGATTGGCTGGTACCCTTGGATAAAAAAGGAGTGCAACGTTTTGTGGGGTTTTCAAATTTTTATAGGAGATTCATCAAGGGGTTTTCCGCAATAATCACATCCATTACGCAGTTAACCAAGCAGAACTCACGTTTTCATTGGAACCCAGAGGCCCAAAAAGCCTTTGTTACACTTAAGGGGCTTTTTACATCAGTCCGATTCTCAGCCATCCTGATCCTGCACTGCCTTACATCCTTGAAGTGGATGCATACGAAGTAGCAGTTTGGGCTGTCATCTCCGAACGCCAAGGAAGCAAGGACCTAATGCATCCTGTGGGGTTTTTCTCCCGTAAACTCTTCCCTGCAGAGAGAAATTATGATGTTGGTGACCGAGAACTACTTGCCATCAAAGCCGCCTTGGAGGAATGGAGGTACCTGCTGGAGGGTGCTGCACACCCAGTATTAATTTATACCGATCACAAGAATTTAGAGTATTTAAGATCCGTTAAATGATTGAAACCTCGGCAGGCTCGCTGGGCCCTATTTTTCTCACGCTTCTGCTTCCATATCACTTACTGTCCAGGCTCAAAGATCGTCAAGTCGGATGCACTATCACGTATGCACGACAACCCCAAGGATGTATCTGTCTATTTCCTACTATTGAAGGGCACCCCATCTGCTGCTGAGACTGCCCGAGTATTCATCAAGGAGATTATCAAACTGCATGGAGTCCCTTCAAACATCGTGACAGACAGAGGGGTCCAGATCACTTCACGTTTTTGGAGAGCTCTATGTGAGACTTTGAAAACTGAACTTGCTTTGTCTTCAGCCTACCACCCTCAAACCAACAAAAACAAAACTCACACCCCGAAAAAAAACAAGCCTTCTGCACCCCCCAAAGGTATTAACAATCAACCTGGGAGGGGTCCCCCCCCCCTACTAATTATGGTAATCATCCAGCTCAGTATGAGTATTATCCGGCGCCATATGGGGGATCTAATTATAATAGATTTGCTCCAATGGAAAATTACTCAGGGGATTATGACCACTATCATTATAACCCCCCACCGAGCCAATATGCACCTAGACCTTTCAGAGGTCAATTTAGAGGAAATTTTAGGGGGAGACCAGCACAGCAACAAAACCATCCGTCCCAGGGGGGGGGAATGGAGGGGATGGAAAGAACCCTACAAAATCCCCTACAAAATTCCCCAGAAAACCCCAACTACCCCAGTCTACCCCCAGCAATCAAGCAACGAAAAAGAGGGAGACGAGGGGGAACCAGGGCGAAAAAGACCTCGGGACAACTGAGCGAGGGGATCTTTAACCTGGCAGGGGTCGATTTTTCAAGAGCAGAACTGGAAGTCCTGTCAAAAGGTATGAAATTCTGTCCAGACAAAAATATTGACAAATTTGAGGTTTTCATTGAGGTGGAAAAATATATAAGAAAATTGAATATTAAGAAACATTTCTCACAGCAGACCACTACCACTCCCACAGCAAGTGATGACATCTTTGTTCACACAGGGCTTAAGAATAATTCAGTTTTCAACCCTAAAAAAGGAACCCACGACCACGTGGAGGTCTTCAAAAACATGATCCAAGGAGACATCAAAGATCTGGAGGTCAAACGAGCCAATACCGATGGCAGAATCAAAGAGGGTATTAAGAAATTAGAAGAAAACAAGAACATCATCATTCGCCCCGCAGACAAAGGGGGGGCGTGGTAGTGCTAACAAAAAACTACTATGGGGAAATTCAAAAATTAGTAGGCGATGAGGCCACATACAAACTTCTCCGAGGGGATCCCTCACCAAAACTTAATGAGCAACTATTGTTATGGACATCAGAAGGTGCAGCGAAGTCAATATTGACTAAAAAGGAAGCCCTATACTTAGTTCCAAATACACCGAGGACCCCAGTACTTTATATAGTCCCTAAGGTGCACAAAGATAAAATCAACCCACCAGGCAGGCCCATAATTAGTGGGAGTGGATCCTTATATTCCAGGATTGGGGAATACCTTGATACATTCCTTCAGCCATTGGTCATACAAGGCAAATGTTATCTGAAAGATAGTCGGGAACTGATCAAATCCCTATCCTCCTTAAAAGTCACAGAACACACCTGGTTGGTTACAGTTGACGTAGAGTCACTGTATACCAATATCCGACAGGACGACGCCATAGAAGCAGTGACTTTGGCACTTAGGACTGACCCCAGGCTCCCAGAGATCCAGGTTAAATTTCTTGTGGATGGACTCCAGCAGGCGATGGGAAACAATTACTTCTGGGCCTTGGGATCATTCTATAATCAAATCAAGGGAGTTGCAATGGGGGCCCGTTATGCCCCCAGTGTAGCAAACCTAGTATTGAATAAGTGGGAGGCAGAAACCATCTATCAACAAAATCATATATCACTCATCTATTATATGAGATACATAGATGACATTATCCTTATGTGGGAAGGATCATGGACCACCCTGGAAATATTTTTAAATGGATTGAACATCAACCAGTACGGACTTAAATTTACAGCAACATCAAGTCTGGCTTCCATTAATTACCTAGATCTTATTCTAACCAAAAATGGTAATAAAATCAATACACGTACGTATTTCAAAAGTACGGACAGGAATGCGTTTGTACCAGTGAACAGCTGCCACCATCCCAAGTGGTTAAGTACCATCCCGAAAGGACAGTACATGCGACTTCGTCGCAATTGCGATACCATTTCTGATTTCCAATCACAATCTTTGACCTTAACAGAGAAATTTAAAGAAAAGGGTTACTATCCCAAGATACTAGAAAAAGCAACATTGGAAGTATCAAATATGAATCGGGACCAACTTCTGACTACCAAGAAGAAAGCCCCATTCTCAGGAGAATTGGCCTTTTTCTCAGGCTTTCATCGTCAAAATCAGAGCATTGAGAAAATTTTTAAAAAACATTGGCCCATCTTGCTTAAAGACAATGATCTAGCTGCACTACTACCCCCCAAACCCAAATTTGTATACAGACGGGCACCAGGATTGAGGAATATGATCGCCCCAAACGTACCGGACCCACCACCCAGACCTCCTACTTTTCTTGATGGAACAGGATTCCACTACTGTACCAGGTGCAAATCATGCAAAAGCACCATTAGAAAAAGTAGAAAAATCACAAAATTTAAATCCAACATAACCCAAAAAGAGTATACAGTGAAACCACTCATTACATGTGATTCACACCACGTCACTTATTTACTTGAGTGCACGTGCTCGCTACAATATGTGGGCCGTACCACCAGGAAATTGAGAATAAGGGTCAACGAGCACGTGGCTAACATAAAAAGTGGTTTTCCCAATCATAGTGTGTCGCGACACTTTGACCAATGCCATGGCAGGGATCCTAGCCAACTTACTTTTGTGGGTATAGATAAAGTGACTAGCCATTGGAGAGGTACCAATATGACACAGGCAGTCTCCCAAAATGAGACCATGTGGATTCATCGTTTGGGGACGATGCATCCGCATGGCCTCAATATCGAATTGGACCTCAATTGCTTCCTCACTAATTATTAACCAGGGTGTCGAGTTTACACAAAATTGTGCATGTAATTCTTTTATAATTTATCTATTTTAATTTATTGATACAGGGATCATATCAATTCTTAATAATAGTAATTTTAAATAGATTATATTATGTACCCATATGCCATATGCCTTTTTAGATTTTGTTTTACTATCATATTTTATCCATTTAATAATATGGGTTTTTTAGGGATCAATAGGTAGACTTACCTCTTCCTATTTTTATTTTATTTTTAATATGTTTGTCTTTAATGCATGCTATTAGTATCGGATCCAAGTGCTAGTTCCGTTCTATAATTTGAATTGTTGCCTTTCACACAATGTATGTAGCCTATCATTGTACTGATAATATGGGCATAACATTTCATGTAGATGCATTGAGTGGCTGAACGAACGTTATTGGTAATCTCTCTCACGGCACTGAACCTGCTACTGAGGCTGAATACGGCGTTCCCCGCCCATACCAATTGATGGACATATATAAACAACACTCCAGCGTGGTTGGGCACGCCTCCTGAGGACGTTCATAACGAAACATACGTCGGGGCGGCACCCAAACCACGCACGTAACGTCACTTCCTGCTAACGCTGGTTCCGGATATCGCCGAGGTGGAACGCACGCTCCACCAACGAGAGGACAAGACAGCGATATACATTGCGGTATACATTGTGACACATAACCCTACGCGATACAGCCTCAGTGCCGGGTCTCAGGCACTTCTTACGGTAGGCGGCCACTTGGCTCCCTTTATGTAAAGCTTTTAATCTGCAATAAAACGTACTACACTATATTGGCACTATTCTGTTTTTCATGCTAACACTGGGACATCCATGACTGGCATTAACATCTCTGCTAGGACACAGCAGACTCTACAGGTGATCCTGTCACAAGCCATTAATGTCTCCTTGTTTGATACCAAACTAAGGGACATATCCATCTGGTAAGGAGCCATTTCACTTATCCACTTCGGGTGTCTGATTATATGGTGAAGGTGGAATACACTGGAAGCACAATTCTTCAGTTTAACCTGAGGATTTACTTTGGGACTTTCCTTTCTTCAATTTCACTCATTATTATTGGACTGGTTCACTTGAGCCCAGTTCCCACCAATTATTTGGCATAGGGATTTGGGCCAGATTATATATTCAACTAAGCGCACATGGACTTTCACACTAGATCTATCAATATCTAAAGGTGTTTCACTCATTTATATATTTGTACAGTTTAACATTATATAAATATTGTTTCCCAGCGCACCCATCCCCCACCTATCTCCATTGCTATAATCTTCTGATTATTTTTGGGTAGCTGCTTTTTTTCTATTTATTATAAGATATTTTTGGCGCGAGATAGCACATACACAAATATCTGCTATCTGTACCGACCCGGCTCTGCTTGACCATCTGACCTCTCCAATCCCGACCTTTGGCTTGTTTGACCCTGCTTGTCTTCTACTGCCTACCCACTGCCAGACCTTGCCTGAACCTCTGACCATGCTTAGTCTCCTGCATCTGCCGTCTGATTACCTGCTCTGACCCGGCCTGTCTGACCCTGCTATTGCCTGCTGCTCTGTGTTGCACCTAACTTGGCTTGTCTCACCCAGCTCCAGCTTTCTGCTGTTCCTGTACCCACCAGCTCCTGGGTCGCTGACCCAATACAACCGTTACTGCTGCCTACAGTTCCAGCCATCCCTGGAGGATCATCGTCCTGCCACTGTGCCAGACTACTACTACCATCCAGGCACTCCTACCTCACTGTGCTCTCAAGCTCACTGTGCCCACTCCAGTGACTCCTGATCCAGGGATGTAAGAGAGGTCTCCTCCTGCAAATCAGGCTCTAACTACCAGGTATGCTCTATACTTAACAGTCACTACTGGTAGCATGAGGCGATACTTAGACCCTATAAAGTTTGCACAGGCAGTCCAACTCCTCCAGGATGGCACATCAATACGTGTCATTGCCAGAAGGTTTGCCGTGTCTCCCAGCACAGTCTCAAGAGTATGGAGGAGATTCCAGGAGACAGACAGTTACTCTAGGAGAGCTGAACAGAGCCGTAGAAGGTCCTTAACCCATCAGCAGGACCGGGAATCTGCTCCTTTGTGCAAGGAGGAACAGGATGAGCACTGCCAGAGCCCTACAAAATGACCTCCAGCAGACCACTGGTGTGAATGTCTCTAACCAAACAATCAGAAACAGACTTAATGGGGGCGGCCTGAGGGCCTGACATCCTCTAGTGTGCTCTGTGCTCACTGTAGGACACTGTGGAGCTCGATTGGCATTTTCCATTGAACACTAGAATTGGCAGGTCCGCTACTGGTGCCCCATGCTTTTCACAGATGAGAGCAGGTTCACCCTGAGCGTTTGTGACAGACGTGAAAGGGTCTGGAGAAGCCGTGGAGAACTTTATGCTGCCTGTAACATCGTTTAGCATGACCGGTTTGGTGGTGGGTCAGTGATGGTCTGGGGAGGCGTATCCATGGAGTGATGCACAGACCTCTACAGGCTACACAATGGCACCTTGACTGCCATTAGGTATCGGGATAAAATCCTTGGACCCATTGTCAGACCCTACGCTGGTGCAATGAGTCATGGGTTTCTCCTGGTGCACGACAATGCCCGGCCTCATGTGGCGAGAGCATGCAGCCAGTTCCTGGAGGATAAAAAAATTGATACCAATGAATCCCCCACGCTCACCTGACCTAAATCCAAAAGAACACCTCTGGAACATTATGTTTCAATCTATCCCGTGCCGCCAGGTTGCACATCAGTCTGTTCAGGAGCTCAGTGATGCTCTGCCCTGATGTTGTCAGGCATGCATACAAGCACTTGGGGGCCATACAAACTACTGAGGACCATTTTGAGTTGTTGCAATGAAATTTCAGCAAAATGGACTAGCTTGCTGCATAATTTTTTCACTTTGATTTTCGGGGTGTCTTTGAATTCAGTCCTCTGTAGGTGGATCATTTTCATTTCCATTAAATGAAGTGCCATCCTTTCATTCCTAACACATTACTCAGTCCATATCAGTATAGATATCCAGCATGAGATTTTTGCCCATTGAGATCTAATATGTTTTCAAAGTGTTCCTTTCATTTTTTTGAGCAGTGTATGTGTAACAAGGTGCCACTTTTGATACTGATAAAAGACTGCCGTTTGCAGATAAAGAAGGAACTCAGCTGCCTCCAGTGGCCAATTGTTATTATAGCCACCTTTTGTTTGGTTTTACCCTGGTACAGCAGTGGATGTTGGGAATTGAAGTACAGGGAGATAAAGACTCCATTTGCCTGGTCAATTGACAGACTACAATGTCTGTCAACTGCCTGCTGGGTGGAGGAATTTAAGGAGGGGGACATCTTTGGCCCGCTCTCTCTGGACCGCCTCTTCAAGCAAATAGGAGTCTTGTGTTGAGGTCTGTCTCCGGAAGCCTAGGCCTAAGAAGCCTGGACCTACACACGCCTGTGCAGATCACCTATCCTGAGAGGGGGATTCCTGACGGAGTGACCGGATTGATCCCGAAAGCAGCGGTGACCTGTTTGATCGGCAGTGTTTGACGGCCGTGTGGAAGACCAGGAACTGTCGGTGGCAGAAAGGATCAGAATGTCGCAGACTGAGCATTCCGGAGACGGGCACCTGCCCAACAATACTGACTGTGTTGCAGGAAAGTGGATCGTGTGGATTTGCCATTGTTACTTGAAGGCCCACACGCCACGTGCAGGATACTTGTCATCCGGCAGTGACTGAGCATCAGGGGAGTTGCTAGTACGCCATACCCAGACATCTTCTACCAGTTTTATCTGTTCTTTATTTGGATTACAAATTACTCATTGTGCACCACCGCATGCCAACGAGTATATTCGTGAATTGTTGAGAACGATCGTATTGAGGTTTGGTCTGATCAACCTAACCACTATAGTGAGACACATGTTCTAAAGACTGCCTGTTAGGAGAAGTGAGTTGTCGATATATACACCCTTCTATTTAAAGTATTTGGTTATACTAAGTCGCACAGCATTGCTGTCAGTGAGAGCTGGGTGAGGCCTGGTGAAGAGGTGCTTCAGTATTGGATATATCTAACTGAGGGAATCCCTTTGCTGTGCGCTTACACAGGTCTTTCTTAATTGCCATAATCAAACCTGTATTTATTTATTGTTACTATTGACTCTTACAGGGCCCTTTAAGCAGTCCACTGTACTGTATTAATCTGTTCCTTTTACTTTTATTTTTCTTACCAAATAATGTTTCCTTGGTTAAGTGTAAACCTGTGTGCAGTCTATCTATTATCCTGTATGACCAGTGACAATACAGGGTAACAATTTATTTGTAAGTTTTACTGTGGTAGGATATAATTGTGCTCCCCAACAGTCAGTGGGTTCCACAATCCCTACAAATACCAGTTGTGCCAAGGGAGGGTTCGAATCAGTTTCAGGGGTTGATAGCCAGAGTACAGACCCAAACAAACCAACAGCTCCTAGGGGGATAGTGCTACACGTGGGGGCTCATCCGGGATATACTGTTACTCTGCAATTAAGCCCCACCCTAGAGTCGCCAGCATGGACCCTTTTACTTTTGTCCAGTGGTGTGAGCAGAAGGCACCACTCAGAAGCGAGTGTGGCAATTGAACTCCCTGGTGAGAACTCGGATGAAGAGGAGTTTAAGACCATTGTAAAAACTTTATCTGCCCATAGGAAAGCCTGGGTGATTGCCCTCCGGCCAGATCAAGGGACCGCTCGCACCCATGCACTATTGGAATGGAGAGAGAGGGTGCCCGAAAGTTTCAGAGGAAAAAGTGTACAACTAGGAAACAAGACGAAGCTTGATATTGTACACCCAATGGTTCCAGGTGAAGGGCCCCCTGTCACCGGTAAGAGAGAACCGGCGAAAGGAGCAGCCACCTCCCCAGCACCTCTGATTATGATTGGGCCAGAACTCCTCACCGCTCTGGGGGATTTTGTGTCCAAGTGCCAGAAGAGCAACACAGTATGTGTGGAGGCTGAATACAGGAAGCTGAGGATTTTCTCAGGAAAACAGCCCGTACCACTTGAAGAAGAAGAGTTTGACATATGAATAGAACAAGCCATGCAAGCTCTGGAGGAGTGGGAACTGCCAGAGGCCCAGAAAAAGCAGCGGATAAGCGAAAGCCTAAGAGGGGCTTCTGCGGAAGCTGTCAGGAACTTGAAGTTCAGCAATGCCGCCTGCACATTCTACGACTATCTGGTTATGCTTCAGGAAGAGTTTGGATGGTTGGAGAAGTCGGTTGATCTGATCTATCAATTTGAACATACCCTCCAGCACCCAGGAGAGCACCTGTCTGAATAAATCAGATGCTTGAATAAGATTGTATGTCATATTGTGCTCAAGAAAGGAATGGAGCCCTCCACCATAGACCAAGCAAGGATGCAGCAAATCTTAAGAGGGGCTTTGCTCTATGATCCAGTCTGGCTCCATTTGAAAACCTGTGAGGGTGTCATGTCACTAAAATACCCTGACCTTATCAAAGTGGTGAGTAGGGATGAGCCGAACATACCCGGGTTTGGTTCGCACCAGAACGTTCGAACAGACCGACCGTTCGCGCGAACATTTAGAACCCCATTGAAGTCTATGGGACTCGAACGTTCGAATTCAATAGTGCTCATTTTAAAGCCCAATATACAAGTTATTGATGGAAAAGGTCTTTGAGAACCCGGGTCTTGCCCCAGGGAACAAGTATCAATGGAAAAAAAAGTTTTAAAAACTGTAGTTTTTTCTTGAGCAGCGATTTTAATGATGCTTAAAGTGAAAAAAAAACTTTCCTTTAAATATGGTACCTGCTGGGTGTCTATAGTAGTGGCACATGTTTAGAAATGTCCCTGCACAACATGAGATTACTCTCAGAAAAAAGTAATTTAATACTGCCTGTGGGTTTAATGTAATGCTTGGTCCCTGCAATATGGATAAAAATCATTGAAAAATGACAAGACCCAGTGCCGATCCTGACCTCCCTGGGGCCCTAAGCAAAATGACATGGCACATTAAAAATGAAAAGCGGGGGGGCCCTGACGACAGTGTCATGTCACATTAAAGAAAGTTGAGAAGTGGGGGGAGGGGGTGTTCTGCTGTCGGAAATTACTCAGCCAGCGAGTTTAGAAGCGGGGTGAGGGGGCGAAAATGACTTCTCACTAGGCGGGGCCTCTAGTACTTTGGGGGGCCCTTCACGGCTTTGCGGGGCCCTAAGCGGCTTGCATAGTGAGCCTATAGTGAGGATCGGCCCTATATACTTTGAACAGCAGTATACAGGCGTTGCAAACAAGATAAGGACTGTAGGTTTCTTAAGTAGAATCAGAACCATGTCATACTTTGCTCCTGCATATTGCACAATTTCCTAAAGAGACCCTCAACAAACTACATGACACTTGTGCCTGATGAGGCCACTGATGTTCCAGTGGTGGTGGCCCGTGAGACTGTCCATACAGGCTTGGCCCCCCAAAGTGCACGTGCTGTGTGGCAACAATATGTCGATTATTTTAGGGGTGGGGGGGGCCATTACAATGCCAGATCTTGGCTCAATAAATAATTTATTTGTGAAATAAAAATTCTAGAGAAAAGGGGGGTTGCCATCCGGGGCCTCCTTTGAACAAATTCTGTGAAGAACTCCTGTTCTCTGAAGGCCTCCATTATTTCTGCAAGTCAAAATTTAGCAAAAAAAACTAATGTAGGTCAAGCCTTAGCTTTCTCCCCATATCTAACCCACAAACTCATCCACTGATCATAAAGTCCAAAAATCAAGTTTCGTATCGTCGTATTGCACGATCGTTTTTCCGACCTTTTCTACCGACTGTGAACGATGTTCTCATTCACGAAATATCCCTTTATACACTGCGCATGTGAGAAGCTCCGCACGTTTCCACGCCCATGACAATCGTTCTAGTGATTGACACGCCCCTTTTCAGTCGGTCAATGCAAGAGTCAGAAGAAATGATGGAAGACAGCAAGCTGCAACCAGGCAGGAGAGAGGCCAGGCACACACCAGGAGGAGTAGGAGGTACAAAGCCACCAACATGAGCTTCGAAGAGATGGTGGCTGTTCTTAAAAAGGAGGACTACGACGGCAAAAAAGGGCCTTACAAGAACCCCAATAAAGTGAAGGCCCAGATAATAGAGAAGGTGCGGAGGACTCTCCATGCAAAATTTGGGGTGCAGAGGTCCAGGGAGCAGTTGCGCAAGCGATGGTCTGATTTGAAAATCAGAGAGCCGGACCAGATGGAGAGAATTGGAAG
The DNA here is from genome assembly GCF_905171775.1 of Rana temporaria. Classification (NCBI taxonomy): domain Eukaryota; kingdom Metazoa; phylum Chordata; class Amphibia; order Anura; family Ranidae; genus Rana; species Rana temporaria. The sequence goes on from NC_053499.1 coordinate 103,129,694, forward strand.
AGTTCTCAGAAGACGTAAGTAAATTTCATGTGTACTCTGAATATTTGTTTTTATTATTTTGCGTCATTTGGTTTTCTTTCAGGTTGTGTATATAGACAGTCCAAGAATAGATGTTTCAAGGTTCATGTTTGTGGGCATAATAATTGGTTGTTCATTGTATTTAAGATCTTTCTATGTGAGACCAATTTTTTATTTAATGTAGATGTGTTATTAACTAGATTTAAATAATCCAACTTAAGTCAAAAGGAGAGTATGCTCAGCACAGCAGTTGATTACACATATGGACTCAGTAGCACAATGGTTGGCATGGCCGATCCGCCCTATAGGCTCGCTATGCAAGCCGCTTAGGGCCCGCCAAGCTGCGAAGGGCCCCCCAAATAACTAGAGGCCCCGCCTAGTAAGAAATCATTTTCGCCCCCTCACCCTGTTTCTCAACTCGCTAACTGCATGGGAGAAGAGGCAAGAAGTCAGCACCCCTTGCTTCTCAATTTAATGTAAGATGTCATTTCCGACAGCAGAACACCCCCTCCCCCCACTTCTCAACTTTCTTTAATGTGACCTGTCACTGTTGTCAGCGCCCCCCGCTTCTCATTTTTAATGTGCCATGTCATTTTGCTTCGGGCCCCAGGGAGGTCAGGATCGGCACTGAGTGTTGGTCACAAGAACAACCTTTAGCGTGTCACACAGAGGTGATCCAGTGTATACTTGTTGTTTTTCCATGTAGGAAACTTGTCCAAAGATAGAGAAATGCAGCAGCTTTGGTAATGGATAAAATCCAGTGTTAAGCTTAGAAGGATTGTAAAAGCAGACAATTGTGCCACACTTTTTAAAAAGAATGATTGATATTCCTCTTTCAGGCCTCTAATCTTTTTCATTCATCTATCCCTTTTTTTACAATCTCATAGGTCGCAATCAAGCTGCAGAAGTGGAGGCGACCAACCCCACACAGTGCCAAGCCCCACCCTCGCCGGATGTACAGGAAGTGCAAAATGCCACCACATCAGGTCAGTGTCATACAGCACAGCTTCAGGTAATGCTAATTGGGGAGATAGGGCACAAATAGAGGACACAAACATCGCCCTGGAGAAGATCATAAGGAACAACAGAAAGGTGGACCAAAACCTCAAGAATATTATTGATGTTCTGACGAGGGTTTAAAAAAAAAAAAAATAGATGTAGACAAGTATTTAAAAGCAAAAATATAGTTATTAAAAAAAAAACAATTTATATTAAGATATTTAAAAAAAATGAAAATGACACATTTTAAGTGTGATACAATAAATACAGTATTTTCGGATACTCAACAATGTCTGGCTTCTTATTATATCAATGCTGCCTAAAAGAACAAATCTAGATTTGTGGTGTTTACATTGACAATGATGAGTATTTAGTAAAGGAAAATAAACATGACACTATGATAACGTAGGAGAAAGCTAGAATGAACTCAAATTAGAAAAGAATCAAACCAAGAAAATTACTAGAACAGGGGCAGAAAAATTAGGCCTTAGGCACTGGTGGCTGTGTTACAACACTGCAACCCTTCACAGATACTGTAATTGGAGCCTAGCAAAGAGCCACATGCAAAGTATTGCATTAAAAATTGTTATTAGATGCCCCTGTTAAACAGGGGCAGAGACATTGGGCCTTATGCCGCGTACAGACGGTCATTTTTTGTGATGAAATAAAATGACATTTTTAAAAATGTCAATTAAAATGATCGTGTGTGGGCAAAATGTCATTTTATGTCTTCTGAAAAATGACAAAAAAAAAATTCGAACATGCTCGAATTTTTTGTGTCGTTTTTCAAAATGTCATTTTTTGTGTCAATGAAAATGATAGTGTGTGGGCAAAACGACGTTTTTAAACCCGCACATGCCCAGAAGCAAGTTTTGAGACGGGAGGTAAAACTACCATTCATAATGGAGTAAGCACATTCATCACGCTGTAACAGACAAAAAAGCACGAATCATCTTTTACTAACAAGTAACCAGCTAAAAGCAGCCTCAAGGCGAATAGAACTTCCCCTTTAGAGTGCCGTCACTTTGTTCATCATTTTTCAAAATGATGGTGTGTATGCTACATCGTTTTTGAAAATGAAGTTTCAAAAATGTCGTTTTTTTTCATCACTTCAAACGTCATTTTTTTTTATCACAAAAAATGACCGTCTGTATGGGGCATTATGCACAACACAACACTGCAACCCCTCAGATACTGTAATTGGAGCGCAGAAAAGAGCCACATGCAAAGTATTGCATTAAAAGTTGTTATTATCTTCAGACAATCGAACAGTTTGGGACTTTTTCCGGCCTTAAAATCAATTGGGGTAAGTCCCAGATTCTTCCTCTTGACAGCTTCCCACCGACTGAATTTCAGGACAGTTTGCCATTACAATGAGTAAGTACCATCAAATATTTAGGGATCTGCATATCCAGAACACCGGCGGATTATGTAAATTTGAACCTAGACCCCCTAGTTTCCCATGTTAAATCCAAACTGCGGACCTGGGCCCGTCTGCCACTGGGGGTTTGGGGCAGAGTGAACCTCATCAAAATGATCCTCCTGCCCAAGATACTCTATGTTCTTTGGCACTCCCCGGTGTACTTACCCCTGAAACATTTTAAATCCCTTGAGGCCCTTCTGAAACCTTTTGTATGGAGAAACAATAGACATAAATTGGCTTGGCAGGTGCTTAAAAACCCCACAGACTTGGGGGGCACAGCCCTCCCTGATTTTAATCTTTACTACATCGCCTCGCAATTATCCCAACTGTTTCATATCGACAAGACGGACAAGGAGCGGTTTCTCCAGCTGCTTTGCCCGAGATGGGCTCGACGCACTGAGGACCCAATCTACGCACTGACCGTGGGCTCTGGTGGTGTGGGTCTGGGGGATGACAGACAGACCCTGCTGTATCATTACAGACGCATATGGGACTTAGCTTCTACCAAGCTAGGGATACCAATCTACAATGATTATACTCCCTTATGGCACAATAAAAACCTGTCAGAATTTCTACATCTGCCTGACGCAGACCGATGGTCTAATTATGGTATCCTCTACCTGAACCAACTGTTCGCTAACGGAACCCTCAAACCTTTCTCCACGCTTAGTGAAGAATTCTCACTCCCCAGACACATGCTCTTTCAATTCTTGCAGATGAGACACGCGGTTCGGGCTCAGTTTTCGGGGGCCAACCCCCAGTCTGCCCCTAATCCACTTATAGCCATAATTAAAAGTACTGATCCCCGCAAATTAACGTCCGCCTTTTACGGTATGCTCATTACCCCCGTTTCAACCAAATTGGCATATAAGCTTAAACCTCGCTGGGAGAGAGTGTTGGGCCCCCTGGAGGATGAGGAGTGGGAAGAGGCTTTGGAATCCTGCAAGGCTGTCTCGCCCAAGCTCTCCGACAGGTTGACCCAAATCTATATAGTTCATCAGGCATATCTCACCCCCCTCCGGGTTGCCAGATATAGAAGCACCCAATCTACGCTCTGTCAGATGTGTGGGAGGGAGGTGGGTACGTTCTTTCATTTATTATGGTCATGTCCCAAGGTGCAGGGCCTGTGGACACAAGCGGTGACATTTCTGCACGATCACATGGGCTCTCCGGTTGCGCTGGACCCAAAACAGTGCCTACTTGGGGTGCTTCCGGATACTATAGACAAATACACGAGGACGTTCCTGCATGAGACCTTGTTCTCGGTGCGGAAGGTCATTGCTCGGAACTGGATGCGACCCGTACCCCCTAGACTTGTGGAGTGGAAGGTGGAGGTCAATAATAATCTTCCATACAAAAAGATTATGTATATTAACAGGGAATGCCCGACCAAATATGATAAAATTTGGGACCGCTGGTTACAGGACCCTGATACTTGTACGTGAGTCACCACAGGTCTATGCTGCCAGATGGGTGGCCTGCGCCTAGCTGGGCGCTCCGGTGCAGGTCTAGAGTACCTGCATGGTGGGCACCAGACTGCTCTCTTGGCCATGACACCGGCTTTGAACTGTTGGTATTCTGAATGCTGCACACCCTCATATCATCATTGACACTTTAGATGTATGTAATGACATGTATGCACTCTCTGTTACAATAAAGTTGTGTGGGAAGGGGAAGAAAAGGGGGGAAAAAAAAAAAAAAGGGAAAAGAACACTCCCTTACTGAATCCGGATATGTTAAATGTCACATTTTTCATGCTAAAATTCATGTACAAATGCTAGTATGATTGTACGACTGTTACTTTTGATTATAAATAAAACTTTGTTTTGATAAAAAAAAGTTGTTATTAGACGCCCCTTTTAAACAGGGGCAGAAAAATTGGGCCTTAGGCACTGGTGGCGTAGCCCAGAAACCAAAATTTTCTTACTAGCTATCAGGAAGATCAGTGAGGAGGAAAAGGATATTCAGTCAGCAGCATAACAGGACAGTCACTCAGCATCAGCGTAGGCAGTCTCCAAGGGATCTGTCATTTGAAAAAAAATATTCAGTTACATCTGCATCAGGTGCTTGGTAGCTGGTGTTGATCCAAGCCTGAATCATTTTTATAAAGGTCAGTCGATCAACGGAGTCGGTGGAGAGGCGTACCCTGTGATCGGACACAAAACCTCCAGCAGCACTGAATGTGCGTTCTGAAAGAACGCTGGATGCAGGGCAAGCCAGTAGCTCAATAGCGTACTGTGCAAGCTCTGGCCAGTGATCCATCCTAAAGACCCAGTATGCCAGAGGATTTTCGGTGGGGAAGGTGTCCAAATCTGATCTTGCCCCTAGGTATTCACGCACCATGTAAATCAAACGCTGGCGATGGTTGCTGGAACCGGTCATACCTTGGGGCTGCGGACCAAAAAATTGTCTGAACGCATCGGTCAGACGTCCACCTTCTCCACCACTCCTTCTGTGACTCACCGAAGCCTCAGCAACACGTTGTCCAGGACCTGGATTTGGTAATCCCCCAGGTTCTGGGAACGCGTTGCACAGAGCCTTCTGCAAGGCCTCCCGAAGATGTTTCATCTTCATCTCCCTCTGCGACGGCAAGATAAGCTCCGCAACCTTACTCTTGTAACGTGAATCAAGGAGAGTTGCCAGCCAGTAATGATCCCTCTCCTTGATACCACGAACACGAGGATCCTTACGCGGGGTTTGCAGGATCAGGGAGGCCATGCAGCATAGGTTTGCTGAGACATTCGGGGCACAGTCCTCTGGGTCACTGAGGACGACAGGATCTGCAGCCACCTCATCCCAGCCACGTAAAAGTCCACGGGTTCCTTGGGACTGTAAGTGATCCCTTGAAGACTGCTGCTGCTGAGTGCTAGGCTCCACATCCATGCTGCTGATACAATCCTCCTCCTCCTCCTCCTCCTCCACCTCGTCCTCCTCCTCCTCTTCCTGTGTGGTAGGCGGGCATGCAGGACCACTGTCTGGATAAAGGGGGCCTTGAGAGTTAAGGAAGTCTTCCTCTTCCTCCCTCTGTTCTACCTCAATGGCCCTGTCCATTATTCCACGTAGAGTGTGCTCCAACAGCTGAATTAGAGGGACAGTCTCACTGATGCATGCACTGTCACTGCTCATCATCCTCGTGGCCTCCTCAAATGGTGAAAGGACAGTGCATGCATCCCTGATCAAGGCCCACTGGCGTGGTGAAAAAAAACCAAGCTCCCCTGACCCAGTTCTGCTGCCATATTGGCACAAGTACTCATAGATTGCCCTCTGCTGCATGTGCAGCCGCTGCAGCATAGCCAACATAGAGTTCCATCTGGTGGGCATGTCACAGATTAGGCGGTTCTTGGGCAGGTTGTATTCCCTTTGGAGGTCTGTCAGCCAAGCAGTGGCATTGTATGACCTTCGGAAATGCACACAGACTTTCCTAGCCTGCTTCAGGACATCCTGTAAGCCCGGGTACCTGCCCAAGAACCGCTGCACCACCAAATTGAGAACATGAGCAAAACAGGGCACATGGGTCAGTTTTCGCTGTCGCAGGGCAGAGAGGAGGTTGGTGCCATTGTCGCCAACCACCGTTCCTGGCTTAAGCTGGCGTGGCGTCAACCACCTCTGTGCCTGCCCCTGTAGAGCTGACAGAACCTCTGCCCCAGTGTGACTCCTGTCTCCCAAGCACACCAGCTCTAGCACTGCATGGCATCTTTTGGGCTGCATTCCTGCGTAGCCCCTCGTACGCCTACGGAGCACGGCTGGTTCAGAGGAAACATCAGCACAGGAAGAGGCCACAGAGGAGGAAGAAGAGGAGGGGGTGGAGGATAGAGGTGTGTCACAACCAGTAGTAGTGTTTTGGAGGCGTGGTGGCGGAACAACCTCCAACACTACTGTACCTTGCCCTGCGTCCTTCCCAGCTGCCAGCAGAGTCACCCAATGCGCCGTGAAAGAGAGGTAACATCCCTGTCCATGCCTGCTGGACCATGAGTCAGCGGTAAGATGCACCTTACCACTGACCGCCCTGTCCAGCGAGGCATGGACATTGCCTTCCACATGCCGGTAGAGAGCGGGAATCGCCTTCCGTGCGTTTGGGTACTTGCCACTGAGGTACCGCACATTGCACAAACTCACGGAAGGGGGCAGAATCTACCAACTGAAAAGGTAGCAGTTGAAGTGCTAGCAATTTCGCTAAGCTAGCATTCAACCGCTGGGCATGTGGATGGCTGGGAGAGTACTTCTTTCGGCGCTGCAGCAGCTGGGACAGGGAAATTTGTCTGCTACCATCAGTAGATTTCCCGCATTTACTACTAGGTTGTGACACACCTATTTCTACACCTTCAGTCCTATCAGTGCAGGCTTCTGAGAGGACTGAGTGTCTTGTGGGGTTGGAGCTCCCAGCTTATGAGGGGCAAGGGGAGGTCCGCTTTGTTCTTTGGTGTGGGTCTTTCTGGTATGCTTGCCAACGAACTGAATGGCAGGTCGACATATGTCTGGTCAAGCATGTGGTGCCCAAGCGGGTGAGGTTTTGGCCACGCGAGATACGCTTGAGACATATGTTGCGATCTGATGCACATGTCTCAAAAAAAGGCCCACACCAAAGAACTTTTGCAGTACCGCTGAGATGCAGCAGCGCCCTGCACAGGCGTAGCTCTGCGATGTAATGCAGTTGGTGTGCTGCCCTTAAGCTGTCCCCTGGAGGGCATCCTGCCTCCTTGGAGATGTGCCTGTGCCTCTTCCTCCTCCTCCTCTTCCTCCTCCTCTCTCCTATCAGGCACTCAGGTAGAGTCAGTGACCTCATCATCCCCTCCCTCCTCATCACTGTCGAAAACCTGGCAGTATGCTGCAGCTGGGGGAACATGACTGCCAGATTGCTGTCCCCCTCGGGCACCCGCTCTCTCTGGGCTCACAACAATGCCTTCCTCTATCTGTGTTCCGTCATCGGAGCCTTCAAAACGCTGCGCATCTTCATGTAGCATGTACCCAACACTGTGTTGAAACAGTTCGGGGGACTCCTCAGGAGGACATGGTGGGACTAGGGAAGGATTGTGTGATGCCATTGTGCACAAGGAAGAGGACGCCTTGGCAGCTGCTTTGCCAGATAAACTAAGCTCAGCCTGGGTGAGAGAGGATGAGGAGGATGAGGACGGCTTGGTCATCCACTCTACTAATTTCTCTGCATGTTGAGGCTCAACACGGCCAGATCCCGAAAACAATGACGAGCGTGTCAGACGGCCATGTCCTGAAGAGAATGCATCGTGCCCACCACCAGCGTTGCCTCTAGATGCAGAGACTGTCCAGTAAGAGCAACTGCGTTTATGGGCAAAAACACAGCAAACTTATAGTAAGATCGACTGAGTTTATCGGCAAAAACACAGAAAACGTATAGTAAGTTCGGCTGAGTTTATGGGCAAAAACACAGCAAACGTATAGTAAGATCGACTGAGTTTATGGGCAAAAACACAGCAAACATGCAGTATGATCGACTGCGTTTATGGGCAAAAACACACCAAACGTATAGTAAGATCGACTGAGTTTATGGCCAAAAACACAGCACATGTGCTTTAACAGCGACTGCGTTTATGTGCAAATAAATAACACACGTGCAGTAACAGCTAATGCGTGTATGTGCAATTATATAGCACACATGTCATGCAGTAACAGCATCTGCGTGTATGTGTGCAATTAAATAGCACACGTCCACTAACACTGAGTACTATGTTTCAGGTAAAACTACACTGCATGCAGGCAATTCAACACGTTAGAGCACTGCAGCTAGCACAAATAAATTGCCTAATAGGAATAGCTGATCTAGCCAAGCTATACAGTGTATAAATATATGTACAACGCTAGGAAGGATGTATATATATCCTCTTGTATATATATCCTCTACACACTGCAAATTTAACTATACTGACTAGCCGTCCTGCTCTATCTATCTATCTATCTATCTATCTATCTATCTGGTAGAAAAGACACTGTGGGCCAGATTCAGGTACATCTGCGGCGGTGTAACGTATTGCATTTGCGTTACGCCGCCGCAAGTTTTACGGGCAAGTGCTTGATTCACAAAGCACTTGCCTGTAAAGTTGCGGCGGCGTAGCGTAAATCCCTCCGGTGCAAGCCCGCCTAATTCAAATGATCCGGGTAGGGGGCGTGGATCATTTAAATTAGGCGCGTTCCCGCGCCGAACGTACTGCGCATGCTCCGTTTTGAAATTTCCCGCAGTGCTTTGCGCGAAATGACGTCGCACCGACGTCATTTTTTGAACTTCGACGTGAGTTATGTCCTTTCCTATTCACGGACGACTTACGCAAAAAAATAAAATAAAAATTTGATGCGGGAACGACGGCCATACTTTAACATGGCAAGTCTAACTATAGGCCACAAAATAGCAGCTTCAACTATACACCGGGAAAAGCCGACTAGCGGCGACGTAACAGAATGCGACGGCCGTGCGTACCTTCGTGGATCAACGGAAAATGCTAATTAGCATACCCGACGCGGAAAACAGCGCAAACTCCACCCAGCGGGCGCCAAAGTATTGCACCTACGATCCAAAGGCGTACAAAGCCGTACGCCTGTCGGATCGAAGCCAGAAGCCATCGTATCTTGGTTTGAGGATTCAAACTAAAGATACGACGCGGCAAATTTGAAAGTACGCCGGTGTATCAGTATATACGCCGGCGTACTTCTTCTGTGAATCTGGCCCCTGTGTCTCTATCTATCTCTCTCTCTCTAACTGACTGTCTGTCTGTCTGACTTGTCTTTAACAGAGCCGGAACACACTACACGAGGCCGCCTTGCAGGCAGCCTTATATAGTGTGGGGCGTGTACTAAACCCCCATAGCCATAATTGGACAAAGCCACCCTGGCTTTGGCCAATTATTGTTCTTTGTTTTTTGTGCCTTGTGATTGGCCAAGCATGCAGGGTCATGGTGCATGCTTGACCAATCATTAGCACGCAACTCCGCAGTGAATTATGGCCCGGCGCGCGTCACTCGAATTTGGCGCAAACGACCCGTTTTGTTCGAAATTCGTCCAACGCACAAACAGACGATGTTCGAGTCGAACATACGTTCGAGTCGAACACAAAGCTCATCCCTAGTGGTGACAGATGACGAAGCACTGTTAAATGACCAGCGAGCAACTACTTCACCAACCCTAACCCCTTTGGATGGAGTCAGATCGGCTGTGACAATGGAACCGGACTCTGAAGTGGCCACTCTAAAGTCTCAGATGGCACAAATGACGGAAATGCTAACTTCACTGATGGCAAAGGTCTCTGAGACTGTTAAGGAAGGAGAAAAACGGCGACCAAGGCGACCCCGACCATATCTACCTCCTCTCCTTCAAAGGCAAGAAACGACAAAGTATGTTTCAATTGTGGAGGAATTGGGCATCGTCAACGAGTGTGCCCCAGTCTGGGGAAAGCTGCTTCCCAATACCGCAAGCCGGCGGAAAACTCCAGAGGGCCCCGGTGAAGGAGTCAACTGGGTGCCCATCAGTTCCAGTTAACTCCAAAGAATCCAACGAAGCAGGAAGACAGCAAAGGGGACACAAACACTTGCCACACATCCCTGTTGCCACCCCTGAGCGACCTGCTGCCTTCCATTCCACATCTCAAAATACTCAATGGCAGAAAGTCAGTGCACACCAGACCCAACAGAAGCCAGGGCCCAATAGAGGCCCCAGGAAAAGAGGAGTAAGGGTGCAGTTTACAGAGCCAATTAAGAAGGCCTCTAAAAAAGAGATTCCCGTCAAGCTAGTGGGGCCTTTCCCAGTGATTTCGATACAAGTGGAAGGGATCTATACCAAGGCCCTCCTAGACACTGGAGCCCAAGTGACTTTCCTGTATAGAGATTTCTACAATAAACACCTTCAACATCTGCCATTACATAAGCTGGAGGAGCTAGAGATCTGGGGTAAGCTGACCTTTGACCCCTCAGTGGCAGGAGAAGCAGAGACCTTTGATACATTAGCAGTCGTCTGCCCTCGTCCACCCAAAGCTGGTGAAAGTCCCCTCATCATAGAAACCAACACTGACTTAGTCAGGAGACTTCTGACGCCCCTGGTACAGGAGCAGGAAGCTCCCACCAGAAGAGTCCACCCCATGTTGAAGCGAGTATATCAGCGCTTGGTATTAGAAAAAAAGGGCCCCAGCATAAGGAGTTGGCAGAATCTGGAGGCTAGAAAAAAAGGAGAAGGTACTCCAGCCCAGAGAAGTGGCTTGCTTGAGAGCTTCAGTCAAGCTTACTTGGAAGCAACCTGGCCCTTTTGTTGTCCTTGAAGCGGACCCACGGAAGAACAAAGAAGGGATAGAAGTGATTCCCAAGGTGGTTCCTCTAAAGGCTCTGCAGAGAAGTCACGGCAACGTTTCAGTGAGTGTTAGAAACACTATGACTACACCGGTAAAGATACCGGCCAGAATGTTGTTGGGCCAGGTGAACTCAACCACCCCAGTTGCCCCATCTGACTTGAAGAAGAAAGAGAGGGGCGAGGTCACCATGGAGCAGTTCTGTTCGGGAAACACAGCTCTCCCACCGGAGTGGAGGGAGAGGGCCAAGGCCCAACTTGCCCGGTGGCAGAAGATATTCTCCAAGGATGAATATGATGTGGGGTGTGCGAAGAGTGCTACCTACAAGATCCGATTAGAGGAGGACAAATCGTTCAGAGAGAGAGTCAGATGGGTCCCTCTGGGCGACCTGGAAGATTTACGTGAGTAGCTAGCGGAACTCAAGAGGACGGGAATCATCCGAGAGTCTAGGAATCCCTATGCCTCCCAAATAGTGGTAGTTCGAAAGAAGAATAGGTCATTGAGGCTATGTATCGACTACCGAACATTGAACCTGGTGTATCTAGACGATGTTATCCTGTTTGGTAGAATCCTGAGAACAACACGAAGAGAGGCTGGAGTAGGTTCTAAAGAGGCTCCACGAAGAAGGCTTGAAGCTCTCCCCCGAGAAGTGCCAATTATACCAGTCCTCGGTACACTACCTGGGCCACATTGTGTCTGCAGAAGGGGTGGCCACCGACCCAGAGAAGCTGGTTGCTGTCACTTCCTGGCCAAGGCCTACCAACGTAACTGAGCTACAGTCATTCCTGGATTTTTGCTCATACTATAGAAGATTTGTGGAGGGGTTTGCCAAGATAGCCAGACCCCTTACTGAACTTTTGAAGAAAGAGGGAGAGGATGAAGTTCTGGGATCAGACCAACCCGTAAAGTCCCCCATGAGGCCCAGGAAAACTAAAGAGTCTATCCAGGACCAGTGGACCACCAAGTGCGAAGAGGCCTTCACTCAGTTAAAGGAGAGTCTAACCATTGCCCCTGTCTTGGCCTACGCAGACACCATGAAGCCCTACGAACTGCATGTTGATGCCAGCCGAGATGGATTGGGCGGAGTGCTTTATCAGGAACACGATGGTCACCTGCGGCCTGTTGCCTATGTGAGTAGGAGTCTGGCCCTCGCTGAGAAGAATTACCCCACACACAAGCTTGAATTTTTGGCCTTAAAGTGGGCGGTTGTAGACAAACTAAGCGACTATTTGAATGGGGCTAAGTTTGTAGTGAGAACCGACAATAATCCACTCACCTATCTTCTCACCACCGCCAAGCTGGATGCCACGGGACATTGATGGTTGGCTGCCCTTTCTGGTTTTACCTTCAGCCTAAAATATCGACCAGGAATTGGGAATAGGGATGCTGATGCCTTATCAAGAAGGCCCCATGGTCTCCGCGACCCCGGCGAAGAATGGACTCAGTTGACCCCAGAAGGAGTGCAGGCCCTATGCCAGGGAGCCAAACTCCAGGTGGGAGGAGGATCCCTGGCCAAAGAGATCGGGGTTACCACTGTCGGGGTACCCAAGTGTTATTGTACTGTAACACAAGTAGTAGAGAAAGGCCGACCAAAGTTGTCTAAAAAAAGACTTAAGGAGAGATCAAGAGGAAGACTCTCTGAGAAGACTAGTATTGAAGGCCTTAGAAGAACAATGCCCAGACATGTTACTCACAGACTCTCCGAAGCAGGCCCGACTGTTTCATAAAGAATGAGACCGGTTTCAGATACATCAAGGGGTGGTCTACCGAAGGGGCTCCTCTGATGGTCTGGAAGAGAAGTGGCAACTGTTCCTGCCAACTAAACACAGAGAAGCGGTTTTAACTGAAAGAACCTTCCAATTAGTGAGAGACAGGTTTTACTGTCCCTACATGCAGGAAGACTTTGCCTCACCGGGCTGCCCCAATGGGCCATCTTCAAAGTCAGGGACCCATGGAGCTGGTGTGCATTGACTTCCTTTGCCTAGAGCCTGAGCTGAGTGGACAAGGGAATGTTTTAATAGTGACTGACCACTTTACTCAATATGCTTAAGCATTCCCAACAAAGGATCAGCAAGCTTCCACCGTGGCGAAGGTCTTAGTGGAGAAGTTCTTCATCCATTATGAATTACCACAGCGTATACACTCAGATCAGGGGAGAGACTGAGAGCAATCTCATAAAAAGACTGTTGGATTTGTTGGGCATTAAAAAGTTCAGAACCACTCCTTATCGGAACGGTTCAATCATACCCTCTTAGACATGCTGGGAACTTTGAGCACAGAGAAGAAGCAGCAGTGGAATAAACATGTAGCTGCCATCGTACATGCCTATAACAATACTACAAGTGATGCAACAGGGTACTCCCCTTACCGGATGATGTTTGGAAGAGAGGCTCAACTTCCAGTTGATCTGGCGTTTGGCATATCCCTTGACCACACTTCAGCAACCTCTCACAAGTGGTATGTGGATCGGCTGCGGAGAAGTCTAAAAACGGCCTATGAGAAGGCCCAAGCTACATTAGACCAAAGAGGGTTGAGGAATAAGAAGAACTATGACCTCAAGGTCAGGATACATGACTTGCAGCCAGGGAATAGAGTACTGCTAAGGAATCTGGGCGTTCCTGGAAAGCACAAATTGTCAGACTGCTTGAAATCTCAGCCATATGTTATCTGCAAGCAGCTACCGGGCCCTCCAGTATACCAGATCAGGCAGGAAGGTAGCACAGGCCCACTAAAGACTTGGCACCGGAATCACTTGTTGCCCCTGTCTGAAGCAGTTCGCTTACCTCCGATGTCAGATTCCCAAATGAACCCCTCAACTTCTCGAGAGTCCCGGTCAGTTACCCGGTCTAAGTCAATACTCCAAGAAGTGGAAAGCGAAGATTCTAAGGATGAGGAAATGGAATCAGATTGGCTGTGGTCGTCTCAATTGTCAGAACCCATAACTGCTCCTCCATCCGCAACTGAAGTGACTGAAAGTGAGTCAGAGAATGAATCAGATTCTCCATCAATAGGAGACCTTGAAGGGGCTTCATATCTTTCGAAAGGAGAGCCAGATGCTCAAGAAGAGGCAGAACCCAGTGTGCCTGAGAAAGAGGAAGTGGTAACAGAAGAAGTTACAGAGAAAATGAAGTCTGACGCTCTTGAGACTCTGACACCGAGGGAGCAAAGAGAAAGAAGAGTCATTTCCCCCATAAAAGACTGACTTATAATAAATTGGGTGAATGCTCTGAAGAAGCAATTTTTACTTCCAAAAGAACAGTTGATATGCCTGGTCCTTCCACTGTGATATTAGTGGAGGGAAGAATGATAGATCAGATCAACACAGAGTGGGGCTGTGGATATGAGGAAATATTAGAGTGCCACGTCCCGATATAATTGAAAAGAAATTGTATATACACGTGTGTATAAGGAAGGATACACAGGTGCATAGGGAAGATAATGGACGTAATATAGTTAAAATTATGGATATTTAATATAGAAATATAATTTAAAATACAAAACATACATAAGAAAGTGCCAGAAATACGGCCAATAATTGAAAACACATGGGCATGACAGGCCACCTACTAACTAAAATTACAGTTACAAAGGTCAACAAAATTGGAAGACTTGCAACCGCTTAATCGTAGAATTTGAAGACAGGTTGAATTCTCAGAAGGTGGGATGTCACGCAGTGTTCAGCCTGACATGTTGCGCATTTGGAGAACGCTTCTTCAGGAGCTTAACATAAATTCTACAAAATGATAATAATAGTAACAATAAATTATACAATAAACAGAAAAAGAAAACAGTAAATCGCCACAAATAAAAAACACATATTGTTTGTGAAACTTTCGCATGTACCCATATAATTGTCCCACATACAGGCCCAGAGGTCCCATGAAAGGATACAGAGAACAAAACAAGAAAGATGAGCAGAGTTTGGGGCAGTAAAAGAAAATAGCAATTATAACAAGGAATTAGGGAAGAAGAACGGAAGAGAGAGGGGAGAAAGAGAAGAAGGAAAGGAAAAACAGGTGGGAAATGTAAATGTGTATAAGTAAGATGAAAACTTAAGAGTAGAGTAGCATCAAAATGAAGTTGACAGTATAGATATTGTTATAAACTTACTTATATTTCAGATAAGAAAAATAAGAAAAAACAGTGTGGGCAGAGGTCATTTACGTGGTCAGCATGGCTATTGCAGCATATAGAAGCATGGGATGAAAGAAAAATCCTGGATCGCCACACTCCTCAAAAAACGATGTCTTTATTCAAAACATGAAAAAACAACAAAAATTCATATGGAAAAAACAGCCAAAATTCATGCAGTCAAACAAGAAGTGGACTAGGAAAAAAGAGCTGACATGTTTCGCATCATGTGATGCTTACTCGTAGCTCCAAGTAAGCTACGAGTAAGCATCACATGCTGCGAAACATGTCAGCTCTTTTTTCCTAGTCCACTTCTTGTTTGACTGCATGAATTTTGGCTGTTTTTTCCATATGAATTTTTGTTGATTTTTCATGCTTTGAATAAAGACATCGTTTTTTGAGGAGTGCGGCGATCCAGGATTTTTCTTTCATCCCATGCTAATTGAGCACAGCCAGCACCCTCTTGGTTTGTTGGGACGGAAGCAACAGGGATTTATTGTTTTATAGAGCGGTATACTTTTCTTCAGCATATAGAAGCAGTGAAGGACTGGAATCCTTTTCGTATGCTCCAGATGAAGCCGGTACTATATATATGTAAAAAGAAAGCCCTTTATTAGTGACCTGACCATATATACCAACAGAGAAGGAAGAGGGGAAAAAAGACATGATAAAGAGGGAAAATAGGTCTGACTATGCACAATCAGCAATACTTAATAGTAGTAAGAAATCCTGGCATTCATAGAGACAAGTACACGGCAGCCGCAGTATACAGACAAAAACCTATTGACCGGTAAGTCCAAAAGGCATAGATGATCAGAAGATGATCCAAAAATAAGCCTCTCCAATCGAGAAGATCTGGAACAGGCAATATGTAGATGCAGTTTAGAAGCCGAAATTATAACAACCAAGAAACACAACGTGGAAATACAGCCATAGTGCTACAATAATTGAGAGTGGAACAGGGGAAGACCAGCCAGGTCATTGATCTCTCAGTAAATCGCCAACACTCCAGGGTACACAATAAGCAAAACAAAAGGAGGACCTACCGTTGATATGCTTAGGATTAGGCTTGACCTCTGCCCGTGGTGACAGTCTCCAGGCGTTTGAGCACTGTACACCTCAATGGCATCTGACGTGTGTTTAAATGGACCGGGTGGGTGTGATGTCATAGGTGCGCGACCTAACAAAGGCCAATAGAGCTCCTCGGGCGCACAACATGACCGTCGTGGGCGGGACCGCAATACAGTCCATAGAGCCTACCCTATTCGGCCGGGTTGATGTGACGTTGTACGTGCGCGACCTCAATGGGCCAGTGACGGCTCCAGCGTGCATAAACAACAATGGTAGGCGGGTCCGCATAGACATAATACAACCACCAAGCACGGCCCAATCACAGCATGGCAGGGACGCAGCAGTCGGCGAAATCCAATAGGACGAGTGCCTCTCCGTATGGGGGAGTGGCAGCCGTCCAAAACAAACCACAAGGAGGGACAATTTATATCCCTGCATAACAAAACGGACAAGGGGACATAGAGACTACAGGGGGTAGAAAAAAGGCAAAAAAATTATGAAAAAGAGAAGAAGAAAAGGCAGGAGGGACATTGGGAGACATGATGATGTCTTAGTGGAGGCAATTAATGATAGAGCACATAACTGAGCAACACAAAGTGGAAACCCATTAGTGGAGGGCAACCCTAGCTCACCCCTGGCACATCTGATTAGGCTGTACCAGTTAAGGTGGCCTGTTGGCAGGACAACCTCTGCTCTAAAGCTTGGTGGGAGGTTCCCCTGCCTGGTTCTTTTGTGACGGTGAACTGTCTCATGTCTGTGTATACTAACAACGTCTTTTCCGCTTGTATTTGAAAAGCATGTACCAGGTTGAATTGCAACTATCTTTGGGGGACCAAAGACTTTAAGTGGGGGGAGTGTGCAGCAAGGTGCCACTTTTGATATTGATAAAAGACTGCCGTTTGCAGATAAAGAAGGAACTCAGCTCCCTCCGATGGCCAATTGTTATTATAGCCACCTCCTGTTTGGTTTTACCTTGTTACAGCAGTGGATGTTGGTAATTGAAATACAGGGAGATAAAGACTCCATTGTCCTGGTCAATTGACAGACTACAATGTCCAGAGTGCAACTGTGCAATCCCAAGGTACTTTGCACCCCGCACGGCCTGCTGTGTGGAGGAATTTAAGGAGGGGGACGTCTTTGGCCCACTCTCTCTGGACCACCTATTCAAGCAAATAGGAGGCCTGTGTTGAGGTCTGTCTTCGGAAGCCTAGGCCTAAGAAGCCTGGGGCTACACACGCTTGTACGGATCACCCTTCCTGAGAGGGGGATTCTTAATGGGGTGACCGGACTGAGTCCAAGAGCAGCGGTGACCTGTTTGATTGGCAGTGTTTGACGGCCGTGTGGAAGACCGGGAACTGTCGGTGGCAGAAAGGCTGAGGATCAGAATTTCGCAGACGGAGCGTTCCGAAGAGGCCAGGCCTGGTTGGGTGAGACAGGCACCTGCCCAACAATACTGACTGTGTTGCAGGAAGGTGGATCGTGTAGACTTGCCATTGTTACTTGAAGGCCCACACGCCACATGCAGGATACTTGTCATCCGGCAGTGACTGAGCATCAGGGGAGTTGGTGTGTGAGTTGCTAATACGCCTTAACTACCCAGACATCTTCTACCAGTTTTATCTGTTCTTTATTTGGATTACAAATTACTTATTGTGCACCACCGCATGCCAACGAGTATATTCGCAAATTGTTGAGAACGATCGTATTGAGGTTTGGTCTGTTCAACCAAACCACCATAGTGAGACACACGTTCTAAAGACTGCCTGTTAGGAGAAGTGAGTTGTCAATATATACACTCTTCTATTTAAAGTATTTGTTTATTGTGACAAGCCTCTTGCCTTGCGATCATGGGCCCTGGCTTTTGGGGGAACGGTGCTCTTTGTGAGCTGTATGCCTGGGGGCCCTGTATATGCCATATTAGAGTGACTGATTCATACTGTTGGGACATACAGTGTAAGGAGATGTTAATGCCGTTACCTATAGCCATCTGTCTGTTCTCTGTGCTAATTGACCCTGCTATTGTGTGAAGATGTCCTGTGTTTACACTTATGATAATGTGTATTGTATAGCAGGTGAGCGAGGAGACGTGACGTCTATCCTGAAAGGTCATATCTATGAGTCACCTAGTCTGGGTAAATGATTAGTTAATTAGCTCATTAATTAATTTATGTTCTGGTTACCTCCTCTTTAACTGTATATAAGGTTGTATTCTTGGTTCTAATAAACACTCCATGTTCAGCAGACAAACAAGTCTCGTCTCGTTGTGTGCTTGTGAGCAGTTGAAATATCTGATATCTATATCCAGACTGATAGGAAGCGGAATATGACGGAAGCACTCAAGCGGAGTGTGGGACGTTCCGTTACAGTTATACTAAGTCGCACAGCATTGCTGTCAGTGAGAGCTGTGTAAGGCCTGGTGAAGAGGTGCTTTAGTATTGGATATATCTTACTGAGGGAATCCCTTTGCTGTGCGCTTACACAGGTCTGTCTTAATTGCCATAATCAAACCTGTATTTATTTATTGTTACTATTGACAGGGCCCTGTAAGCAGTCCATTGTACTGTATTAATCTGTTCCTTTTACTTTTATTTGTCTTACCAAGTAAAGTTTCCTTGGTTAAGTGTAAACCTGTGTGCAGTCTATCAATTATCCTGTGTGACCAGTGGCAATACCAGGTAACAATTTATTTGTAAGTTTTACTGTGGTAGGATATCATTGTGTTCCCCAACAGTCAGTGGGTTCCACAATCCCTACCAATACCAGTTGTGCCAAGGGAGGGTTTAAGACAGTTTCAGGGGTTGATAGCACAGGTGCCCGTTCCATAGGGCAAGGGGGGTCAATTGCCCCCCCCCCTGGAAGTCAGAGTCGACTGCACTTTTCAGGTTCCACATGGATGCATTCCACACACACCATATCTTATTAAAAATTATTCGTTTTAATAATGTGGAATACTTTCAATGTAGAACCTGAAAAGTCCCAGTATATTCCTGACATTGTCATGAGTATAAAGAGACATACAGAATACAGCCCACCTCCAGGAAAGGGAAAATTCCACCCTTGCACTGCTGGAAGGAAATTACCACTTGTACTTCTATGTTTCCATGTTCCAGCCAGCCGCACTGTTCTCCTCCTCAACCCAAAGCCTCAGCATCATTGCATACCATACAGGAACATTAACCCTGTATGGTACAATGAGGATGATGGAGTTCCACCACAGCCTGTCACAACTTTCACAGAAGCTGCAGGGGACCAGTCACAGAGATTGAGGGAATCAGCAAAAGTTTGGTACACAGAGAGAATATTTGTTACAATTTACTATGTTTATTATGCCTCAGAGAAAGGAACAGGAGAATTCACACTCAGTCCCTTTCTATTTTTCAAAATGGAGCTATCAGGGGTCTGTTTAGTCCCCGGATATTTCAGCAAAGCCCCCCAACAAGACTGTTAAAAAATGTAAAAATAAATAAATTTGTAAAAAACTAAATAAAAAAATGACTGACACCGTCCACTGCCCTTCTAACACCGCCCACTGCCCTACTGACACCATCCATCCTATTCGGATGCTAGGGGGGATGGGTTTAAACCCCAGCTAGTGGTCAAAGACAGGGTTAAATGTGACTGTGTATTTCCGCTGCCGAAGCGCCCCCCCCCCTTGAAAAAATTTCAGCGGACGCCCATGGGTGATAGCCAGAGTACAGACCCAAACAAACCAGAAGCTCCTTCAGGGATAGTGCTACATATGTATATCAGTTGGTCCTGAACCTACAGAGTAACCATGAAGTATGCAATGTAATGAAAAAAAAAATATATATATACATATGAACCAATATTGTTCAAAGCTAGATGGACTCAGAACTCAGGGACAGTGAAATAAATAAGATGAATATGTAATGGTGTGTGCATGAATAAATCATGTGAGTGAACATAATAATGTGTCCTACAGGGGAGGGTCAGAGACTGCAGGGCATAGTACAAGAGAGGGTCAGGGGCTGCAGGACGTAGTACAAGTGAGGGTCAGAGACTGCAGGGTGTAGTATAAGAGAGGGTCAGAGACTGCATGGCGTAGTACAAGAGTAGGTCAGAAAATGCAGGGCATAGTACAAAAGAGGGTCAGAGACTGTAGTGCATGGTATCAGAGAGATGGTCAGAGACGGCAGGGAGTAGTAAAGAGAGAGTCAGAGACTCCAGGGCGCAGTAAAAGAGAGGGTCAGAGACTACTGGCATACTAAACAACTGGGTCAGAAACAGCTGGCGTAGTACAAAACTGGGTCAGAGACTGTTGGCGAAGTACAAGACTGGGTCAGAGACTGCTGGCGAAGTACAAGACTTTGTTAGAGACTGCTGGAGTAGTGCAAGACAGGGTCAGAGGATGCCTGGCGTAATACAAGACTGCTGGAGTAGTCCAAGACTGGGTCAGAGACTGCTGGGGTAGTACAGGAAAGGGTCAAAGACTGCTGGCGTAGTACAGTTAAGGGTCAGAGACTGCTGGCTTAGTACAGGGAAGGGTATGAGACTGCAGCCTTAGTACAGATGAAGGCCAGAGACTGCTGGCTTAGTACAGGAAAGGGTCAGACACTGCAGCCTTAGTACAGAAGGCCAGAGACTACTGGTGTAGTACAGGAAAGGGACAAAGACTGCTGGTTTAGTGCAAGACTGGGTCAGAGACTGCTGACGTAGTACACCTGTCTAATACAACTCCCATGTTGTCCTCCTCACTATGTGCTTATAGATGTTTGGAGGCATAGGAATCCTGGAGCAAGGGAATTCTCTTGCCACTCCGAAATTCATCATGCACTCTCTCACATAGATAAGACGCTGTTCACAGCGGATAGTGCTCCATTAATACAGAATGTCTGAGGGCTATTTCTGACCACTGCCCTATGAAGCTTACCTTACAAATAGGGATGAGCCGAACACCCCCCCGGTTCGGTTTGCATCAGAACCTTCAAACGGACCAAACGTTCGCACAAACTTTAGAACCCCATTAAAGTCTATGGGACTCGAACGTTCAAAATCAAAAGTGCTAATTTTAAAGGCTAATATGCAAGTTATTGTCCTAAAAAAGTGTTTGTGGGCCCGGGTCCTGCCCCAGGGAACATGTATTAATGCAAAAAAAGTTTTAAAAACAGACGTTTTTTTTCGGGAGCAGTGATTTTAATGATCCCTAAAGTGAAAAAAAAAAGTGAAATATTCCTTTAAATATCATACCTGCTGGGTGTCTATAGTATGCCTGTGAAGTGGCACGTGTTTCCCGTGTTTAGAACTGTCCCTGCACAAAATGACATTTATATAGGAAAAAAAGTAATTTAAGGCCCATACACACGACCGGATCGATCCGCTGAAACTGGTCCGACGGACCAGTTTCAGCGGACAGATCCGGTCGTGTGTAGGCCCGACCGGACAATTGTCCGGCGGATCGGACAGTTTCCAGCGGACAAAAATATCTTAGCATGCTAAGAAATCTGTCTGCTGGAAACCTGTCCGTCGGACGTGTTCGGTCATCTGTACAGACTCACCAGACACGTCCAACCGACCGCCATCCCTCGCATGCGTCGTACTGATTCGACGCATGCGTGGAAGCTTTGAACTTCCAGGGCCGCCCACGCGGCGACAGCGCGGCCACGTCCTGGCGTATTGTTTACGCGCGGATTTCTGTCTGATGGTGTGTACAACCATCAGACAGAAATCTCTGGCTGGACATGTGTACGAGGCCTTAAACTGCTTGCGGCTTTAGTGTAATGTCTGGTCCCGGCAATATGGATGAAAATCATTGAGACAAATGGCATGGGTCGTCCCCCCCATGTCATTACCAGCCCCTTTGGGTCTTGTATGGATAATAAGGGGAACCACGCACCCAAATTAAATAAAGCAAAAGGCGTGGGGCCCCCAGGCCCTATATACTCTGAACAGCAGTATACAGGCGGTGAAAACAAGACAGGGACTGTAGGTTTGTTGTTAGGTAGAATCTGTTTGTAATTTTGAACTGGTACATTTTTAAAGTGTAGCTCCAGCCAAAAAATCTATTTTTAAGCTTTTTGGAAAACATAGGGAAGGGTTATCACCCCTGTAACATTTGTTTTGCTGTCTGTGCACCTGTTCAAAACATTTCACCTCACTTTCTGTCCCAATGACAAATGTTTTTTTGAAAATTCGTTTTTTTTTAGTGAAACAAGGATTGGTGATAAAGCATCAGTGGAGAGGAGACACCTCTTAGGCCGGTCGGACAAAACCGATGAGAATGGACCGAGGTTCAGTTTCATCGGTCCAAACCGACCGTGTGTATAGCCCATCGGTCTGTTGTCCTTCAGTCCAAAATTTGAAAACATGCTTTAAAATCGAACCAATGGCCCGCTGCCCGATCGGTCCAAACTGATGTACAGAATGTACAGAAAGCATCGGTTCAAAACCTGTGCATGCTCAGAATCAAGTCGACACATGCTTGGAAGCATTGAACTTCGTTTTATTCAGCACGTCGTGTGTTTGACGTCACCACGTTCTGACCCGATCGGTTTTTGGAACGATGGTGTGTACGCACATCAGACCATCAGGCCACTTCAGCGGTGAACCGATGGAAATGGCTTTTCGGACCATTCTCATCGGTTTGGAACGACCGTGTGTACGCGGCCTCACAGGAGAGAATTTCCCTTCCTAGGGGTAGATTTCCTCTCACTTCCTGTTGTCTCCTTCCGTTTCCAAGTAGGAGTGGTTTGTAAGTTGGATGTTTGAAAGTAGGGGCCTGCCGTATATATACTCTGCAGAAATTTGAGCCTAAGGCCCCGTACACACGATAGAATCCATCCGCTGAAAAATCACAGCAAATGGGTTTCAGCGGATAGATCCTATGGTGTGTACACTCCAGCGGATCTGTTTCCGCGGATATATCTCCCCTGGGATGGATTCCAGCAGATCGAATATTTGCTGACATGCCAAACAAATCCATCTGCTGGAATCCATCCCAACGGATGGATCCGCTGGTCTGTATAGACTCACCGGATCCATCCGTCCGAAGGGATCCCCCGCATGCGTCGTAATGATTTGACGCATGCGTGGAATTCCTTATATGACAGCGTTGCGCACGTCGCCGCGTCATAATCGCGGCGACGGCGCGACACGTCATCGCCAGAGGATTTCGGCGCGGATTTCAATGCGATGGTGAGTACACTCCATCGCATTAAAATCTGCTGAAATCCTCGAGAGGATTTATCCGCGGAAACGGTCCGCTGGACCGTATCCGCGGATAAATCCTCCCATGTGTATGGGGCCTAAGTGTAGTGATCTAATTTGTCCAATAAATGTAGTGATCATGTATAGTGTACTCAGTAGTCCGGTCAGATAATTAATATCTTAGATGTTAGAATGATGACCATAAATTACGTTGTTTTGCAGCAACTCACAGGTTCTCCAGAGAACGCAAAATTGAATTAACTTCCAATAACATGCAAAGTCCAAAGTCAACAGACGATACAAAGGTCCAACAGAGTATAATTCAGAATCCCATATTTTCCTAGACCTGTGCTATATTCATCGTAGAGAGACAAGACTAGACTCCTTGAATGCCAGCTTGAGTGCTTCAAATATTGGACTCACACTGGAAGGGGGGGGGTCAACCAAATGTTCCCATTGAATGAACATCCCACAAGTCTAATTACTAGGGTTGTCCCGATACCGATACTAGTATCGGTATCGGGACCGATTCCGAGTATTTGCGGGAGTACTCGTACTCCCGCAAATACCCCCAATACCGAAATAGAATACATCCCCCCCCCGCCGCCGCCGTTACGCCGCATCCCGCCGCCGTTACGTCGCATCCCGCCGAATCCGCGCTGCCGCCGACTGTTTAACACGTGCGGGGAGTGTGAAGCATGTAATTCTCCCTGCTTGTTTTAGATATATTGTGTGTGTTAGAGGTAAAAAGGGTTCATGTGTTACAGGCTGATTGATATGTTAATGACCCTTTCTCAGCCAGCTCCCTAGTTCAAATGGTAATTGATTTATTGTGTGTGGGAAGGAGACCGGCCTTACTGTTTACAATGATTAGAAGTGGCTCATGTTAATTATTCTGATTGCTTCATTGTGGTCAGGCTGTTACAACTAGTATTTAACTCCAATGATGTCCTTATCTAAAGAAAATGTGTTTTCAGGTCGGCTCCGAATTGTCTGGCTATATTCTGTATGAGAACTCCAGAGTGGGTGAAAAGGGGGTGGAGCTCCCATTGTTCCTTGATTAAGGATTTAGCTTGTAAAACTGTATTTATAACCAGCAGCAAGCTGCCAATAAATCAGTCTTGGTTCCAGCCTTCAGTCTTGACTCATGTATGGATGATCCTGTGATGTTCTTGTATGGAGAGGAGGGAATGCTTGACGGGGATATCATACCGATACCGTCACAGGGAGTGTAATGATTGGCGCAGCGCCGTGTATAGACACTCCCCCTCGGGTGAACTGTGCAATCCCGAGCAAGGGGGAGTGTCTGTACGCAGCGCGGCACGAATCATTACAGCTGTAATGATTGGCACCACGCCGCGTATAGACACTCCCCCTTGCTCGGGTGAACTGTCCAATCCCGAGCAAGGGGGAGTGTCTGTACGCAGCGCGGCGCCAATCATTACACTACCCGCGCGTGTTAAACAGTCGGCGGCAGCAGCGGATGCAGGTAAGGGGGATATGGGGGGAGACAATGGCTGGATATGGGGGAAGACAATGGCTGGATATGGGAGACAAAGGCTGGATATGGGGGGAGACAAAGGCTGGATATGGGGGGAGACAAAGGCTGGATATGGGGGGAGACAATGGCTGTTGTAATATTGGGGGTGTTTAGCTCAAGTGGGATATGCGATTTTAAGCGATTCACGCCAGTCCGGAACTATGTTTAAGGGCTTGTTGGCCCACTTTTATTGAAAAGGCAAAAATAAACAAAATCCAAACATAGGTTTCCCACGCAGGGGGTTTTCACTGTCCACACAGAACGGTACCTTCAGCCTCCTAGCTTATACGTGCCAAAGAAAATACCAAGCCATCTGGCTCTTGTCAGCAGTAGCACAACTGCTCAGGCTCCAGCATTGAGCTCTCATCACTCCTGTCAGCAACCTTAGACTCAGGTCTCTGGGGTTTCACAGTGCAGCCTGCACTCTCCAGCTTCTCTAGCCACTTCACAGTGCACACCTGCACTCTCTGAGTTCTCCCTTGCAAGCCTGGACTCCTCGGGAGGGTGGAGCCCAGAATGCTGGTCCTCAGTCTGCTATCAGGCCCACACACACCTGCACAATCAGTGTGCTGATCACCTCTAAAGCCTGAACTCAGGACTGGGGATTTCATCCCACCCGGATCTCTATGAAATCCCCGGGCTCCAGGTCCCAAAGTGGATTTTAGTAAATACAGAGGAAACTGAAAAGCCAGTTTCCTCTTAAACCAGCAAATACCCTGGAGCCCCTCAACCTGTCTGGTTGAGAATCCTGGGTCACCACACCCCTGGGGTACCACACTACTACACTGTATATGGGGGGAGACAATGGCTGGATATGGTGGGAGACATTGCTGCATGGGGGGAGACAATGGCTGGATATGGGGGACATGGCTGCATATGGGGGGAGACAGTGGCTGGATAATGGGGGGAGACAGTGGCTGGATAATGGGGGGAGACAGTGGCTGAATAATGGGGGGAGACAATGGTTGCATATGGGGGGAGACAATGGCTGCATCTGTGGGGGGACATGGCTGCATATGGAGACACATTTAAAAAAAAGTATCGGTATTCGGTATCGGCGACTACTAAAAAAAAAGTATCGATACTCGTACTCAGTCCTAAAAAAGTGGTATCGGGACAACCCTACTAATTACCATCAATAAACACTTCCTTATGTAAGGAAGTACCAGGCCATTTCACACACCTAGGTCGTCTTAGATAAGATTAAAACATCAAAGAGTCCTCTGTACCTTTTGATATGTGTCGTTTGACCACTAACCCTTTTGGTCAGCAAACACCTTTTCATGTGTAACCTTGAATGCCTGTATGTAAACCATGCCATATATATATATATATATATATATATATATATATATATATATATATATATATATATATAACATAATATTTTAAATACCTACACATCTATATTAATATTACAACACTTAGGTGTTGGTGTTGCCACAACACTGTAAGCCCTCACAGTTAGTCTTGGTGGACGCTGGAATTATTATATCAAGAATAGGGATGAGCCGAAAATACCCGGGTTCGGTTCGCACCAGAACGTTCAAACAGACCGCGGGTTCGCGCAAACATTTAGAACCCCATTGAAGTCAATTGGACTCGAACGTTCGAATTCAAAAACAGTCACTTTAAATACCAATATTCAATTTAATGTTGGAAAATGTCTTTCAGAACACGGGTCTTGCCCCAGGGAACATGTATCAATGGAAAAAAAACTTTTAAAAACGGCCGTTTTTTCCGAAGCAGCGATTTTAATGATGTAAAAAATATGAAAAGTTCCTTTAAATATCACACCTGCTGTGTGTCTATAGTAGTGGCACATGTTTATAAATGTCCCTGCACAACATGAAATTATTATAAGAAAAAAGTAATTTAATACTGCTTGCGCATGTGCTGTGTGGCAACAATATCTCGATTATTTTAGGGGTGGTGGGGGGCCATTATTTTTTTGTGAAAGCAAAATTGTAGAAAAAAGGGCATCCCTCAAACATACTGTAATTGGAGCGCAACAAAGAGCCACGTGCAAAGTATTGCATCAAAAATTGTTATTAGGCGCCCCTGTTGCACAGGGGCAGAAAAATTAGGCCTTAGGCACAACACAACACTGCAACCCTCTCCCAATAACTGTAATTGGAGCGCAACAAGGAGCTATGCGCGAAGTATTGCATCAAAAATAGTTATTAGGCGCCCCTGTTAAACAGGGCCAGAAAAATTGTGCCTTAGGCACAACACAACACTGCAACCCCTCCCAATAACTGTAATTAGAGCACAACAAGGAGCCACGTGAAAAGTATTGCATCAAAAATTGTTATTAGACGCCCCAGTAACACAGGGGCAGAAAAATTTGTCCTTAGGCACAACACAACACTGCAACCCCTCACAATAACTGTAATTGGAGCTCAACAAGGAGCCACGTGCAAAGTATTGCATCAAAAATTGTTATTAGACGCCCCTGTTACACAGGGGCACAAAAATTGTGCCTTAGGCACAACACAACACTGCAACCCCTCCCAATAACTGTAATTGGAGCACAACAAGGAGCCACTTGAAAAGTATTGCATCAAAAATTGTTATTAGACGCCCCTGTTACACAGGGGCAGAAAAATTAGGCCTTAGGCACTGGTGGCGGAGCCCAGAAACACAAAATATCTTACTAGCTATCAGCAAGAAAAGTGAGGAGGAGAAGGATATTCCATCAGCAGCATAACAGGACAGTCACTCAGCATCAGCATACGCAGTCTCAAAGGGATCTGACATTTCAACAAAAAATTATTATTCAGTAACATCAGCATAAGGTGATTGGTAGCTGGTGTTGATCCAAGCCTGATTCATTTTGATGAAGGTCAGTCGATCAACAGAGTCGGTGGAGAGGCGCACCCTGTGATCGGTCACAAAGCCTCCAGCAGCACTGAATGTGCGTTCTGAAAGAACACTGGATGCAGGGCAAGCCAGTAGCTCAATTGCGTGCTGTGCAAGCTCTGGCCAGTGATCCATCCTCAAGACCCAGTAAGCCAGAGGATTTTCGTTGGGGAAGGTGTCCAAGTCGGATCTTGCCCCTAGGTATTCCCGGACAATGTAAACCAGACGCTGGCGATGGTTGCTGGAACCGGTCAGACCTTGGGGCTGCGGACTAAAAAATTGTCTGAACGCATCGGTCAGACGGCCACCTTCTCCACCACTCCTTCTCTGACTCACCGAAGCCTCAGCAAGACGTTGTCCAGGGCCAGGTTTTGGTAATCCCCCCGGTTCTGGGAACGCATTGCACAGACCCTTCTGCAAGGCCTCCCGCAGAAGTTTCATCTTCTGCTCCCTCTGCGATGGCAACATAAGGTCCGCTACCTTACTCTTGTAACGTGGATCAAGGAGAGTTGCCAGCCAGTAATGATCCCTCTCCTTGATAGCACGTACACGAGGATCCTTACACAGGCTTTGCAGGATCAGGGAGGCCATGCAGCGTAGGTTTGCAGAGGCATTTGGGGCACAGTCCTCTGGGTCACTGAGGACGACAGGATCCGCAGCCACCTCATCCCAGCCATGTAAAAGTCCATGTGTTCCTTGGGACTGTAAATGATCCCTTGAAGACTGCTGCTGTTGATGCTGAGTGCTAGGCTCCACCTCCATGCTGCTGATACAATCATCCTCCTCCTCCTCCTCCTCTTCCTGTGTGCTAGGTGGGAAAGCAGGAACAGTGTCTGGTTAAAGGGGGCCTTGAGAGGTGAGGAAGTCCTCCTCTTCCTCCCTCTGTTCTGCCTCAAGGGCCCTGTCCATTATTCCACATAGCGTGCACACAGACTTTCCTGGCCTGCTTCAGGACATCCTGTAAGCCCGGGTACCTGCCCAAGAACCGCTGCACCACCAAATTCAGGACATGCGCAAAACAGGGCACATGGGTGAGTTTTCCCTGTCGCAGGGCAGAGAGGAGGTTGGTGCTATTATCGCTGACCACCATTCCAGGCTTCAGCTGGCGTGGCGTCAACCACCTCTGAGCCTGCCCCTGCAGAGCTGAAAGAACCTCTTCCCCAGTGTGGATCCTGTCTCCCAAGCACACCAGCTCTAGCACAGCATGGCATCTCTTGGCCTGCATTTCTGCGTAGCCCCTCATACGCCTACGGAGCACAGCTGGTTCTGAGGAAAGATCACCACAGGAAGAGGCCACAGAGGAAGAAGAGGAGGGGGTGGAGGAGAGAGGTGTGTCACAACCAGTAGTAGTGTTTTGGAGGCGTGGTGGCGGAACAACCTCCAAAACTACTGTACCTTGCCCTGCGTCCTTCCCAGCTGCCAGCAGAGTCACCCAATGGGCCGTAAAAGACAAGTAACGTCCCTGTCCATGCCTGCTGGACCATGAGTCAGCGGTAAGATGCACCTTACCACTGACCGCCCTGTCCAGCGAGGCATGGACATTGCCTTCCACATGCCGGTAGAGAGCCGGAATCGCCTTCCGTGAGAAAAAGTGGCCTTTGGGTACTTGCCACTGAGGTACTGCACATTCCACAAACTCACGAAAGGGGGCAGAATCTACCAACTGAAAAGGTAGCAGTTGAAGTGCTAGCAATTTTGCTAAGCTAGCATTCAACCGCTGGGCATGTGGATGGCTGGGAGCATACTTCTTTTGGCGCTGCAGCAGCTGGGGCAGGGAAATTTGTCTGGTACTATCAGTAGATTGCCCGCATGTACTACCACTACTAGGTTGTGACACACCTATTTCTACACCTTCAGTGCAGGCTTCAGAGAGGACTGGGGGTCTAGTGGGGTTGGAGGTCACAGAAGGGCAAGGGGAGGTCCGCTTTGGTCTTTGGTGGTATGCTTGCCAACGAGCTGCATGGCAGCTCGACATATGTCTGGACAAGCATGTGGTGCCCAAACGGGTGATGTTTTGGCCACGCGAGATACGCTTGAGACATATGTTGCAAATAGCAAAGGTACGATCTGATGGACATGTTTCAAAAAAGGCCCACACCAAAGAACTTTTGCTGTACCGTTGAGACACAGCAGCGCCATGCACAAGCGAAGATGTGCCACGTAATGCAGTTGGCGTGCTGCCCTTAAGCTGACCCCTGGAGGGCATCCTGCCTCTTTGGAGATGTGCCTGTGCCTCGTCCTCGTCCTCCTCCTCCTCCTCTTCCTCCTCCTCTCTCCTATCAGGCACCCACGTAGAGTCAGTGACCTCATCATCCCCTCCCTCCTCATCACTGTCGAAAACCTGGCAGTATGCTCCAGCTGGGGGAACATCACTGCCAGATTGCTGTCCCTCTCGGCCACCCCCTCTCCCTGGGCTCATATCAATGCCTTCCTCTATCTGTGTTCCATCATCGGAGCCTTCAAAACGCTGCGCATCTTCGTGCAGCATGTACCCAACACTGTGTTGAAACAGTTTGGGGGACTCCTCAGGAGAACATGGTGGGACTAGGGAAGGATTGTGTGATGCCATTGTGCAGAGGGAAGAGGACGCCTTGGCAGCTGCTTTGCCAGACAAACTACGATCAGTCTGTGTGAGAGAGGATGAGGAGGATGAGGACGGCTTGGTCATCCACTCCACTAATTTCTCTGCATGTTGAGGCTCAACACGGCCAGCTCCCGAAAAGAAGGATGAGCGGCCACGGCCACGGCCACGTGCTGAAGAGGATGCACCACATCCACCACCAGCATTACTTCCAGATGCAGAGCCTGCTTGCCCTCGTGACTCTCTGCCTCTCTTTGTTGTCCTTCCAGACATATTAATGCATTCCGGTGCTATGTAACAGCACACGCGCAGTGACAACAACTGCGTTCAGGTGCTATGAAACAGCAAACGTGCAATGACACCAACTGCGTTCAGGTGCTATGTAACAGCAAACGTGCAGTGACACCAACTGCGTTCAGGTGCTATGTAACAGCACACGCGCAGTGACAACAACTGCGTTCAGGTGCTATGAAACAGCACACGCGCAGTGACAACAACTGCGTTCAGGTGCTATGAAACAGCAAACGTGCAGTGACACCAACTGCGTTCAGGTGCTATGTAACAGCACACGCGCAGTGACAACAACTGCGTTCAGGTGCTAGGAAACAGCAAACGTGCAGTGACACCAACTGCGTTCAGGTGCTATGAAACAACACACGCGCAGTGACAACAACTGCGTTCAGGTGCTATGAAACAGCAAACGTGCAGTGACATCAACTGCGTTCAGGTGCTATGTAACAGCACACGCGCAGTGACAACAACTGCGTTCAGGTGCTATGAAACAGCACACGCGCAGTGACAACAACTGCGTTCAGGTGCTATGAAACAGCAAACGTGCAGTGACACCAACTGCATTCAGGTGCTATGTAACAGCACACGCGCAGTGAAAGCAACTGCGTTCAGGTGCTATGAAACAACAAACGTGCAGTGACACCAACTGCGTTCAGGTGCTATGTAACAGCACACACGCTGTGACACCAACTGCGTTCAGGTGCTATGTAACAGCACGCGCGCAGTGACACCAACTGCGTTCAGGTGCTATGTAACAGCACACGCGCAGTGACACCAACTGCGTTCAGGTGCTATGTAACAGCACACGCGCAGTGACAACAACTGCGTTCAGGTGCTATGAAACAGCACACGCGCAGTGACAACAACTGCGTTCAGGTGCTATGAAACAGCAAACGTGCAGTGACACCAACTGCGTTCAGTTGCTATGTAACAGCACACGCGCAGTGACAACAACTGCGTTCAGGTGCTATGTAACAGCACACGCGCAGTGAAAGCAACTGCGTTCAGGTGCTATGAAACAGCAAACGTGCAGTGACACCAACTGCGTTCAGGTGCTATGTAACAGCACACGCGCAGTGACAACAACTGCGTTCAGGTGCTATGAAACAGCAAACGTGCAGTGACACCAACTGCGTTCAGGTGCTATGAAACAGCACACGCGCAGTGACAACAACTGCGTTCAGGTGCTATGAAACAGCAAACGTGCAGTGACACCAACTGCGTTCAGGTGCTATGTAACAGCACACGCGCAGTGACACCAACTGCGTTCAGGTGCTATGTAACAGCACACGCGCAGTGACACCAACTGCGTTCAGGTGCTATGTAACAGCACACGCGCAGTTACAACAATTGCGTTCAGGTGCTATGAAACAGCACACGTGCAGTGACAACAACTGCGTTCAGGTGCTATGAAACAGCAAACGTGCAGTGACA
The DNA here is from genome assembly GCF_905171775.1 of Rana temporaria. NCBI lineage: Eukaryota > Metazoa > Chordata > Amphibia > Anura > Ranidae > Rana > Rana temporaria. The sequence goes on from NC_053499.1 coordinate 103,161,507, forward strand.
CCAACTACGTTCAGGTGCTATGTAACAGCACACGTGCAGTGACACCAACTGCGTTCAGGTGCTATGTAACAGCACACGCGCAGTGACAACAACTGCATTCAGGTGCTATGAAACAGAAAACGTGCAGTGACACCAACTGCGTTCAGGTGCTATGTAACAGCACACGCGCAGTGAAAGCAACTGCGTTCAGGTGCTATGAAACAACAAACGTGCAGTGACACCAACTGCGTTCAGGTGCTATGTAACAGCACACGAGCAGTGAAAACAACTGCGTTCAGGTGCTATGTAACAGCACACGCGCAGTGACAACAACTGCGTTCAGGTGCTATGTAACAGCACACGCGCAGTGACACCAACTGCGTTCAGGTGCTATGTAACAGCACACGCGCAGTGACACCAACTGCGTTCAGGTGCTATGTAACAGCACAACGCGCAGTGACAACAACTGCGTTCAGGTGCTATGAAACAGCACACGCGCAGTGACAACAACTGCGTTCAGGTGCTATGAAACAGCAAACGTGCAGTGACACCAACTGCGTTCAGGTGCTATGTAACAGCACACGCGCAGTGACAACAACTGCGTTCAGGTGCTATGAAACAGCAAACGTGCAGTGACACCAACTGCGTTCAGGTGCTATGTAAAAGCACACGCGCAGTGACACCAACTGCGTTCAGGTGCTATGTAACAGCACACGCGCAGTGACACCAACTGCGTTCAGGTGCTATGCAACAGCACACGCGCAGTGACAACAACTGCGTTCAGGTGCTATGTAACAGCACACGCGCAGTGACAACAACTGCGTTCAGGTGCTATGTAACAGCACACGCGCAGTGACACCAACTGCGTTCAGGTGCTATGTAACAGCACACGCGCAGTGACACCAACTGCGTTCAGGTGCTATGTAACAGCACACGCGCAGTGACAACAACTGCGTTCAGGTGCTATGAAACAGCACACGCGCAGTGACAACAACTGCTTTCAGGTGCTATGAAACAGCAAACGTGCAGTGACACCAACTGCGTTCAGGTGCTATGTAACAGCACACGCGCAGTGACAACAACTGCGTTCAGGTGCTATGAAACAGCAAACGTGCAGTGACACCAACTGCGTTCAGGTGCTATGAAACAGCACACGCGCAGTGACAACAACTGCGTTCAGGTGCTATGAAACAGCAAACGTGCAGTGACACCAACTGCGGTCAGGTGCTATGTAACAGCACACGCGCAGTGACACCAACTGCGTTCAGGTGCTATGTAACAGCACACGCGCAGTGACACCAACTGCGTTCAGGTGCTATGCAACAGCACACGAGCAGTGACAACAACTGCGTTCAGGTGCTATGTAACAGCACACGCGCAGTGACAACAACTGCGTTCAGGTGCTATGTAACGGCACACGCGCAGTGAAAGCAACTGCGTTCAGGTGCTATGAAACAACAAACGTGCAGTGACACCAACTGCGTTCAGGTGCTATGTAACAGCACACGAGCAGTGACAACAACTGCGTTCAGGTGCTATGTAACAGCACACGCGCAGTGACACCAACTGCGTTCAGGTGCTATGTAACAGCACACGCGCAGTGACACCAACTGCGTTCAGGTGCTATGTAACAGCACACGCGCAGTGACAACAACTGCGTTCAGGTGCTATGAAACAGCACACGCGCAGTGACAACAACTGCGTTCAGGTGCTATGAAACAGCAAACGTGCAGTGACACCAACTGCGTTCAGGTGCTATAAAACAGCACACGCGCAGTGACAACAACTGCGTTCAGGTGCAATGAAACAGCAAACGTGCAGTCACACCAACTGCGTTCAGGTGCTATGTAACAGCACACGCGCAGTGACACCAACTGCGTTCAGGTGCTATGTAACAGCACACGTGCAGTGACACCAACTGCGTTCAGGTGCTATGTAACAGCACACGCGCAGTGATACCAACTGCGTTCAGGTGCTATGTAACAGCACACGCGCAGTGACACCAACTGCGTTCAGGTGCTATGCAACAGCACACGCGCAGTGACAACAGCTGCGTTCAGGTGATATGCAACAGCACATGCGCAGTGACAACAACTGCGTTCAGGTGCTATGTAACGGCACACGCGCAGTGAAAGCAACTGCGTTCAGGTGCTATGAAACAACGAACGTGCAGTGACACCAACTGCGTTCAGGTGCTATGTAACAGCACACGAGCAGTGACAACAACTGCGTTCAGGTGCTATGTAACAGCACACGCGCAGTGACAACAACTGCGTTCAGGTGCTATGTAACAGCACACGCGCAGTGACACCAACTGCGTTCAGGTGCTATGTAACAGCACACGCGCAGTGACACCAACTGCGTTCAGGTGCTATGTAACAGCACACGCGCAGTGACAACAACTGCGTTCAGGTGCTATGTAACAGCACACGCGCAGTGACACCAACTGCGTTCAGGTGCTATGTAACAGCACACGCGCAGTGACACCAACTGCATTCAGGTGCTATGTAACAGCACAACGCGCAGTGACAACAACTGCGTTCAGGTGCTATGAAACAGCACACGCGCAGTGACAACAACTGCGTTCAGGTGCTATGAAACAGCACACGTGCAGTGACACCAACTGCGTTCAGGTGCTATGTAACAGCACACGCGCAGTGACAACAACTGCGTTCAGGTGCTATGAAACAGCAAACGTGCAGTGACACCAACTGCGTTCAGGTGCTATGTAAAAGCACACGCGCAGTGACACCAACTACGTTCAGGTGCTATGTAACAGCACACGCGCAGTGACACCAACTGCGTTCAGGTGCTATGCAACAGCACACGCGCAGTGACAACAGCTGCGTTCAGGTGCTATGCAACAGCACATGCGCAGTGACAACAACTGCGTTCAGGTGCTATGTAACAGCACACGCGCAGTGACAACAACTGCGTTCAGGTGCTATGTAACAGCACACGCGCAGTGACACCAACTGCGTTCAGGTGCTATGAAACAGCAAACGTGCAGTGACACCAACTGCGTTCAGGTGCTATAAAACAGCACACGCGCAGTGACAACAACTGCGTTCAGGTGCAATGAAACAGCAAACGTGCAGTCACACCAACTGCGTTCAGGTGCTATGTAACAGCACACGCGCAGTGACACCAACTGCGTTCAGGTGCTATGTAACAGCACACGTGCAGTGACACCAACTGCGTTCAGGTGCTATGTAACAGCACACGCGCAGTGATACCAACTGCGTTCAGGTGCTATGTAACAGCACACGCGCAGTGACACCAACTGCGTTCAGGTGCTATGCAACAGCACACGCGCAGTGACAACAGCTGCGTTCAGGTGATATGCAACAGCACATGCGCAGTGACAACAACTGCGTTCAGGTGCTATGTAACGGCACACGCGCAGTGAAAGCAACTGCGTTCAGGTGCTATGAAACAACGAACGTGCAGTGACACCAACTGCGTTCAGGTGCTATGTAACAGCACACGAGCAGTGACAACAACTGCGTTCAGGTGCTATGTAACAGCACACGCGCAGTGACAACAACTGCGTTCAGGTGCTATGTAACAGCACACGCGCAGTGACACCAACTGCGTTCAGGTGCTATGTAACAGCACACGCGCAGTGACACCAACTGCGTTCAGGTGCTATGTAACAGCACACGCGCAGTGACAACAACTGCGTTCAGGTGCTATGTAACAGCACACGCGCAGTGACACCAACTGCGTTCAGGTGCTATGTAACAGCACACGCGCAGTGACACCAACTGCATTCAGGTGCTATGTAACAGCACAACGCGCAGTGACAACAACTGCGTTCAGGTGCTATGAAACAGCACACGCGCAGTGACAACAACTGCGTTCAGGTGCTATGAAACAGCAAACGTGCAGTGACACCAACTGCGTTCAGGTGCTATGTAACAGCACACGCGCAGTGACAACAACTGCGTTCAGGTGCTATGAAACAGCAAACGTGCAGTGACACCAACTGCGTTCAGGTGCTATGTAAAAGCACACGCGCAGTGACACCAACTACGTTCAGGTGCTATGTAACAGCACACGCGCAGTGACACCAACTGCGTTCAGGTGCTATGCAACAGCACACGCGCAGTGACAACAGCTGCGTTCAGGTGCTATGCAACAGCACATGCGCAGTGACAACAACTGCGTTCAGGTGCTATGTAACAGCACACGCGCAGTGACAACAACTGCGTTCAGGTGCTATGTAACAGCACACGCGCAGTGACACCAACTGCGTTCAGGTGCTATGTAACAGCACACGCGCAGTGACACCAACTGCGTTCAGGTGCTATGTAACAGCACACGCGCAGTGACACCAACTGCGTTCAGGTGCTATGTAACAGCACACGCGCAGTGACAACAACTGCGTTCAGGTGCTATGAAACAGCACACGCGCAGTGACAACAACTGCTTTCAGGTGCTATGAAACAGCAAACGTGCAGTGACACCAACTGCGTTCAGGTGCTATGTAACAGCACACGCGCAGTGACAACAACTGCGTTCAGGTGCTATGAAACAGCAAACGTGCAGTGACACCAACTGCGTTCAGGTGCTATGAAACAGCACACGCGCAGTGACAACAACTGCGTTCAGGTGCTATGAAACAGCAAACGTGCAGTGACACCAACTGCGTTCAGGTGCTATGTAACAGCACACGCGCAGTGACACCAACTGCGTTCAGGTGCTATGTAACAGCACACGCGCAGTGACACCAACTGCGTTCAGGTGCTATGCAACAGCACACGCGCAGTGACAACAGCTGCGTTCAGGTGCTATGCAACAGCACATGCGCAGTGACAACAACTGCGTTCAGGTGCTATGTAACGGCACACGCGCAGTGAAAGCAACTGCGTTCAGGTGCTATGAAACAACAAACGTGCAGTGACACCAACTGCGTTCAGGTGCTATGTAACAGCACACGAGCAGTGACAACAACTGCGTTCAGGTGCTATGTAACAGCACACGCGCAGTGACACCAACTGCGTTCAGGTGCTATGTAACAGCACACGCGCAGTGACACCAACTGCGTTCAGGTGCTATGTAACAGCACACGCGCAGTGACAACAACTGCGTTCAGGTGCTATGAAACAGCACACGCGCAGTGACAACAACTGCGTTCAGGTGCTATGAAACAGCAAACGTGCAGTGACACCAACTGCGTTCAGGTGCTATAAAACAGCACACGCGCAGTGACAACAACTGCGTTCAGGTGCTATGAAACAGCAAACGTGCAGTCACACCAACTGCGTTCAGGTGCTATGTAACAGCACACGCGCAGTGACACCAACTGCGTTCATGTGCTATGTAACAGCACACGTGCAGTGACACCAACTGCGTTCAGGTGCTATGTAACAGCACACGCGCAGTGACACCAACTGCGTTCAGGTGCTATGTAACAGCACACGCGCAGTGACACCAACTGCGTTCAGGTGCTATGCAACAGCACACGCGCAGTGACAACAGCTGCGTTCAGGTGCTATGCAACAGCACATGCGCAGTGACAACAACTGCGTTCAGGTGCTATGTAACGGCACACGCGCAGTGAAAGCAACTGCGTTCATGTGCTATGAAACAACAAACGTGCAGTGACACCAACTGCGTTCAGGTGCTATGTAACAGCACACGAGCAGTGACAACAACTGCGTTCAGGTGCTATGTAACAGCACACGCGCAGTGACAACAACTGCGTTCAGGTGCTATGTAACAGCACACGCGCAGTGACACCAACTGCGTTCAGGTGCTATGTAACAGCACACGCGCAGTGACACCAACTGCGTTCAGGTGCTATGTAACAGCACACGCGCAGTGACAACAACTGCGTTCAGGTGCTATGAAACAGCACACGCGCAGTGACAACAACTGCGTTCAGGTGCTATGAAACAGCAAACGTGCAGTGACACCAACTGCGTTCAGGTGCTATGTAACAGCACACGCGCAGTGACAACAACTGCATTCAGGTGCTATGAAACAGCAAACGTGCAGTAACACCAACTGCGTTCAGGTGCTATAAAACAGCACACGCGCAGTGACAACAACTGCGTTCAGGTGCTATGAAACAGCAAACGTGCAGTCACACCAACTGCGTTCAGGTGCTATGTAACAGCACACGCGCAGTGACACCAACTGCGTTCAGGTGCTATGTAACAGCACACGCGCAGTGACAACAACTGCGTTCAGGTGCTATGAAACAGCAAACGTGCAGTGACACCAACTGCGTTCAGGTGCTATGAAACAGCACACGCGCAGTGACAACAACTGCGTTCAGGTGCTATGAAACAGCAAACGTGCAGTCACACCAACTGCGTTCAGGTGCTATGTAACAGCACACGCGCAGTGACACCAACTGCGTTCAGGTGCTATGCAACAGCACACGTGCAGTGACAACAGCTGCGTTCAGGTGCTATGCAACAGCACACGCGCAGTGACAACAACTGCGTTCAGGTGCTATGAAACATCACACGCGCAGTGACAACAACTGCGTTCAGGTGCTATGAAACAGCAAACGTTCAGTGACACCAACTACGTTCAGGTGCTATGTAACAGCACACGTGCAGTGACACCAACTGCGTTCAGGTGCTATGTAACAGCACACGCGCAGTGACAACAACTGCATTCAGGTGCTATGAAACAGCAAACGTGCAGTGACACCAACTGCGTTCAGGTGCTATGTAACAGCAAACGTGCAGTGACACCAACTGTGTTCAGCTGCTATGTAACAGCACACGCACAGTGACAACAACTGCGTTCAGGTGCTATGAAACAGCAAACGTGCAGTGACACCAACTGCGTTCAGGTGCCATGTAACAGCACACACGCAGTGACAACAACTGCGTTCAGGTGCTATGAAACAGCAAACGTGCAGTGACAACAACTGCGTTCAGGTGCTATGAAACAGCAAACGTGCAGTGACACCAACTGTGTTCAGGTGCTATGTAACAGCACACACGCAGTGACAACAACTGCGTTCAGGTGCTATGAAACAGCAAACGTGCAGTGACACCAACTGCGTTCATGTGCTATGAAACAGCACACGCGCAGTGACAACAACTGCGTTCAGGTGCTATGAAACAGCACACGCGCAGTGACAACAACTGTGTTCAGGTGCTATGTAACAGCACACGCACAGTGACAACAACTGCGTTCAGGTGCTATGTAACAGCACACGCGCAGTGACACCAACTGCATTCAGGTGCAATGTAACAGCACACGCGCAGTGACACCAACTGCGTTCAGGTGCTATGTAACAGCACACGCGCAGTGACACCAACTGCGTTCAGGTGCTATGAAACAGCAAACGTGCAGTGACAACAACTGCGTTCAGGTGCTATGTAACAGCACACGCGCAGTGACAACAACTGCATTCAGGTGCTATGTAACAGCAAACGTGCAGTGACACCAACTGCGTTCAGGTGCTATGTAACAGCACACGCGCAGTGACACCAACTGCGTTCAGGTGCTATGAAACAGCAAACGTGCAGTGACACCAACTGCCTTCAGGTGCTATGTAACAGCACATGCGCAGTGACAACAACTGCATTCAGGTGCTATGTAACAGCACACGCGCAGTGACAACAACTGCGTTCAGGTGCTATGAAACAGCAAACGTGCAGTGACACCAACTGCGTTCAGGTGCTATGTAACAGCACACGCGCAGTGACAACAACTGTGTTCAGGTGCTATGTAACAGCACACGCGCAGTGACAACAACTGCGTTCAGGTGCTATGTAACAGCACACGCGCAGTGACACCAACTGCGTTCAGGTGCTATGTAACAGCACACGCGCAGTGACAACTGCGTTTAGTTGCTATTAAACAGCACACGCGCAGTAAGAGCGACTGCGTTTCTGTGCAATTCAATAGCCCACTTGCATTAACAGCGACTGCGTTTCTGTGCAAATAAATAGCACACGTGCAGTAACAGGTAATGCGTGTATGTGCAATTAAATAGCACACGTTTACTAACAGGGAGTACTATATTTAGGTACTATGTTTAACCACTTCCTTACTGGGCACTTAAACCCCCTTCCTGCCCAGAGGACTTTTTGCGATTCGGCACTGTGTCGCTTTAACCGACAATTTCGCGGTCGTGCGACGTGGCTCCCAAACAAAATTGGCGTCCTTTTTTTCCCACAAATAGAGTTTTCTTTTGGTGGTATTTGATCACCTTTGCGGTTTGTTTTTTTTGCGCTATAAACAAAAATAGAGCGACAATTTTGAAAAAAATATAAAAATGTTTTACTTGTTGCTGTAATAAATGGCTCAATTTAAAAAAAAAATAAAAATTTTATCCTCAGTCTAGGCCGATACGTATTCTACATATTTTTAGTAAAAAAAAAAAAAAATATCGCAATAAGCGACTGGTTTGCGCAAAAGTTAGAGCCATGATTAAATCAGTATGATGAAACATGTCGGGGCGTGGGTACTAAGTTACAACCGCACACCTTAAACTGAACTGGTCGGGCGTGGAACGGTCCATCTGTCACCAATATAGTCATCTGAAGAGCGACTCCAGTACACCTTCATAGGGCTGTGAGTAAACCTGGGCTATTTGTTGATCCGCCGTGACCACTGGTTCACCTGGAGGAAAATTTTTGTTTGTGTTTACAACGTGTGATGTTTGGATTTAATCACTGCTTATGACAAGAGTCATTTTTGTGAGTGCATCTATTGGGAGATTTTTAGTGTTTTTATTAAAAGTTGTGTTGCAATATCACACTATTGTGCTCTCTCTCTTCATTATACATGTGGCTGTCATTTTGGAGTTTTTCCTTTTTCCAACGGATCTCCATTTATTTAACTGAGTGCTCCAGTTTCCAAAGAGGGAGTTCCATCAATTAAACTGAGTGGTTCAGTTAAAAAGCCTGTGTGCCTTAACACGAGAGTGTCAGGCCATTTATTGTGGTGAGTTTGCATTCTGATGGGTGGTGGAATCACGCAGTCACTGTGGTGTGGTGAAAGCACTGTCTGAAGATCGTGAAGGGACTTCTTCTGTTCTCCATTTATGAACTTCATTTACGTTCACACAATCAGTTTATGGATTTTTTTTTGCCAACCTGTTATTTTGGGTGTATTATTGACACCTATTTTTTGACACTGATATATTGTTTCACATAGAGGGTGGATCACTCATTATTTTTCACTTAATAGTCTAGCAATATTATATGTGTGTTTTTTTATTTGATTCTCTTGAGCGCTGCTTAATATCACATTTGATACCTTTTTTCACATCAGGTAGCACTGTATTTGCATATTACATTTTGATTGCAAAAGTTACAAAATAAGGGACATAATTATTTATTTATTTATTTTTTACTAGTAATGGCGGTGATCTGTGATTTTTATTGCGAATGCGACGTTATGGCGGACACATCCGACACTTTTGACACATTTTTGGCGCCATTCATATTTATACTGCAATCAGTGCTATAAATATGCACTAATTACTGTATAAATGTGACTGGCAGGGAAGGGGTTAACACTAGGGGGTGAGGAAGGGGTTAAATGTGTATCCTAATTAGTGTTCTAACTGTGGGGGAAGGGGGGTGACTGGGGGGGTGACCGATCTGTGTCTCTATGTACAAGAGACACAGATCCGTCTCCTCTCTCCCCTGACAGCACCGCTGTCTGCGAGAGCCACGAATGAGAGATGATCTCATATGTAAACATATGAGATCATCTCTCATTGGCCGCACAGATCGCCTAGGAAACGGCCGCTCCGATTGGCCGTTCACGGCGATCTGTGATTGGCTGTGTCCAAGGGACACGGCCAGCACAGCAGTTCCCCGCTGCGCGTTCGGGAGCGCGCGCGGGGAACGAGCAAAGGGGCTGCCGTCAATTGACGGCGGCTCAGAGATTTAGAACCACCCCGCGGCCGTCAATAGTCGTACAGCGGTCGGGAAGTGGTTAAGCTAAACCCTAATGCAGGCAATACAACACGTTATAGCACTGCATCAAGCACAATCTCCTGCCTGACAAATACTAATAACAGATCTAGCTAAGCTATACAGTTTATAAATATTTTTACAACTCCTAGGGATGTGAATATATTCTCTACAAACTGTAAATTTAACTATACTGACTACTAGCCTTCCTGCTCTATCTATCTATCTATCTATCTATCTATCTATCTATCTATCTATCTATCTATCTATCTATCTATCTATCTATCTATCTATCTATCTATCTATCTAGTAGAAAAGACACTGTGGGGCTGATTTACCAAGCCTTTGCTCCATGACTCATGGAGGAAAAGCAGGAGTAGCAGCCGTTTTGACATTTACTAAAGAAATACGCTGCTAGTGCAGTGTATTTCCTTAGTTACTAAAGTGCTCAGTGCGCCCAGGAGAGGGCGCATTGAGCACTACTATAGACCTGGCGCACGGCACATTGAAATGTAAATATCGGGGATTTGGGCGGGAGATTATTAGGGGGGAGGTGGGGTGATGCAGGGGAAGTGAAGTGACATGTGTTTGAATGTGTTTGGCGGGCCGAATTGAAAGTGAAAGTGATTTTTGGAAACCGATCCCCGTACGCTTGCATAGTGCGCCTGAACCTCGGGAGGTTCATTTTCATACTGGGCATGCGTACAGAGAAATTTCGGAGCTTCCCGTGCGCCTTGTCAGTACACCGAGAAAATCTTGGTAAATACCAAGCGGCGTACCCGTAATTGCGCTGCGTGATGCGGAGCACGGGAATCTCCGAACGTTTTTCAGCCTGCGCTGACCATGAAGGGGAACTCCGCGCCAAATTTCAAACAAGAAACCGGCGCGGGTCCCCCTCCAGGGGTACATTAGGCTCTTAGGCTTGGTCTGGAACGTGAGGGGTTAAACCCGCGCCGAAAATCGGCGCAGGGTTCCCCCCCAGATCCAAACCAAGCCCTCATCCCAAGCACGCAGTTTGGCCGGACAGGAATGGGGGTGGGGACGAGCGAGCGCCCCCCCCTCCTGAGCCGTACCAGACCACATGCCCTCAACATGGGGGAGTGTGTGCTGTGGGGGAGAGCCCCCCCACCCCACAGCACTCTTGTCCCCATGTCGATAGGGACAAGAGCCTCTTCCCGACAACCCTTGCCATTGGTTGTCGGGGTATGCGGGCGGGGGCTAATCGGAATCTGCGAGACCCCTTTAATAAGGGGGCCCCCAGATGCTGGCCCCCCACCCTATGTGAATGAGTATGGGGTACATCGTACCTCTACCCATTCACCTGGGGGAAAAGTGTAAAGTAAAGAAAACACCACACAGAATAAAATAATTTATTAGTCAGCTCTGGGCCCCCCCCTTTCTTATTTAGCTCTTTTAGAAGGGGGGGTTTCTTCTCTCCCGATTTTCGATCGGGACCCTGGGCTTCGGCGATTTCTGCCGGGGGAGGGCGCCATCCCACTCCGGTCTTATCCGGTGCCTTCCGCTGGGGCCCCCCAACCCATTTGAGCTCTTTTTCATTAGGGGGGGGCATCCGGACTTTGGCGACTTCTGCCGGGGGATGGCGCCTATCCCCAGGTCTTTCCGGTGCCTTCCGCCAGGGCTCCGGTCTTGTTCGTCTTCTGCCGGGGGTGCGCCAACTCCCCGGTCTTTTCTCTGCTGTCTTGGCGTTCCCTGTTCTGCCTGTCTTCTCCGGGGGACAGGGCTTTCTTTCCGCTGTCTTCTCTGTTCCATCTTCTGCCTGTCTCCCCCACGGAGCCAGGGCTTTCTTTCCGCTTCTTTCTTCTCTGTTCCCTCTTCTGCCTGTCTCCTCTGGGAGCCCAGGGCTTGTCTAGGCTGTCTTCTTCCTTCTCTTCCATTCGATGTTGACACGACGAGATCCCGCGCTGACATGCCGTGTGAGCGGTGGGCATTGACTTATATAGGGCAATGCCACCATGTGACCTCAACCCATGTGACATCGCATTCCCTGGGCATGATGGGAATGTGATGTCACATGGGTTGAAGTCACATGGTGGCATTGCCCTATATAAGTCAATGCCCACTGCTCAGACGGCATTCCAGCGCGAGACCTCGTAGTGTCAACATCGAATGGAAGAGAAGGGAGAAGACAGCGGAAAGAAAGCCCTGGGCTCCCGGAGGAGCCAGGCAGAAGTGGAAGGCACTGCAGAAGCCCGAAGGGTGGCGCCCTCTGGCGGAAGACAGCAGAGACAACCCCTGGCCCCCGCGAAGGAGCCAGGCAGAAAAGGCCATCGAGAGGCACACCCCCCCCCGGCAGAAACCGACGAAGCCCGGGACCCTCTCCCATAAGCAAGGAGCTTCATGGTGAAGGGGGTCCCGGCGGAAGACGGCGCAGAAGACGGGGGGTAGGTGCACCCCCCGGCAGAAACCGACGAAGCCCGGGACCCTCCCCCATAAGCAAGGAGCTTCATGGTGAAGGGGGTCCCTGCGGAAGATGGCGCAGAAGACCGGGGGGGTAGATGCACCCCCCGGCAGAAGGCCGGGGGCCAATGGGGTGGTGGTGGGGGGCCCCGGCAGAAGACCCCCAGCTGACTAATAAATTAATTTATAAATGTGTGTGGTGTCTTATTTGTTTTAATTTTTTTCCCCCGGGTGAATGGGTAGGGGTACAATGTACCCCATACTCATTCACATAGGGTGGGGGGGCCGGAATCTGGGGGCCACCCTATTAAAGGGGGCTCTCAGATTCTGATAAGCCCCTCGCCCGCATACCCCGACAACCAACGGCCAGGGTTGTCGGGAAGAGGCTCTTGTCCCTATCGACATGGGGACAGGGTGCTTTGGGGTGGGGGGGCAGTGCCCCCCTCCCCCAAAGCAAACACTCCCCCATGTTGAGGGCATGTGGTCTGGTATGGCTCAGGAGGGGGGGGCGCTCGCTCGTCCCCACCCCCATTCCTGTCCGGCCAGACTGCGTGCTTGGGATAAGGGATGGTTTAACCCCTTATGTTCCAGACCAAACCTAAGAGCCTGGTATGCACCTGGAGGAGAACCCACGTTATTTTTTTTTTGGTCTGGAGATCCCCTTCATGAACAGAGATCTGTCATTTACCCATGTCAGTCCCACCCCCCCTTCAGTTAGAACACACCCAGGGAACATATTTAACCCTCGCACCTAGTGTTAACCCCTTCCCTGCCAGTGGCATTTTTATAGTAAGCAATGCATTTTTATAGCACTGATCGCTAAAAAAATGCCAATGGTTCCAAAAAAGTGTCCGATGTGTCCGCCATAATGTCGCAGTACCGATAAAAATCGCTGATCGCCGCAATAACTAGTAAAAAAAAAAAATTAACAAAAATGCCATAAAAATAACCCCTATTTTGTAGACGCTATAACTTTTGCCCAAACCAATCAATAAACGCTATTTGCGATTTTTTGGAACCAAAAAGATGTAGAATACGTATCGACCTAAACTGAGGGATTTTTTTTTTATAATATATATTTTTGGGGATATTTATTATAGCAAAAAGTCAAAATTATTCTTTATTTTTTTAAATTGTCGCTCTATTTTTGGTTATAGCTCTAAAAAATAAAAAAATGCAGAGGTGATCAAATAACACCAAAATAAAGCTCTCTTTGTGTGAAAAAAAAGGTTGCCAATTTTGTTTGGGAGCCACGTCGCATGACCGCGCAATTGTCAGTTAAAGCGACGCCGTGCCGAATCACAAAAACTGGCCCGGTCATTGACCAGCAATATGGACTGGGGCTCAAGTGGTTAAAAAATAACAAAACACTAAAGTTAGCCCAATTTTTGGTGATAATGTGAAAGATGATGTTACACCGAGTAAATAGATACCTTACATGTCACGCTTTACTATTGCAAACACTCATGGAATAGAGCCAAACTTCAGTACTTTAAAATCCCCATAGGCGACCTTTTTTTTTTTCAGGTTACCAGTTTATAGCTACAGAGAAAGTCTAGTGCTAAAAGTATTACTCTCGCTCTAACGCACGCGTCAATACCTCACATGTGTGGTTTGAACGGTGTTTACATATGTGGGCGGGACTTATGCAAGTCCCGCCCACATATGTAAACATCGTTCAAACCACACATGTGAGGTATTGACGCTTGCGTTAGAGCGAGAGCAATACTTTTAGCACTAGACCTCCTCTGTAACTCTAAACTGGTAACCTGAAGAAAAACAATGTGCGTGTTCGCTTCTGACTGGGAGGACAGGGGCATTTTAATTATTATTATTTATTTTTGTTACGTAATAATTCACTAAGACCTCCCCTTCAGGCTGGAAAGCATGAGTTCAGGGGAAAAAAAAAAAAAGCTCTCATGCTTTCAGCAGCCATTGCAGCTTTGTTCCTGCATGTGAGATGAACTGAGCCTGCTCAGACACTTAGAAAATGTTTCCTTTCTTTTTCAGGCTAGGTTCACACTACTACACTACTTTCATCCTACTTTGCTCTGCTACATCGGTCCTACATTTATCCTACATTGGTCCTACATCCATCCTACTTTCATGAACAGGATACTACTTTGGTCCGACTTCAATGATATTCAATGGGCCTGAAGTAGGATCAATGTAGGACCAAAAGTAGTACAGGGAGCATTTTCAAAGTCGGACCGACTTGTGTAGGACGCTACAAGACGCTCTCATAGGGAAACATTGAACACAGAGCAAAGTAGGATGAAAGTAGTGTAGTAGTGTGAACCTAGCCTAAAGGGTGAAAATCACTTGGATGCTCATATGGGTGGGTTGGTAATTTAAGGACATCCTTACCAGGTGTAAGCACTTACAAGCTCACCCAAACTAGAGACTGAAATTAATTAATTAGCACACATGTTATAAAAAGCGTGGATCGAGCAGTCCTCAGCTGCCCTCAAAGGGGCAAGCTGGCAGGAATGTTGTTGCTAAACAGAAATGTGGTTTGGAGCATGTTTATTTTTATTTTGCCAATGTTTTTTGTTTATTTTTAAATGATGTTCACTTTGATGTATTTGTCTCTGCTGCCTTATTTTGAAAAAAAAATTCTGAAGATGTTGGGACGGTTAACCTATGTTTATTTTGATTTTTGAAATGTATTTTTGTTTGTGTGTGTTTGTTTGTTTGTCTTTTTTGCTTTCCTTGTTTTGTTGACCAATAAAAATTACTTTCAAATTTTGAAGTTTGTTTTTTGTTACTTTTTCATGCTACAGATTTTGACAGCTGCAGCTGAAATAGGTTTGGGCCTAACAAATTAGGTGTGATTTTTGTCTAAGCTTCTTTCCTGGTGTGTAATCATGAAATGTTTGCCATGTTTATTCACCAGAAAATTAAAGACAACGTGGTAAGTATTTTCCTTTTACTGCGGTGGTCCTCAGCCCTCAAGTACCCCCGACAGGACATGTTTTGTGGATTTCTCTTATCAAGAATTGCTGTCCAGACTGTCTTTTAAAGCACATGTGCAAGATGAAGGAAAACCTGCAAACATGGCCTGTTGGGGGGGGTATTGGTGGACAGGCTTGAAGTGCTGATTTACAGCACTGTGCTTAAATCTAGCGCAAGGCAATCCTATTCAAATTGTGTGTGTTTGAGGGAAGCCAAGTGAGTGTTAGAACCCCTGCTTGTGTTTTTTTGGGGTTGAGCTTTGTGTCCCTTTTCTTAATATTGGCTTCACTTCCTGTCACACAGCTGAACAGGAAGTGAGGTTAAAACCCTACCAGTGTCTTTTCTTGGGGACACAGGTCAATCTAACTAGTGTCCCCATTAAGCAAATTGCACTCCAGCACTGCTGTGTACACCCCAAATCATGGGTCTTCAAACTACGGCCCTCCAGTTGTTCAGGAACTACAATTCCCATCATGCCTAGTCATGTCTGTGAATGTCAGTGCATTACAAGGCCTCATGGGATGTGTAGTTCTACAACAGCTGGAGGGCCGTAGTTTGAGGATCCCTGCCCCAAATGATTATTTAGTTTGGGGTTTAGTAAAGGCAAAGCCACTCTGCAGTACAAGCGTAGTCGCTGAAAATCAGAGCGGAAGCACTGATGGTTTTAACATCCAATCCTGTAGAAGCAAAGTTGTTTTGTTTTCTTCCTTGCTTGTCCACTTGTAGTGCAAAATGGATTTGCCTTTAGTAAATGGACCCCAAAGTCCAAGATCCCTAATAATTTGGGGTGTACACAGCAAAATGCTAGAGTGCAATTTATATAATGGGAAACTATTTAGCTTGATCTCTGTGTCCCCAAGAAAAGATATTAGTAAGGATTTACCCTCACTTCCTGTTTGGCTATGTGACAGGAATTGTGAATGTGAATTTGAATTAGAAAGGGTGAAGACGGGTTTACGGTCGGGGCGTGATGCGGACGTGACGAGTGCGTAGGTGGGAGGTGCCGCAGCGCTCCATGGCTCGAGGTTGCGAGCAGCGGGGATCCGAGGACACCAGCAGCTGACCGGAGGATGACAGCGTGAGAGGCTGACATCCTGAAGACCGGAGCTGGAGACCTAGCCCCGCACAACACGACCCTTAGCTGAGATCCAGGACGCACCCGGGACGCAAGTGAAGAGGCGAGCTCGGCTCAGGACACAGCTGCTGCACACGAGGAGGAGGAGAGCAGAGGAGGAAGCCGGAGCAGTCAGGCGGGCTGAAAGCGTGGGTCCTGTGGTTGGGTGAGACGCTCAGTAGAGCCGAGCAGGGTCGGGTGCCCTCCCCACCCCCCCCCCCCCCCCGGGGACACCCCCCCCCCCCCCCCCCCCTGCATAAACCAGTCTGGTATGGTGTAAAGGAGTAGTAATATGTCAAACCCCAATTTTGAAAAAAAAAAAACCTCTGGTTGGACTGACAGAAATATGTGGTTAACGGTCAGGATATTAAACAGGTATGTGGTAATGAAGGATCTGCTGTGATAAGTACTGAAACTAGTACTAGTACTGAAGCTAGTTACACAAATGGCATAAATTCCACCGCTTGAATATCCAAAAAAGGGAACTGTGATAGACCTATGCACAAGAGGACTTTAATTAGGTAGCCCCCCTGGACAGGTAGCCCAGGGACGGACGCTGGGCAGAGATTCTGGGCAGAACCTGTGAAGTTGGTACCGAAGGTTGAGCGGCCTGAGGAGCAGGGTTCATATGTTATAAAAGACGGTCACAAACACTGAATCTCTTTGGATACCACTGGCTAAAAAACTACAGGTGGCTGTGAGACGCGGGTATAAAGCTGGCATAATCCCAGCTCTTAAGACAGCGCCCAAGACCGGGGGACGGAGAAATGAAATATTAAGAGCTCCCTGTTTTTTTTTTCTCCTTTTTTTTTTTTTTTGTGTTTTGTCCCCCCTGCAACATATATAGTACCGGTCCTGATTTTGGGTGAACGGATAATTAAATTTGGACTGTGATATAAAGTAATACTTGCCTTGACTTTGGGAACAGGAAAAAAAAAAAAAGCTGGACTGTGATGGAATGCAGTGAGTTCCTTTGATTTTGGGAGTATTGATAAGTACTGATAAGGAGTAGGTGCCGTGAAATAATGCAATAATTGCCTCGATCTTGGGAGCTCTGATAAGTAAGTCCTGACTATGATGTAATGCTGTGACTAAAGAGGGAGAGAGACAAACCGGTATTAAGCCTTAACTGACTAAGGAGTGTAAAACCCTCATACAGGGTACAGTCACAGTATTAAATCTCACAGGACATTTGTGGAGCATTTCCCAACATAGAGACTCTGGGCTGGGATTTACGGGAGAACATGTTATACACTGTCCCCGAAGTAATAACGGTTTAGCGGTTATAACTACACAACCCGGTAGGATACATCTGGAGTAGGATTCAAAGGCGGCTGGTCTATAGCAGTTAACCACTTGGTTGGGCGGACAATCCAGAGCAAGGAGGAAAATACCCCTAAACTACACCGCTGGCATACCCAGCATAAGAGGATAAGCTGGAAGACACGGCAGGCCTGACCATAATAGCTATTGATTGATTGGTACAGATAAAACCTGAATGGGAAAAGGGTCAGACTGGCAGTGGTGACACCCCCGCCCTGGGGCCCCCCCTTTCATTGGCACCTCTTTACGGACCTCTCCCTTGTTGTTGTTTCCAAACTGGGGAAGAGAATTAGACCCTCCAATAAAATGAATAGAGCTACGAGAGGCGGTACTACTAAACCAACTAAGAATAATTCGGGGAATAGCTCCATACAGCAATATATGACTCAAGAAGGGACCCTTAAAAGTCCAGGACCCCTCAAAGAAGACTGAAAAGAAGAAGAGCGATAAAAAGAAAGGGGCAGATAGTGCGGAGAGCTCTAGAAGTGAAACGACACTAGAAAGCGAACAAGAGCAAACGAATGCAGAGGAGCTAGCCCAAGATACACATCCCCCTACAAAGGCAGAGATGAACGCAATGTTGCAGAGGATGGAAAATGTCATGGAAAATATTATAAAGACAGAAATTAACAAGGTAAGAATAGACCTCGGAGGGCTGCGCGAAAGAGTGGTCGAGACGGAAAGGAGAATAGATGAACAGGACCAGGAAATAAACTCCCTGAAAAAGCAAGTAAAGGCCCTGACCGAAAATCAGAGATTGACGGCATATAGGATCGAGGACCAGGAGAACCGCAACAGGCGACAGAACCTTAGAATCAGATCGGTGGTAGAAGATAGGGATGAAGATCTCAGAGATATCATGAACACAATTTTTAACCCCCTACTGGAGAGATCAGTAGAATCTAAGCCCCTTAAGATCGAGAGAGTTCACAGAGTGGGGAACCCCCAACAGACAGAAAGATCCGGTCCTAGGGATGTAGTGGTATGTTTCAGGAACTATGTCGATAGAGCAGAAATTTGGGGAAGGCTTAGGGGGAAACCCCCCCTGAAATATAGAGAGACTGAGCTACAGATATTTTCTGATCTGTCGAAAGAAACGCTAGCAAGGAGAAGACACCTGAAACCCCTCTTAGAGCTGATGCGGGCACAAAACATAAAATATCAATGGGGTTTTCCGGCGTGCCTTATAGGCATAAAGGGGGGTAAAACTGCACGACTTAGGTTCCCGGAGGAACTCCAAGATTTCTGTTCGAAAATGGACTTGACAGTTCCAGATCTACCGGAGTGGGCGGGCTAGCGGGGCTTGGGTTAGCCTAGAATATCAGGAGGCTGGATTGGGGGGGGGAGGGAGAGGGAGGGGGAGTCAATGGAGTGCATTGAGCACCACCACGAAAGAGGAGCCGAGGATGAAGGTGATGAGTCTTCTACCAGCGGCTCCCAGGCCAATAGTGGGCCAGGGAGGGGGGGGGGGGGGGATTCGGGGGGGGGGGGAAATGGGAGGTGGGGGAAGGGATGGTAACGGGAGGGGGACCATCTGAACGACTCCACAAGAATTCTTTTCAAACTCAAAAAAAAAAAAAGATAAATGACAGATATTAAGTTCTTATCATATAATGTAAAAGGATTAAACTCCCATATTAAGAGACATAAAATTCTTGCCGAACTTACGCAGTATAAAGTAGACATCGTCTACCTACAAGAGACCCACATTACCTTAGAGTCTAATATAAAGCTATATTCATCTGAATATCCCGTCTGGTATTATGGAGATACAGTCTCATCGAGATCTCGGGGGGTCGCCATAGGATTTGCAAGAGGAGTTAGATGCACATTGGTGGACAGATTGAACGATCCGGAGGGGAGATTCTTGTTCTTGAAAATAAAACTAGGAGAGGAGGACTACACTCTGGCAAATGTGTATGCACCCAATGTGAATTCGGCTAAATATATTAGTAAAATCCTCAGAAAATTAAAAGATTTTGAAGAGGGACATGTGGTGTTGATGGGGGACTTTAACTTCTGCATGTGCCCGAGCCTCGATAGTACGTCCCATGCTCAGGGGAATAACGGTGAGCACCTTAAGCTACTGAAAAAACAAATGACACAAAACCAAATGGTGGATGTCTGGCGAATCCTCAACCCCAAGACACGAGACTATACGTTTTTTTCCCCTGTGCATGGGACGTACTCGAGGATCGACTACATCCTCGTAGACCATAGACTTTTGGAGAGGGTGGTCGAAGCAAGTTGTGAGATCATAACGCTATCAGACCACGCCCCTATAACGATGAAAATAAGCACATCCATACAAAAATGCATCCCACCTGAATGGAGATTGGATGAAAGTCTGTTGAGGGACGAGGATGTGGTCGAGAGAGTACAGAAAGAATTGGAATGGTATTTTCAGGAGAATGACAAGGAGGGAATCACAGGAGCAACCCTGTGGGACGCCCACAAAGCATATATAAGAGGGATTTTTATTGCAGAAGGGGCAAAGAAAAATAAAACAAGAAGGAGTAAACTAAAAACATTAAAAGAGGAGATATATAGGCTGGAACAGGAACATAAATTACAGGGCCAAAAGAGGGAAACACTCCGTAAGTTAACTATAACAAGGGATGAATATAAAGCCCTCGCCGGGCAAGAAACCAAGAATTTCATAGACAGGGTAGAGAGAGAAAGATATGTCTGGGGAAATAAACCTAGTAAAAACTTGGCCAGAATGGTAAGAAAAAATAAAACCAGGAACTTTATCGAAAAAATCAGGAATGGGGATGGGGACTTAGTATATGCGACAAATAAAATAGCAGAATCCTTTAGAAGCTATTATGAAAAACTATACGATGTCCAACAGAAGATCAGGGACCCAGCCGAAAAAAAGGATAAGATCAGGGAAGTATTACAGCAAACTAATCTACCGAAGATAGAAGAGTATGAGATAGAAAGAATGGAGGAAAGTATAACTGAGCAGGAAATAAGTGAGGTCTTAAAAAATACTCCCAATGGGAAAAGCCCTGGACCAGACGGCTTCACGTCTGCCTACATACAAAGGTTTAGTACCATCTTAGTCCCTAGACTATGTCAATATTTCAATGGGTTGGGGCTAGACTATGAGATGAGTAGAGAGGAATTAACAGCTACGATCACTGTCATTAAAAAAGAGGGAAAGGACAATACGAATTGTTCAGGGTTCCGACCTATCTCACTCCTGAATGCAGATACCAAACTGTATGCAAAAATTTTGGCCGAACGAATGAAGGGGGTGATGACTGCCATTGTCCACCCAGACCAGGTTGGTTTCATACCTGGGAGGGAGGGAAAGGACAATGGGGTTAGGGCACTTCTTCTCATGGAGCAGATCAAAGAAAGAGGGACCCCTGGTCTATTCCTGTCAGTAGACGCTGAGAAAGCGTTTGACAGGGTAGACTGGGGGTTCCTGATACAAACACTAGAATTTATAGGAATTGGCCCAAGGATGATCAAATGGATCAAAACGCTCTATTTCCACCCATGTGCTAGGATCAAGATCAATGGATCTTTATCCGCACCCTTCGAGATGAGAAATGGAACCAGGCAGGGCTGTCCCCTGTCCCCTCTTCTTTTTGTCTTATCATTGGAACCCCTGCTGGCAATGGTCCGACAAAATCCAGAAATATATGGAATAGAAGTTGGAGAAGATGAGCACAAATTATCCGCCTTCGCAGACGACATTCTATTCTATATAAGTAGCCCAAGAGTCACTCTCCCGAAGTTAATAGCTACCTTAAAACAATATGGTGAGGTGTCAAACTTCAAAATGAATACAGAAAAGACGGAGATCCTGAATATCAACATTCTTAAAGAAGAAGAACAATATCTGCGGAAGAAATATAATTTCAAATGGCAAAAAGAAATAAAATACCTGGGAATAAAACTGGCAAATACCATCAAGAAAATATATAGAATAAATTTTATCCCCCTGCTCAACGAAATAAAAAGTGAAATTAAAAACATATATAATAGACCAATTTCGTGGTTCGGGAGGATAAATGTGGTAAAAATGGTTCTCATCCCAAAAATTCTATACAAGTTTCAAATGGTCCCAATTTACCTAGCACCGTCATTCATCAAAATAATTAACTCCCTCATAATGAACTATATTTGGAATAATAAAAAACACAGGGTGTCTGCTCAAATCCTAAAACGGGCCAAGAAAAAGGGAGGCTTAGCTGTACCCGACATCAGATTGTATTATAATGCTTCGGTTCTCTCACGGGTTATAGAATGGGCTAAAGAGTCCCAGGACAAAAGATGGATAAACATTGAATGCACATTAGCGGGGGCACAGTTAGGGAGATTAATTTGGAATCCACCACAATATAGATCCTTACACACCTCAACACACACAATTACTCATAATGCATGGAGGATCTGGGATAGACTTCACAAACAATTAAAAACAGAATTCAACTCACCCTTTATTGATTTAAAAGAAAATGAATATTTCACCCCAGGGACAAAAGAAGTAGGGGGAAATTGGATCACAAATAGAACACAGCTAAAAGATATAACACTAGATGGTAAAATTAGGACACTTCACAATATTAAATATAGGATTGGAATTAGGGCGCTCGACGAGTGGAGATACTTGCAGTTAGTGTCATTCGTCAAGCGCCTACCACACCCTTTGAGGTCACAAGAGGAGTACACTATATTGGAACAACTGTGTAGCATCGAAAGCTCAAAAGGAAATATATCTAAAATCTATAATTACTTGCAGAAAACGGAAGAGTTGGACACGCTAAAATACATCCAAAATTGGGAAACAGACTTAGGGGTCCCAAGGGGGAAAACGACCATAGGAAGAATCCTGAATATGACTCACACCTCGGCAGTAGATGTAAGAACCGCCGAGATGAACTTCAAATGTTTGACGAGGTGGTACGCCACCCCAGATAAAATGGTCAAATTCAGAGGGGGTGAGTCAGAGAAATGCTGGAGAGGTTGTGAGTCAAGAGGAACAATGGCACACCTTTGGTGGGACTGCCTGAAAATTAAAGCTTATTGGAAAAAAATCTTATCTTGGCCCTGATAAAGGTAATAACAAAAAAAGAAGTGGAAGATAACCCATGGGTAGTTCTCTTTCACGGGGGGGAGGTTCCAGAGAAGGAGTACAAGGGTTCACTGATCCCTCATTTGTTGAACGCAGCGAAACGATTGATTCCCCTTAAATGGAGAGACGCGAAAAGTCCGCAAATGTGGGAGTGGATCGACTCCGTAGAGGACACTTATAGGAGAGAGAAATTAAAATACGGAAGCTATAAACACAAGGTAGGGGAAAAGGATATATGGGCACCCTGGTCGGAATTTAAAAAGTCCTGGAGGTTCGCAGAAAACCTGAGAGAGGAATAGGAACGCATTTTCAATTAAGGGAATGAATTCTTATAGTGGAGTCGTGGGATGGTCAAGGGCGGGGGTGGGTAGGGGGGGAGGGGGGGGAGGGGGGGGATTTAGTTGGGGAGGGGGGAGATGGGGCGCTGGGTATTTCTTTGTCACGCAGATAAAACCTTTTAAAATTCCGTACTTATTACAAATGAGAGAGTCCCAAACGGTGAGAAAAAAAAAAAGGAAAACGGGAAGCTCTATAAAAAAAATAAAAATAAAAATAAATAAATAAATAAAATAAAAATAATAACAAGTATAAAAACTTGCAAAAGAAATACACCACAAATGATGCTAAACCAGATGTAGAGACGGAATTATGAATAAAATCATGAGCAAGTCTCTCGCTGTGGTGAAGTCTGAAGTGGCGAAAAAAAAAAAAATTAAAAAAGAAAGGGTGAAGACACCTCACAAATGTTACTATCAGGGGGTGCAGACATACCCAAAAAATGAGCAGATAATACTTATTTGCAAATTAATATTTTTTTAGTTAACATTGGGTGGTGTTTGTGGGGGGCCCTAACACACACATTCATACATATTAGCAACGCTGTATCCTGGCCTATTGGCATGGTTATATTTTCTTAGGCCTTCTTAATAAAACTCTCCGAAATTTGTGCTTAAACTAGAATTATAATCAACACTGTTTATTTTCTTTACATTTGGATAGAGTGAGGGAGGGTTATAGGCCCTGTCAGTTTATTTTGTATTATCTGTGTCCAATTGGGGAGATTGGCCTTCACTTCCTGCCCCATAGCCAAACAGGAAGTGAGAGAAAAACTATGCAAATTAAGGGAATCCAGTAACCCCCTCCCCCCCAGAACTAGTGTGTGGGTCCCCTGAAAATTCCTGGGCGGGTCATACAAAAACAGGGTGTGGCCTTGACAGGAAGGGGTGGGTCATTTTTCTATGAGGAGGTGCAGAAATGAAGTGAGGCCTAGGGCAGCACAAAACCTAAATATACTACTGCATATTAGGGCTTATTTAGACGGGATCCGATTTACAGCATGTTTTTATATTGTGGGAGAAAACCCACGCAGGCACAGGGAGAACATGCAAACTCCAGGCAGATGGTGTCACGGGCAGGATTCGAACCAGCGACCCTTTTGCTGCTAGGTCAAAGTGCTATTCACTACACCACTGTGCTGAACGAGCATGATTGCAGCTGAAAGCATGAGATCTTTTTTTTTTTCCAATACCATGCTTTCCAGCCTTATTGACCCCGCCTCTCTCCATAAAGAGGACCTGTCACACACTAGTCCTATTACAAGGGATGGTTACATTCCTTGTAATAGGACTAAAAGTAATCCAAAATAAAAAAAAAGGGACAGAAAAGTGCAAAAAGAAAAATATTAGGTAAAAAATAAATAAATAAACGTCCCTGTCCCTAGTAGCTCACACTCAGAAGCGAATATGCATGTAAGTCCCGCCCACATATGTAAACACCATTCAAACCACACATGTGAGGTATTGACGCGTGCATTAGAGCGAGAGCAATAATTCTAGCCCTAGACCTCCTCTGTAACTCTGAACTGGTCACCTGTAAAAAAAAATCAAGCATCGCCTATGGATATTTTTAAGTCCCGAAGTTTGGCGCCATTCCATGAGTGTGTGCAATATTAAAGAGTGACAAGTTAGGTATCTATTTCCTCGGTGTAACATCATCTTTCACATTATCCATAAAAATTGGGATAACTTTACTGTTTTGTTATTTTTTAATTCATGAACCTTTTTTTTTTGGGCCAAAAAAAAAAGGCGTTAGAAAAATTATTGCGCAAATACCGTTGGAAATCAAATAAAAAATGACCGCCACTTTATTCCCTAGGGTGTCTGCTAAAAAATTATATATAATGTTTGGGGGTCCTGAGTAATTTCCCAGGAAATAAATATAATTTTTACATGGAGGAGAGAAGTGCCAGAATAGGCGCGGTATGGAAGTGGTTAAAATGAAACAATAAAAGTGAAATATTTCTTTTAAATTTCATACAGGGGGAAGGGGGGTACACGCATGTTTCCCGTGCTTAGAACTGTCCCTGTAAAAGATGTCATTTCTGAAGTGAAAAAAAAGTAATTTTAAAGTACTCATGGCTATAAAGAATACAATCATTGCTCAATTAAAACTAAAAAAACGTATGGTGGTCCCCCCAAATTAAATTACCAGGCCCTTCAGGTCTGGAATGGATATTAAGGGGAACCCCGCCGTAAAAACAAAAAAAATGGCATGGGGTCCCCCCAAATATCCATACCAGGCCCTTCAGGTCTGGTGTGGATTTTAAGGGGAACTCCACCCCAAATTAAAAAAATGGCGTGGAGTCCCCCTAAAAATCCACACCAGACCCTTATCCGAGCACGTTAACCTGGCCGGCCGCAGAAAAGAGGGGGGACAGAGTGCGGCCCCCCCTCTCCTGAACCGCACCAGGCCACATGCCCTCAACATGGGGAGGATGTCCCCATGTTGATGGGGACAAGGGCCTCATCCCCACAACCCTTGCCCGGTGGTTGTGGGGGTCTGCGGGCGGGGGGCTTATCAGAATCTGGAAGACCCCTTTAACAAAGGGGACCCCCAGATCCCGGCCCCCCCTATGTGAAATGGTAATGGGGTACATTGTACCCCTACCATTTCACCCCAAAAAAAGTGACAAAAGTGTGAAAAATTACAGTAGCCGGTTTTTGGCAAATCTTTTAATAAAATCATCTTTCCGCGGTTCCTTCTTCTTCTTTCATTCGGGTTTCTTACTCTGCTTCTTTCTTGGGTCTTATCGTCCATATCTTGCCCGACGTCTTCTCCCATCTTCTTCTCTGTCCGTCGACCTTCTCGTCCCGCATCTTCTTGATCTTCTGGGCGCTGCGCTTGAAATTGAAGACCCCGCCGTGTTCCCGCTCCTGGGACCCGCCCCCCTCTGACGCCACAGGTAAACTCATATGAAAGTCCGCGTGTGGTATATGTGTGTCAGAGGGGGGCGGGGTCACATGAGCGTCACACGGCGGGAACTTCAATTGGAAGCTCGTCCACATAGTGCGGCGGCTTCTTCTTCTCCGGACGGCGCGTTTGAAATTGAATTTCCCCGCCGTGTGATGCTCTGTGACCCCGCCCCCCTCTGACGCACATGACTTTCTAAGGAGTTTACTTGTGGCGTCAGAGGGGGGCGGGTCCCAGGAGCGGCTAATTCAATTTCAAGTGCTGCGTCCGGGGAAGAAAAAGATGTGGACGAGAAGGCTGAAGGACGGACAGAGAAGACAGGAGAAGACACCGGGCAAGATGTGAACGAGAAGGCTGAAGGACGGACGATGTGGACGAGAAGACCCAAGAAAGAAGCAGAGGAAGAAACCCGAATGAAAGAAGAAAAGAAGATTTGTCAAAAACCGGCTACTGTAATTTTTAACACTTTTGACATTTTTTTGGGGTGAAATGGTAGAGGTACAGTGTACCCCATTACCATTTCACATAGGGGGGGCAGGATCTGGGGGTCCCCTTTGTTAAAGGGGTCTTCCAGATTCTGATAAGCCCCCCACCCGCAGACCCCCACAACCACCGGGCAAGGGTTGTGGGGATGAGGCCCTTGTCCCCATCAACATGGGGACATCCTCCCCATGTTGAGGGCATGTGGCCTGGTGCGGTTCAGGAGAGGGGGGGCCGCACTCTGTCCCCCCCTCTTTTCTGCGGCCGGCCAGGTTAACGTGCTCGGATAAGGGTCTGGTGTGGATTTTTAGGGGGACTCCACGCCATTTTTTTTTAATTTGGGGTGGAGTTCCCCTTAAAATCCACACCAGACCTGAAGGGCCTGGTATGGATATTTGCGGGGAACCGCACGTCTTTTTTTTTTTTTACGGCGGGGTTCCCCTTAATATCCATTCCAGACTTGAAGGGCCTGGTAATTTAATTTGGGGGACCCCCATACATTTTTTGTTTGTTTTAGGAATGAATCCTCTCTGTAATTGCCAGAGCCGACAATTCATTATTGCCGCGTGTGAATTTTAAATTACTTTTTTTCCTTCTGAATGTAATTTTGTGCAGGGACAGTTCTAAGTGCGGGAAAAATGCGCTATTTCACATGCTGACTTTACACCCCCCCCCCCAGGTACGAAATTTAAAGGAATATTTCACTTTTTTTGTTTCACTTTAAGCATTATTAAATTCACTGCTCCCGAAAAAACGGCCGTTTTAAAAAATAAAAAAAGCATTGATACATGTTTCCTGGGGCAGGACTGAGGTCCCCAAACACTTTTTAGGACAAAACTTGCATATTAGCCTTTAATATGAACACTTTTGATTTCTCCAATAGACTTCTATAGGGAGTTCGGCGCGTCTTTACATATCACTTGCAATGCGCCGGCTGCTACGCTGGTTCATGCGCCTAATTAAGGCTTCACCCGGAGTACTAATTAAGGCATGAACCAGCGCAGCGCACAGAGGATAGTAAATCAGCCCCTGTGTCTCTATCTATCTCTCTCTCTCTAACTGTCTGTCTGCTCTGCTCTGTAACAAAGCCGGAACACACTACACAAGGCCGCCTTGCAGGCTGCCTTTTATAGTGTGGGGCGTGTACTAAATCTCCTGAGCCATAATTGGCCAAAGCCACCCTGGCTTTGGCTAATTATGGCTCTTCGTTTTTTGAGCGATGTGATTGGCCAAGCATGCGGGACATACAGCATGCTTGGCCAATCATCAGCGCTCAACGCCGCAGTGAATTATGGGACGTTTTGCGTCATTCGAATTTGGCGCGAACGACCCGTTTTGTTTGAATTTCATCGAACGACCGATGTTCGAGTCGAACATACGTTCGTATCGAACGCGAAGCTCATCCTTAATCAAGAATTGTAATTACATGCCATTGTTGAACAGTGGTAGAAAAATTGGGTCTTTGGTGGTGGTGGTGCTGGGGCTGGTGCCAAAACACTGTAAGTCCTCACAGTTACTCTTGGTGGGCGCAGGAATGGGCCCTGCTGTGAAATATTAGATCAAGAATTGTAATAACATGCCCCTATTGAACAGGGGCAGAAAAATTGGGCCTTAGACACTGGTGCCACAACACAGCAACCCCTCACAGATACTCTAGTTGGAGCGCAGGAATGAGCCCTGCTGCAAAGTATTGCATCAAAAATTTCAATTACACGCCCCTGTTAAACAGGGGCAGAAAAATTGGGCCTTAGCCACTGGTGACGGTGCCCAGAACCAAAAATTTTCTTACAAGCTATCAGCATGATCATTGAGGAGGAAGAGGATAGTCACTCAGCATGACAGGATAGTCACTCAGCATAACAGGATAGTCACTCAGCATCAGCATAGGCAGTCTTGAAGGGATCTGACTTTAAAAAAAATTTGGTTGCATCAGGTGCTTGGTAGCTGCTGGTGATCCAAGACTGATTCATTTTAATGAAGGTCAGTCGATCGACTGAGTCGGTGGACAGACGCACCCTGCGATTGGTTACAAAGCCTCCAGCAGCACTGAATGTGCGTTCCGAAAGAATGCTGGATGCAAAACAGGCCAGTAGCTCAATTGCATACTGTGCAAGCTCTAGCCAGTGATCCAATCCCAAGACCCAGTAACCCAGAGGATTTTTGTTGGGAAAGGTGTCCAAGTCTGATCTTGCCCCTATGTATTCCCGCACCATGTAAAACAGATGCTGGCGATGGTTGCTGGAACCGGTCATACCTTGGGCCTGCGGACTAAAAAATGTCATCGGTCAGACGGCCACCTTCTACACCGCTCCTTCTTTGACTGACCGAAGCCTCAGCAACATGTTGTCAGGACCAGGATTTTGTAACCTCCCAATCTCTGGGAACGCATTGCACAGACCTTTTTGCAAGGCCTCTGTTTCATCCTCTGCTCCCTCTGCGACGGCAAAATAAGGTCCGCAACCTTACCCTTGTAACGTGGATCAAGAGGGTTGCCAGCCAGTAATGATCCCTCTCCTTGATACCACGACATGATCCGCAACCACCTCCTCCCAGCCACGTACAAGTCCATGGGTTTCTTAGGACTGTAATTGATCCCTTGAAGACTGATGTTGAGTAGGGTTGAGCGAACCCGAACTGTAAATTTCGGGTTCGGTACGGACTTTGGTTTTTTTTTGCTCCCGAACCCGAATAATTGGAAAAAGTTTGGGTTCGGGTTCGGAGTTCGGCTATTTTATGGCGCGCTGCACGGCAGCCAATCGCCATTTGTTATACTAGAGTTACTAGGAAGCCATCATAGCCATGCCTACTAATGGCATGGCTGTGATTGGCCAGTGCAGCATGTGACCCAGCATGTGACCAGCCTCTATATTAGATAGAGGCACACAGCATAGGTCGTCACTCTGCATTAGCTAGTGTAGGGAGAGGCTGCTGCTGGTTGAGGGACAGTGTCAGAGAGGTGTATCCTGCTTCAGAAATGTACACAAGCACTCTTTATTTCTGTGAGATCTGCATCATCTTATGGTTTATGGCTCGTCACTCTGCTGTAGCTATGGTAGGGACAGGCTGCTGTTTATTGAGAGACAGTGTCAGAGAGGTGTATCCTGCTTCAGAAATCTAAACAAGCACTCTTTATTTCTGTGACATCTGCATCATATAGTTTAGGAATTTTGTTCAGCTATTTGCTATAGGGACAGGCTGCTGTTTATTGAGGGACAGTGTCAGAGAGGTGTATCCTGCTTCAGAAATCTACACAAGCACTCTTTATTTCTGTGAGATCTGCATCATCTTATGGTTTATGGCTCATCACTCTGCTGTAGCTATGGTAGGGACAGGCTGCTGTTTATTGAGGGACAGTGTCAGAGAGGTGTATCCTGCTTTTAGAAATCCAAACAAGCACTCTTTATTTCTGTGACATCTGCATCATATAGTTTAGGAATTCTGTTCAGCTATTTGCTATAGGGACAGGCTGCTGTTTATTGAGGGACAGTGTCAGAGAGGTGTATCCTGCTTCAGAAATCTACACAAGCACGCTTTATTTCTGTGACATCTGCATCTTATAGTTGAGGGAGGGGTTCCAGGTATTTCCTATAGGGACAGCAATCTATAGGTGACTCTCTGTATATTTCAACAGCACTGCACCTGCCACCACCTGTGCACCTGTGATATACTGTGTGTGTGTGTCCAGTACATAGTTGAGGGAGAGGTTCCAGCTATTTCCTATAGGGACAGCAATCTATAGGTGACTCTCTGTATATTTCAACAGCACTGCACCTGTCACCACCTGTGCACCTGTGATATACTGTGTGTGTCCAGTACATAGTTGAGGGAGAGGTTCCAGCTATTTCCTATAGGGACAGCAATCTATAGGTGACTCTGTATATTTTAATAGCACTGCACCTGTCACCGCCTGTGCACCTGTGATATACTGTGTGTGTCCAGTACATAGTTGAGGGAGAGGTTCCAGCTATTTCCTATAGGGACAGCAATCTACAGGTGACTCTCTGTATATTTCAACAGCACTGCACCTGCCACCACCTGTGCACCTGTGATATACTGTGTGTGTCCAGTACATAGTTGAGGGAGAGGTTCCAGCTATTTCCTATAGGGACAGCAATCTATAGGTGACTTTCTGTATATTTCAACAGCACTGCACCTGCCACCACCTGTGCACCTGTGATATACTGTGTGTGTCCAGTACATAGTTGAGGGAGAGGTTCCAGCTGTTTCCTATAGGGACAGCAATCTATAGGTGACTCTCTGTATATTTCAACAGCACTGCACCTGCCACCACCTGTGCACCTGTGATATACTGTGTGTGTCCAGTACATAGTTGAGGGAGAGGTTCCAGCTATTTCCTATAGGGAAAGCAATCTATAGGTGACTCTCTGTATATTTCAACAGCACTGCACCTGTCACCACCTGTGCACCTGTGATATACTGTGTGTGTCCAGTACATAGTTGAGGGAGAGGTTCCACCTATTTCCTATAGGGACAGCAATCTATAGGTCACTCTCTGTATATTTCAACAGCACTGCACCTGTCACCACCTGTGCACCTGTGATATACTGTGTGTGTCCAGTACATAGTTGAGGGAGAGGTTCCAGCTATTTCCTATAGGGACAGCAATCTATAGGTGACTCTGTATATTTTAATAGCACTGCACCTGTCACCGCCTGTGCACCTGTGATATACTGTGTGTGTCCAGTACATAGTTGAGGGAGAGGTTCCAGCTATTTCCTATAGGGACAGCAATCTACAGGTGACTCTCTGTATATTTCAACAGCACTGCACCTGCCACCACCTGTGCACCTGTGATATACTGTGTGTGTCCAGTACATAGTTGAGGGAGAGGTTCCAGCTATTTCCTATAGGGACAGCAATCTATAGGTGACTTTCTGTATATTTCAACAGCACTGCACCTGCCACCACCTGTGCACCTGTGATATACTGTGTGTGTCCAGTACATAGTTGAGGGAGAGGTTCCAGCTGTTTCCTATAGGGACAGCAATCTCTAGGTGACTCTCTGTATATTTCAACAGCACTGCACCTGCCACCACCTGTGCACCTGTGATATACTGTGTGTGTCCAGTACATAGTTGAGGGAGAGGTTCCAGCTATTTCCTATAGGGAAAGCAATCTATAGGTGACTCTCTGTATATTTCAACAGCACTGCACCTGTCACCACCTGTGCACCTGTGATATACTGTGTGTGTCCAGTACATAGTTGAGGGAGAGGTTCCACCTATTTCCTATAGGGACAGCAATCTATAGGTGACTCTCTGTATATTTCAACAGCACTGCACCTGCCACCACCTGTGCACCTGTGATATACTGTGTGTGTGTCCAGTACATAGTTGAGGGAGAGGTTCCAGCTATTTCCTATAGGGACAGCAATCTATAGGTGACTCTGTATATTTCAATAGCACTGCACCTGTCACCGCCTGTGCACCTGTGATATACTGTGTGTGTCCAGTACATATAAAACAAAAAAACCCGCGCTGCCACAACACAGTCCTCAGGCAGCGGCTAGCGTGTGATAACAGAAAAAATATGACAATATAAAAAAGCCGCGCCCAAAATTAAAACAAATTAATATGTAACATTAGACAGTCCATAAACAATGAGAGTAGTGGTGAATTCCAAGCAACATCAAGCAAATAATACAAGTGAAAGGATCAGAGGCTGATTTGCATGTAGAAACAGTAGCTGATCAGATTTTCAATGCACCTGGTGACATGCATACAATCTGTGTTATCCCACCACCAGAGACATATAGCAGCTTACCAGATGGCAAGCCTTTGATGCAATTGGCTATAGCCCAGCCATGGCCTTTTAATCCCCTGGACTAGGATACTCCGAGGTTACCAGCCAGATAGCAGCCTCAAATGGAAAGTGATGAGTGTTTGCGGTTTGGGACGCAAACACAGCCCGTCAGCAAAGCAGCAGTGGTAAAGCGGTCCAATTTGCATGTAGCGGGAAACAGAGAGGGACGCAATAGCGTGATACCGTAGGTATAACAAATTTATTTAAAACAGTAGTGTACTTACACTTAGGAAGTTTAAAAACAGCGTGTAACAAGTAAAAGCCGGCCGGCTTGAGGAGCCCTCCTCCTAGGCGTGGTGACGTCACTGACGCTGCCTCCAGACGCGTTTCGTCCTATTGGACGTTATCAATGATAACGTCCAATAGGACGAAACGCGTCTGGAGGCAGCGTCAGTGACGTCACCACGCCTAGGAGGAGGGCTCCTCAAGCCGGCCGGCTTTTACTTGTTACACGCTGTTTTTAAACTTCCTAAGTGTAAGTACACTACTGTTTTAAATAAATTTGTTATACCTACGGTATCACGCTATTGCGTCCCTCTCTGTTTCCCGCTACATGCAAATTGGACCGCTTTACCACTGCTGCTTTGCTGACGGGCTGTGTTTGCGTCCCAAACCGCAAACACTCATCACTTTCCATTTGAGGCTGCTATCTGGCTGGTAACCTCGGAGTATCCTAGTCCAGGGGATTAAAAGGCCGTGGCTGGGCTATAGCCAATTGCATCAAAGGCTTGCCATCTGGTAAGCTGCTATATGTCTCTGGTGGTGGGATAACACAGATTGTGTGCATGTCACCAGGTGCATTGAAAATCTGATCAGCTACTGTTTCTACATGCAAATCAGCCTCTGATCCTTTCACTTGTATTATTTGCTTGATGTTGCTTGGAATTCACCACTACTCTCATTGTTTATGGACTGTCTAATGTTACATATTAATTTGTTTTAATTTTGGGCGCGGCTTTTTTATATTGTCATATTTTTATATTGTCATATTTGTCCAGTACATAGTTGAGGGAGAGGTTCCAGCTATTTCCTATAGGGACAGCAATCTATAGGTGACTCTCTGTATATTTCAACAGCACTGCGCCTGTCACCACCTGTGCACCTGTGATATACTGTGTGTGTCCAGTACATAGTTGAGGGAGAGGTTCCAGCTATTTCCTATAGGGACAGCAATCTATAGGTGACTTTCTGTATATTTCAACAGCACTGCACCTGCCACCACCTGTGCACCTGTGATATACTGTGTGTGTCCAGTACATAGTTGAGGGAGAGGTTCCAGCTATTTCCTATAGGGAAAGCAATCTATAGGTGACTCTATATTTCAATAGCACTGCACCTGTCACCACCTGTGCACCTGTGATATACTGTGTGTGTCCAGTACATAGTTGAGGGAGAGGTTCCAGCTATTTCCTATAGGGACAGCAATCTATAGGTGACTCTCTGTATATTTCAACAGCACTGCACCTGCCACCACCTGTGCACCTGTGATATACTGTGTGTGTCCAGTACATAGTTGAGAGAGAGGTTCCAGCTATTTCCTATAGGGACAGCAATCTATAGGTGACTCTGTATATTTCAACAGCACTGCACCTGTCACCATATGTGCACCTGTGATATACTGTGTGTGTCCAGTACATAGTTGAGGGAGAGGTTCCAGCTATTTCCTATAGGGACAGCAATCTATAGGTGACTTTCTGTATATTTCAACAGCACTGCACCTGCCACCACCTGTGCACATGTGATATACTGTGTGTGTCCAGTACATAGTTGAGGGAGAGGTTCCAGCTGTTTCCTATAGGGACAGCAATCTATAGGTGACTCTCTGTATATTTCACCAGCACTGCACCTGCCACCACCTGTGATATACTGTGTGTGTCCAGTACATAGTTGAGGGAGAGGTTCCAGCTGTTTCCTATAGGGACAGCAATCTATAGGTGACTCTCTGCATATTTCACCAGCACTCCACCTGTCCCCTGTGATATACTGTCTGTGCAGTACATTGTTTAGGGCTAGGTTCCTGCTTCTTGCTATAGGTAGAGAAATATATAGGTGAATCTCTGCCTATTTCACCAGCACTCCACCTGTCCCCTGTGATATACTGTCTGTGCAGTACATTGTTTAGGGCTAGGTTCCTGCTTCTTGCTATAGGTAGAAAAATATATAGGTGAATCTCTGCCTATTTCACCAGCACTCCACCTGTCCCCTGTGATATACTGTCTGTGCAGTACATTGTTTAGGGCTAGGTTACTGCTTCTTGCTATAGGTAGAGAAATATATAGGTGAATCTCTGCCTATTTCACCAGCACTCTACCTGTCCCCTGTGATATACTGTCTGTGCAGTACATTGTTTAGGACTAGGTTCCTGCTTCTTGCTATAGGTAGAGAAATATATAGGTGAATCTCTGCTTATTTCACCAGCACTCTACCTGTCCCCTGTGATATACTGTCTGTGCAGTACATTGTTTAGTGCTAGGTTCCTGCTTCTTGCTTTAGGTAGAGAAATATGTAACGGAATGACCCGGGACAAACAGAGACTTTGTAAGGATGAGGGGTACTCCTGTACCGGCGTCACCAATGAGTCTTATGTCTAGGGTCACCTTATATAATAATGGTGATTCAGCGCTGGAAATATATAAAAATTAAAACTAAATTGCAAGCCAGCACTGCAGATATAATCCAAAAATATCTCAATGTGAATAAATAAATAAATAGTGCAGCGCAAATAAATCTAAAATATATAAAAAATCAAAAAAACATAATCAAAGTCCATAAAGTGCAAAGTGATAAAGGTGCTCCAAAAATACAATGGTGATAAAAAGTGCAGAAATCTTCATCAGATCTGTGACCCATAGGACAGGATAATCCTCCACCAAGGCTAATGGATGGCCTCTCACCTCAGCAATTCGACCTGTGGCTAGGTCAAAAAGCAATAATCATATCCTCCAAAAAGGCAAGCAGCTTTCAGGGCTCAACTCCAAAAACGTCCACCAGATGGAACCAGCAAGCAATGTACAAATACTGCTCAACGCAGCTCAGGTAACACGGGGAAAAGGGAGGCAGCCGTCCAACCAATTGGGGAGGAGAGGAGGGGCTTGTACTTGTAAACCGTTAGAGTGTAAGCTCCGCAGTCCAGTTTCCAGAAGCGCCATATATTCTCCAGCACTCTCCAGAGAATGAGCTGCTCTGTCGACTGAGCAGCTCATTCTCTGGAGAGTGCTGGAGAATATATGGCGCTTCTGGAAACTGGACTGCGGAGCTTACACTCTAACGGTTTACAAGTACAAGCCCCTCCTCTCCTCCCCAATTGGTTGGACGGCTGCCTCCCTTTTCCCCGTGTTACCTGAGCTGCGTTGAGCAGTATTTGTACATTGCTTGCTGGTTCCATCTGGTGGACGTTTTTGGAGTTGAGCCCTGAAAGCTGCTTGCCATTTTGGAGGATATGATTATTGCTTTTTGACCTAGCCACAGGTCGAATTGCTGAGGTGAGAGGCCATCCATTAGCCTTGGTGGAGGATTATCCTGTCCTATGGGTCACAGATCTGATGAAGATTTCTGCACTTTTTATCACCATTGTATTTTTGGAGCACCTTTATCACTTTGCACTTTATGGACTTTGATTATGTTTTTTTGATTTTTTATATATTTTAGATTTATTTGCGCTGCACTATTTATTTATTTAGGGTCACCTTATGTCCGATAGGGCCATAGGGTGACTGAGAAATTATATCCTAAATTACAGGACAGGGGACATCACTGATAGTTCATATTGCAGGATCTTGGGATATTGCAAGTTGTTGGTTAATTGTGACCCAACCAGTCAATAGTGACTAATTTCTATGATTAGCCCTGGCTAGTGACATGCTAATTGAATCTGCTTCTGAAAGACCTCTCATTGTGTGATGCTGCTTTGTGTGAATTCTATTGATATAAGATGTGTAATGGAACTTGCCAAGCTGTATGCGGAGACAGAACGTCTGTCTAGGGATGTGGATTGAGAAGAGATCATTGTGTGATGGTGTTTTGTTTGAGTTCTGTTAATGAAGGAATGCGCAGTGATTAGGTCATGATAATTATAGCCCCGCGCCGAGATGTCTAGAATGTTTAGCAATTAGCCATCTGAAGGTGTATTGAAGCCCCCCAGGGTGTGGGTGGAGAGTTTGATTGTTCATGTGCCTTGAAAACTGTATAAAAGCTGAGAGTGAACCATTAAAGTTGTCTTCATTTTGGAACAAGTACAGAGCTGCGTGTCTCGTCTTGATTCTGGGGAAATGGGATGGATCGGGTCCTGTTGGTTGGAGCGTCGATAAGCTGTCTTGGATGGGATGGAAGGTCGTAAACGGTGGTGACCGTTACAAAATATATAGGTGAATCTCAGCCTATTTAACCATATTACACTATTGTTGTATTTAAAAAACACCCATTAAGGGCAAGATCCATATTTTGAGAAATATGAGGAAAACGTCAAATAAGGGACGTGGCCGCGGTCGTGGTGCTGCTGGTGGAGCTCCTGTTACAGGGAGAGGACGTGGTCGATCTGTGCCAGCTACACGCAAAAGTGAAACACCTTTCTCAGGTGCGAGTAGCCGACAGAGCCTGCAGCGGTATTTGGTCGTGCCTAATCCAGCTCTACGAATGTTGAGGCCAGGAGCAGAACAGGCGGTAGTAGATTGGGTTGCTGACAGTGCCTCCAGTTTCTTCACATTGTTTTCCAACCAGTCTTGTGCTGAAAGTTCAGAGTTGGCGCCTGCAGCCGATGTCCACCATCAGTCTTTCACCTCACCCCCTTGCAAATCAGCCAAGCAGTCTGAGCCCCAAATCATGCAGCAGTCTTTTCTTCTTTTTGATGAGTCTGTTAGCATGTGTTCTCAGGGCCATCCACCTAGCCCAGCCCCAGAAGTGGAAGAGATTGAGTGCACCGATGCCCAACCACTTATATTTTAAGATGAGTACATGGGGGGGCCATCACAGCACGTCTTGGATGATGATGAAACACAGTTGCCAACTGCTGGTGCTTTTGCAATTGTACAGACCGACAAGGAGGGCAGTGGTGAAGACTGGGTGGAAGATGATGTGGAGGACGATGAGGTCCTCGACCCGACATGAAATCAACCTCATGCAGGTGACCTATGTAGTTTGGAGGAAGAGGTGGTGGTCGCACAGAGACACAAGCACAGCAGAAGAGGGAGCAGGGTGCCAAAGCAGAGCGTCCGTCCCCTAGACAGTACGCCTGCTACTGCCCAACGCAGCAAGGGACCGAGCACACCAAAGCCAGGTCCAAGGAGTTCCCTTGCGTGGCAGTTCTTCACACAATGTGCTGATGACAAGACACGTGTGGTTTGCACGTTGTGCAATCAGAGCCTGAAGCGAGGCATAAACGTTCTCAACCTGAGCACAACCTGCATGACCAGGCATCTAAGTGCAAAGCATGAGCTGCAGTGGAGTAGACACCTCAAAAACCAAGAAAGGTCTCTGGCTCCTCCTGCTTCCTCTTCTGCATCAGTCTCGGGCCTCTCGGCCTCTTAATCCACATCTGTAGTGACAGTGCCACCTGCCACCCCTCAATTAGAGGACCGGCAAGCAACACTACCACCTGGGTCCCCAAACATCTCCACAATGTCCCATGGAAGCATTCAGCTCTCTATCTCCCAAACACTGGAGCAGAAGAGGAAGTACCCCCCCGCGATCCCTTGCCCTGAATGCCAGCATTTCAAAATTACTGGCCTTTGAAATGCTGTCATTCCGTCTGGTGGAGACGCAGAGTTTTAAAAGCCTGATGGCATTGGCTGTCCCACAGTACGTTGTGCCCAGCCGCCACTACTTTTCCAGGCGAGCCATCCCTTCCCTGCACAACCAAGTGGGTGACAAAATCAGGTGTGCACTGCGCAACGCCATCTGTGCCAAGGTCCACCTAACTATGGATACGTGGACCAGTAAGCACGGTCAGGGACGTTATATCTCCCTAACAGCGCACTGGGTAAATGCAGTGGCGGCTGGGCCTGAGGCGGATAGCAGTTTGGCGCATGTCCTTCCACCACCAAGGATTGCAGGGCGCTTCAGTTTGCCTCCTGTTCCTTACTCCTCCTACTCCGCTTCCTCATCCTCTACCGCCTCCTCATCCAGTCAGCGTAGCAAATTCACCACCAACTTCAGCACAGCCATGGGTAAACGCCAGTAGGCAGTTTTAAAACTTTTCTGTTTGGGGGAAAAACCACACACCGCGCAGGAGTTGTGGAGGGACATGGAACAACAGACCGATGAGTGGTTGGCATCAGTGAGCCTCAAGCCGGGCCTGGTGGTGTGCGATAACGGGCGAAATCTCGTAGCAGCTCTGGGCCTAGCCGGTTTGACGCACATCCCTTGCCTGGCGCATGTGCTGAATTTGGTGGTGCAGAGTTTCCTGAAAACTTACCCTGATATGCCACAGCTGCTGCAGAAAGTGCGGTCCGTCTGTGCGCACTTTCGGCGTTCTCACCCTGCTGCTGCTCGCCTGGCAGCGCTGCAGTGTAACTTCGGCCTTCCCGCTCACCGCCTCATATGTGATGTGCCCACAAGGTGGAACTCCACCTTGCACATGCTGGCCAGACTGTGCGAGCAGCAGCAGGCGATAGTGGAGTTTCAGCTGCAGCACGCATGTGTCAGGGAAGGTTCCCCCCGCTGGTGTTACTGCCTGGTATTTGGCGTGCAGTACTGTGGCCCACCACCAGGTGTCTCCCGGCAGTCTTAGACTGCCGGGGGAGTTCTTCCCTGGTGGTGTTATGGGATCCTTGGGCTGCAGTACTGGCGTCCACCAGCGGGGGATTATTGGCAGTGTGGAGCATACAGCCCTTCCTGCGTTCAGGTGTAACCTGAACACAATTAGCAAGCCTATATATACCCGGCGTGTGAAATCAGTCCTCGCCCTGGTATCAGTCCATTTACCTTGATCCTGAGCCTGTATCCTGACCTTGATCTCTGGACCCTGACCCTGATCCTGATCCCTGCCTGGACTTATCCTCCCTGTTTCCTGATTCCTGTTTCCCTGGATTCCTACCTCGCAGCCCGTCCATCCGTCCGCTCCCTGCTCTGCTCCCATCCTTACCCATCTGCTGACATCCCACGTGTATGACCTCGGCCTGGCTTTGTTTATGAATACGGTATCTCCCTTTGATTGTATATATTGTTTGCTGTTTATTGTGCACTGGTTGCCCCCACATGTTGTAAATAAACACCTTTTTACCTCACTACTCACATTGTTGGTTTCCTCTGTGCAGTCACACAGTACTGATCTGCTAGCATTCCTGACAGTATACCAGGGCCATCCCTTCATCAGACGTGATTGCTTTGAGGAACCATCC
The DNA here is from genome assembly GCF_905171775.1 of Rana temporaria. Lineage (NCBI taxonomy): Eukaryota > Metazoa > Chordata > Amphibia > Anura > Ranidae > Rana > Rana temporaria. The sequence continues at coordinate 103,201,176 of NC_053499.1, forward strand.
TGGTGTAGTGCGTTGCTCTAGACATGGATTACAATGAAATCCTTTACTTTTCTCTGCTGGCAGAGGAGGATAAGGGGTATTGTTGCCAGGTTTTGGAGGGGTTGACTAGTGACCAGCTGAAGGAAACTATCCGATCAGCTCATTCCTGGGTGGATCAGGGTTATATGACTTTCGATGATGTTCAGGCATTAATTCGGTTGTGTGTAAAGCCAGCCCTGTCATTTATTCCTGACGGCAGTGACGATTTCTCTCCCCGCTTCAGTCATGACCAAGTTGAATACCTGGTGTGGTTACTAGAGGATGATCCGACGTCTTTTGATGAGCATTATTCTTCTTGTCCCCAGCAAAAGTTGTCTGAATGCATTTGTTCAGTGCAGTCTCTGATTAGTCAAGGTGTGTGTGAACCTGCTTTTGTTCAACCTGTGCTGCAGGCATGGTCAGATCTCCTGATTTCAGCCAAACCACTACATTCCAACCCTGCCTTTAGGCTGGGTTCACACTACTACACTACTTTCATCCTACTTTGCTCTGCTACATTGGTCCTACATTTATCCTACATTGGTCCTACATCCATCCTACTTTCATGAACAGGATACTACATTGGTACGATTTCAATGATATTCAATGGACCTCAAGTAGGATCAATGTAGGACCAAAAGTAGTACAGGGAGCATTTTCAAAGTTGGACCGACTTGTGTAGGACGCTACAAGACGCTCTCATAGGGAAACATTGAACACAGAGCAAAGTAGGATGAAAGTAGTGTAGTAGTGTGAACCCAGCCTGAATCCACCTGTTTCCAGCCCTGCTATTAACCACTAGTGTTGAGCAGAATACGCCATATTCGATTTCGCGATATATCACGAATATATAGCCGAATATTCGAGAAATATTCGCTAAATTCGAATATTCGTGATATTTTATCGAAATGAAATTTTTGCGAAATTTCGCTATTGCGAATGCGAAAATAATTGCGAAATTTCGACAACAGCGGAAGGAGCACTCTGATTGGCTCAGAATATTCGTGATATTTTGCACTCTGATTGGCTCAGAATATTCGTGATATTGTATCGAAATTTCGCAAAATGCGAATGCGATATTGATGGCGAAATTTCGACAACAGCGGAAGGAGCACTCTGATTGGCTCAGAATATTCGTGATATTTTGCACTCTGATTGGCTCAGAATATTCGTGATATTGTATCGAAATTTCGCAAAATGCGAATGCGATATTGATGGCGGAATTTCGACAACAGCGCTAGGAGCACTCTGATTGGCTCAGAATATTTGTGATATTGTATCGAAATTTCGCAAAATGCGAATGCGATATTGATTGCGGAATTTCGACAACTGCTGGCTCTGATGCAAAAGAAGGGCGGAGAAAATAATCGCGCAATATTCCTATTGCCGAATAATCGCAATGCGAATTTTCGGCAATATAAAATGATGGCTTCAGCTACTCGGCCCAAGCTCTCTAATCATACCAGCAATGCTTTTAGACGTCGATGGAGATCTCTAGGATGTGATCTGTTCTAAAAATAAAATTGAATCGAATATTCAGAATAGCGAATATTGACCGCGAAATTCGAAATATATCACGAATACTCGAATATGCCATATTCGAGCCGAATATTCGCAATACGAATATTCGTGAGCAACACTATTAACCACCTACCTTCCCAAGGATCCATCTGTCCATCACCAATGGCAACCCCAGCCCAGATAGTTCCGTATCCTACCAAATATTACTACCCAGTCTCTACCTGTTGTTCCTACCCCGCTTTTAATCCACCTGCCTCTTCCCTTCCACCTGTAACAACTCCACAAAAATCTCCTCCAGTCACTGTTCCTGTGTCCCTACCACATTCCAACCCTTCCTCCTACATAATCCCATCCTTTTCATACGTCCCTCCTGTTAACAAGCCTGCAGTGGCTAAATCTAAATCTAAGAAAAAGCGGAAGTACTTCCCGACCCACAGCATTGTGCCTACTGCCCAGCCTGTTGTTCCAGTGCCAACTGCCCAGCTTGTTCCAGTGCCTACTGCCCAGCCTGTTGTTCCAGTGCCAACTGCCCAGCTTGTTCCAGTGCCAACTGCCCAGCTTGTTCCAGTGCCAACTGCCCAGCCTGTTCCGGTGCCAACTGCCCAGCCTGTTCCGGTGCCAACTGCCCAGCCTGTTGTGCCAGCGGTCCAGTCCGTTCCAGTGCCATCTGCTCAGCCTGTTCCAGTGCCATCTGCTCAGCCTGCTCCAGTGCCATCTGTTCAGCCTGTTCCAGTGCCATCTGTTCAGCCTGTTCCAGTACCAGCTGCCCAGCCTGTTCCAGTACCAGCTGCCCAGCCTGTTCCAGTACCAGCTGCCCAGCTTGTTTCAGTACCAGCTGCCCAGCCTGTTTCAGTACCAGCTGCCCAGCCTGTTTCAGTACCAGCTGCCCAGCCTGTTTCAGTACCAGCTGCCCAGCCTGTTTCAGTACCAGCTGCCCAGCCTGTTCCAGTGCCATCTGTTCAGCTTGTTCCAGTGCCATTTGCCCCGTCTGTTCCAGTGCCATCTGCTCAGCCTGTTCCAGTGCCGTCTGCTCAGTCTGTTCCAGTGCCATCTGTTCAGCTTGTTCCAGTGCCATCTGTTCAGCTTGTTCCAGTGCCATCTGTTCAGCCTGTTTCAGTGCCATCTGCTCAGCCTGTTGTTCCAGTGCCAGCCGCCCAGCCTGTTGTTCCAGTGCCAGCGGTCCAGCCTGTTGTTCCAGTGCTGGCGATCCAGCCTGTTGTTCCAGTACCGGCGGTCCAGCCTGTTGTTCCAGTACCAGCGGTCCAGCCTGACGTGCCAGTTGCCCAGTCTGTTGTGCCAGTTGCCCAGTCTGTTGTGCCAGTTGCCCAGCCTGACGTGCCAGTTGTCCAGCCTGACGTGCCAGTTGTCCAGCCTGACGTGCCAGTTGCCCAGCCTGACGTGCCAGTTGCCCAGCCTGACGTGCCAGTTGCCCAGCCTGACGTTGCAATGCCAACTTGTTGAGCCCCTGTCTGTTGCCCAGCCGGAGGTGTTCCTGTCTGCTGCCCAGCCGGAGGTGTTCCTGTCTGCTGCCCAGCCGGAGGTGTTCCTGTCTACTGCCCAGCCGGAGGTGTTCCCGTCTGCTGCCCAGCCGGAGGTATTCCTGACAGCTACCCAGCTCGACGACCCGGAGCCTGCTGCCCAGCTCGACGACCCGGAACCTGCTGCCCAGCTCGACGACCCGGAGCCTGCTGCCCAGCTCGACGACCCGGAGCCTGCTGCCCAGCTCGACGACCCGGAGCCTGTTGTCCAGCCCGGCGACCCAAAGCCTCTGTCTGCTGCCCAGCTCGATGACCCGAAACCTGCCGCCCAGCTCGATGACCCGGAGCCTGCTGCCCAGCCCGATGACCCGGAGTCTGCTCCCCAGCTTGATTTGCCCCTATTTGCTACCCAGTTTGAACTGCATTTTGCCCTGTTTAAAGTCATGGACCTTCCTCCGGCCCAACCTGATGTGACTTTATCTGCTGCCCGGCTTGACACCACAGACTTCCCCCAGCAACAGCTAATTGGAGCGTCCGGAGGCCGCTCCTTTGAGGGGGGTACTGTCAGGGAAGGTTCCCCCTGCTGGTGTTACTGCCTGGTATTTGGCGTGCAGTACTGTGGCCCACCACCAGGTGTCTCCCGGCAGTCTTAGACTGCCGGGGGAGTTCTTCCCTGGTGGTGTTATGGGATCCTTGGGCTGCAGTACTGGCGTCCACCAGTGGGGGATTCTTGGCAGTGTGGAGCATACAGCCCTTCCTGCGTTCAGGTGTAACCTGAACACAATTAGCAAGCCTATATATACCCGGCATGTGAAATCAGTCCTCGCCCTGGTATCAGTCCATTTACCTTGATCCTGAGCCTGTATCCTGACCTTGATCTCTGGACCCTGACCCTGACCCTGATCCTGATCCCTGCCTGGACTTATCCTCCCTGTTTCCTGATTCCTGTTTCCCTGGATTCCTACCTCGCAGCCCATCCATCCGTCCGCTCCCTGCTCTGCTCCCATCCTTACCCATCTGCTGACATCCCACGTGTATGACCTCGGCCTGGCTTTGTTTATGAATACGGTATCTCCCTTTGATTGTATATATTGTTTGCTGTTTATTGTGCACTGGTTGCCCCCACATGTTGTAAATAAACACCTTTTTACCTCACTACTCACATTGTTGGTTTCCTCTGTGCAGTCACACAGTACTGATCTGCTAGCATTCCTGACAGCATGTGTGAGTCACTCTGCGGAACAGAACCACTTCACCACCAATAACTGGGCCTCCATGCGAGACCTGTGTGCCTTGTTGCGCTGTTTCGAGTACTCCACCAACATGGCCAGTGCCAATGACGCCGCTCTCAGCGTGACTATCCCAGTTCTATGCCTCCTTGAAAAAACGCTACGGGCGATGATGGAAGAGTATGTAGCACAGGAGGAGGAGGAGGAGGAATCGGGATCATTTCCAAGGCTTTCAGGGCAGTCATTCACAAGTGGCTCCGAGGGTCGGTTCGTGCATCAACAAAGGCCAGGTACACAATTGTCCAGCAAGGGCACAGTTCTGGAGGATGACGCGGTGGAGGATGAGGAGGAGGAAGACATGGAGGAGGAGGAGGAACCATGTTCACAGCAGGATGGCATCCAGACCAGCTCATGGCCATTACTGGTGCATGGCTGGGGGGATACAGAGGACACAGATGATACACCTCCCACAGAGGACAGCTTTTTGTTGCCTCTGGGCAGCCTGGCACACATGAGCAATTACATGCTGCAGTGTCTCCGCAACGACCGGCGTGTTTCGCACATTATAACAGGTGCTGATTACTGGGTGGCCACGCTGCTGGATCCCCTTTACAAGGACAATGTACCGTCCTTAATTCCCTCACTGGAGCGTGAACGCAAGATGCGCGAGTACAAGCGCACGCTGGTAGACGCGCTGCTGGTGCAATTCTCACCTGGCAGCGGGGGCACAGTGGAAGCAGAAGGCGAAGGCAGAGGAGGAGGAAGAGGTCGCCAACGCAGGGGCACCGACAGCACCTCAGAAGGCAGGGTTAGCATGGCCGAAATGTGGAAAAGCTTTGTCAGCACGCCACAACAAACAGCACCACCAGCTGATATGGAACAGGGGTGTCCAAACTTTTTTCAAAGGGGGCCAGATTTGCTGAAGTGAACATGCGTAAGGGCCGACCATTTTGCCTGACATTCTTTGAACCATTAAAATTTGGTCTAAATGTGGTCGTTCGAGAACTAATACACTGCCCAACATGAATTCTCTTGCCTTTGTGGCTGTGTGTGGTAAAGAGATGAGCGTGGGCGTGTTATTTGGATATATCGTATTTATCAGCGTATAACACACACCTTCACTTTAGGAGGGAAGTTTCAGGGAAAAGAATTTAAATAAAAAACTGTGAAGAAAAATAAAGGTCATTGCCCATCAATGCAGTCTAATCAGTGCCCATCTGCAGCCTCGCCATTGCCATGAATGCAGCCTCTCCATTGTCCTGAATGCAGCCTGATTGATGTCCATCTGCAGCCTCGGAGGGAGGGGGGGCGGTATTAAGCACCAACAGATTACATACAGGAGAATCTCCTGTTTACACAGCAGCCTCTTTAATACGATTTCTCCCGCCTCCTATGATAGACAGAGGAGTCGTCCAATGGCAGCCCAGGAGACAGGACTTCCTATTACAGATGTCGCTGAGTTAACAGGAGATTCTCCTGTATATAATTTGACAGCACTCGTTCCCCCTCTCCCTGTCCCCTCCAAGGCAGCTATGACTAAGCACTGTATGACAGTGTGAAACACGTCAGCTGTGTTTTTCTGATTTCTGCTGTGACATGTCAGTTTTGTGACCTATTTTATTAAAAAGGAACGCTTTTTTGGAGTGCAGCTGTCCTAGTCTTCTTCATCCATTTTTCCCTCCGAGGCAGCGCCAATAAATACAGTATATATCCAAATTACCAGGTGGGCCACATTAAACTGAAACGGGGGCCGCAATTGGCCCCCGGGCCAGACTTTGGACATGCCTGTTTTAGCAGGAGGCAGCATTTCAGCAACATGGTGGAGCAGTATGTGTGCACACGCCTACACGTACTGAATGATGGCTATGCCCCCTTAAACTTCTGGGTCTCCAAATTGGGCACATGGCCTGAGCTTGCCAGTGTATTGTCTGAACGTGTATTTAGCACGGCAGGGGGCGTTATCACAGACAAGCGCAGCCGCCTGTCCAGAGCCAATGTGGACAAGCTCACGTTCATTAAAATGTACCAGGCATGGATCCCAGAGGACTTGTCCATACCTTGTGCAGAATAGACACCGGGCCGGCCTTACCCAGCCATTGTTTTTTTTCTGATCTTTCTAGGGTTGCCATCTCATCCCTTTAAAAGCAAAAACACATTAATTACACAGGTTCCCTGGCTGATTAAGGTGCTGCTAATTAAACTCACTTGGTGCCTTATCGACATTAAATTAGCCCCAGAACCTGTGTAATTACTCTGTGTTCAGGTTTAAAGGGATGAGGTAGCAACCCTAGATCTTTCTCACTCTTTTGGGGTTTACCCTAATTTAAAAAATAAATCAATTAAAAACCTGCTGTGTTGGCTACCTCCTCCTCCTCCACCGCCGCTTCCACCTTCAGTCACATTCTTAGGCTTGCACACTGCAACTGCTTTCTTTAAGTCCCACCAGAGGTTCTCAATCGGATTTAAGTCTGGTGACTGCGATGGCCACTCCAAAATGTTACAGCCTTTAATCTGCAACCATGCTCTAGTGGACTTGGAGGTATGCTTGGGATCATTGTCCTGTTGAAAGGTCCAACGTCTCCCAAGCCTCAGGTTTGTGACGAACTGCATCACATTGTCATCCAATATCTCCTGGTACTGAAGAGAATTCATGGTACCTTGCACACGCTGAAGCTTTCCTGTACCTGCAGAAGCAAAACAGCCCCAAAGCATGATTGACCCCCGCCATGCTTCACAGTAGGCAAGGTGTTCTTTTCATCAAAGGCCTTGTTCTTCCTCCTCCAAACATAGCGTTGATCCATGGGCCCAAACAGTTCTAATTTTGTTTCATCAGTCCACAGAACACAATCCCAAAACTTGTGTGGTTTGTCCACATGACTTTTGGCATACTGCAGTCGACTCTTCTTATTCTTTGGAGACAGCAAGGGGGTGCGCCTGGGAGTTCTGGCATGGAGGCCTTCATTACGCAGTGTGCACCGTATTGTCTGAGCAGAAACTTCAGTACCCACATCTGACAAATATTTTCTCAGTTCCTCAGCAGTCACACAGGGACTTTTCTCCACTCTACGCTTCAGGTAGCGCACAGCAGTCAAAGTCAGCATCTTCTTTCTGCCACGACCAGGTAGCGTTTCAACAGTGCCCTTTGCCTTGAATTTGCGAATGATGCTTCCTATGGTGTCTCTTGGTATGTTTAACATCTTTGTAATCTTCTTATAGCCATTGCCCTTCCTGTGAAGAGTAATCACCTCTTCTCTTGTCTTCCTGGTGCTTATTAGGCTTTATTGCTGCTCCCTGACATCCACAGTTGTTTTCAATACCTGATTGAAAACACTTCAATGAACCTCTGTTCTTCAGAGTGGTAGTTTTTAAGGGGTTGAATAATTGTGTAAATGAAGAATTCACAAAAGAAACATTTACTACTGTATTACAAAACCAATTGATGTCATTTTAGTTGCATATGGTTCTTTAAGAAGTCCTTGTAGGATTTCATTCTGAATACAATTACAAATGTACACTAAATTCCCTAAAACCCTTTACAGCATTGGGGGGTTGAATATATTTGAACAAAACTGTATGGACCTCGTCCTAGGTCAAAATGATTTTATTTATTTTTTTTATTTTTTTTTATGTTATTTTAAGTTATTTCCCTATCCACATTTATTTCCAGAGTACTTGCCATGCTCTTCCCGACATTTTGCTGCCATTTGCAGCCCTCCAGCCCTTTCCTCTAGTTTTTTAGAGACATTTTTGTAGTCAAAAGTCCGGGTCCCCATTGACTTCAATGGGGTTCGGGTTCGGGTCAAAGTTCGGGTCGGGTTCGGTCCCGAACCCAAACTTTTTTTTCAAAGTCTGGGTTCGGGTCCGAACCCGAACATACAGGTGTCTGCTCAACTCTAATGCTGAGTGCTAGGCTCCACCTCCATGCTGACACAATCCTCCTCCTCCTCATCATCTTCCTGTGTGATAGGCGGGCAAGCAGGAACACTGTCTGGATAAAGGGGGCCTTGAGAGGTAAGGAAGACCTCCTCTTTCTCCCTCTGTTCTGCCTCAAGTGCCCTGTCCATTATTCCACGCAGCGTGTGCTCCAACAGGTGGATAAGAGGGACAGTGTCACTGATGCATGCACTGTCACTGCTCACCATCCTCGTGGCCTCCTCAAATGGTGACAGGACAGTGCATGTATCCCTGATCATGGCCCACTGGCGTGGGGAAAAAAAACAAGCTCCCCTAACCCTGTCCTGGTGACATATTGGCACAGATACTCATTGATGGCCCTCTGTTACATGTGCAGCCGCTGCAGCATGGCCAACGTAGAGTTCCACCTGGTGGGCATGTCACAGATTAGGCGGTTCTTGGGCAGGTTGTATTCCTTTTGGAGGTCAGCCAGCAGAGCACTGGCATTATATGACCGACGGAAATGCACACAGTTTTCTGGCCTGCTTCAGGACATCCTGTAAGCCTGGGTACCTGCCCAAGAACTACTGCACCACCAAGTTAAGGACGTGAGCTAAACAGGGCAGTTGTCCCTGTCGGAAGGGTGGAGAGGACAACCATTGTCGCAAACCACCATTCCTGGCTTAAGCTGGTGTGGCGTCAACCACCTCTGAGCCTGCCCCTGCAGAGCTGACAGAACCTCTGCCTGGGTGTGGCTCCTGTCCCCCAAGCAAACCAGCTCTAGCACCACATGGCAACTTTTTGCCTGCGTACCTGCTTAGCCCCTTGAACGCCTATGGAGCACTGCTGGTTCCGAGGACAAACCAGCACAGGAAGAGGCCATGGAAGAAGTAGAAGAGGAGGGGGTGGAGGAAAGAGGTGTGTCACAATCACCAATAGTAGCATTTTGGAGGTGTGGTGGTAGGAACAACCTCCATCACTACTGTACCTTGTCCTGCATCCTTCCCAGCTGCCAGCAGAGTCACCCAATGCACTGTGAAAGATAGGTAACGTCCCTGTCCAGGCATGCTGGACCACGAGTCAGCGGTAATATGCACCTTATCGCTGACCGCCCTGTCCAACGAAGCCTTCCACATGCCGGTAGAGAGCCGGAATCCCCTTTCCGTGAGAAAAAGTGGGGTTTGGGACCCTGCCACTGAGGTACCGCACATTCCACAAACTCACAAAAAGGGGCAGAGTCTACCAACTGAAAAGGCAGCAGTTGAAGTGCTAGCAATTTAGCCAAGCTAGCATTCAACCGCTGGGCATGTGGATGGCTGGGAGAGAAATTATTTCGGTGATGCAGCAGCTGGGGCAGCGAAATTTGCCTAGTACAATCTGACGTTGGTGTACCGATAGCAGATTGCCCGCAAGTAATTGGCTGTGACACACCTAATTCTACACCTTCATTCCTCTCAGTGCAGGTTTCAGAGAGGACTGAAGGTATAGTGGGGTTGGAGATCCCAGCTGATGAGGAGCAAGGAGAGGTCCGCTTTACTCTTTGGTGTGGGTCAATTACGTACGCTTGCCAATGAACTACATGGCAGGTTGACATATGTCTGGTCAAGCATTTGGTGCCCAAGCGGGTGACATATTTTGCAAATAGCAGCGGTGCGATCTGATGCACTCATCTCACAAAAAGGCCCACACCAAAGAACTTTTGGAATAACGCAGAGAGACAGCAGCGCCCTGCACATACGGAGCTCTGCGGTGTGATGCATTTGGTGTGCTGCCCTTCAGCTGCCCACTGGAGGGCATCCTGCCTCATTGGAGATGTGCCTCCTCCCCTCTCCTATCAGGCACCCACGTAGAGTCAGTGACCTCATCAATCCCTCCCTTCTCATCACTGGAGCAAACCTGGCAGTCTGCTGCAGCAGGGGGAACATGACTGCCAGATTGCTGTCTTTCTTGGGCACTCCCTCTCTCTGGGCTCACGTTACTGCTTTCCTCTAGTTTGGTACCATCATCGGAGCCTTTACATTGAGAAGAACTTTGACCCATGACACATCCATCAGGTGGTACAGGACAGCCAATTGAGACATTTCAGCACATGGACATACCCCCTACTTTATAAATAGACCTGATCTGGTGGCCATTTTACATTCTGCTTTTTGTCAGTGTAGGGAGAGGTTGCTGTGTGGAGCAGGGACAGACTGTAGTGACACAAATCGTTAGCTAACAGGTCCACAAAGGTCCTTTTAAGGACTGGTATAGGTGTACTATTGTTTAGTGTTCAGTATATAGGGGTGTAATACACTTATAATATACTTTATAATAAAGAAAGCATATTATAGTGGATTTGTATTGTGCAGCATTGTGACTGGTGGTGTATTTGGGTACTGCAGAATTTTCTTTTCTGTTTTTCTGCATTACCTCTGCTACACACAGTGACAAACGTTACTGGAAAAAAGTTTTAGAACTGGTGCGATAAACCAGTGGCCCCCCAAAACGACAGATTGAAGAGCGGGGTGTTATAAAAAATATACTTTGATAATAGTGTATTTGGGTACTGACAGATTGAAGAGGGGTGTTTTATACCTTCTTCCACATATACTGCGCTTCTCTAAAAACTTTTGTCACAGGGTCATTTAAAAAATGACAGGCAGAGGAAGAGGCAGGCCCTTTCGCAGGGGTGGTAGGGGTAGGGCAGGAGCACCAGGCTGGAGCCAAAGTGGGAAGCTGCACAAGGTGCGTTCGATTACGTCAAAGGACGCACCAGATTTGGTTGCCCCAATGCAGAGGGGTGTGGCACGTCTGTGTGAGAGGACGTGAGATGTGAGAGGACACATGAGACAGAGCTCCACGCTTGACTGACCCTCTATCCGTTTTTTTTTACCTATATCCTTACCCTTATTGCGGCATATCTGGATTGATGGATTGATGCTGACAAAGAACAGCAGTATACCGGTAGTATACCAGCTTTTGAAATCTTCAATGAGCAAGCAGGGTTGACCTACAGTGTAATTGCTGCTAAGCGCTGCGAATGTGAACGCTGACAGACTTAAATGACTACAGCGGAAACAGCTGATACGGCTGTCTCTGCACCTGGGATAGATTTGAAATAGACAGCCCTGATTACCTCTGGACCGAGAAAGCGTGTGCAATGTCTCGGCTCTCGGACCACGGATTACGGCTTGTGGCCATCATAGCTGCTACTGCTTGGCTTGGCTTGGCTTGGATTGGGGCTCCCTGCTCTCTCAGCTCTCGACTCTTGGCTCTCGGTTCTCGACCCCTGGCTCAGGAACTTTAGCCTCTGCACTATTGGATTGGTCCGTGGCGGGAGATGCGCAGTTTGTGAACTGTGGCTGACGGCTCCTTGTATCTCCGACACCTGTGCTGTGCCTGCCTCGTCCTCTGATCTCTGTGAGGCTCTCCGTGTGTCCCGAGGTGGTTCATTTGAACTTGGCTGGTGGATCTCCGAATGGTGCCTTGTGCCTGTCCAGGACTCCAGGTAAAATATTTAAACACCTAACAGCATATAGCCTGTGGACTTTGGAACATAGATCTGGGTCTGTGCCTCGTGGTTAATGACCGTATATAGATAGGCTATTTTTGCCTCCCATCTGGTCTATATACTTTAGGACAAACGATATTGAGGATAGGCTATGCCAATGTCAGGAACAATAAAACTTAATTTGACTGAAAAATTTGGAAAACCTTAAAAAAGAAAAAAAAAAAAAAACTTTTAAAAAATAACATACATACAGGTGCAAGAGATAGGGAAAGTTAACGGAAAGACACTTTACTTGTAGAATTATGAGCATCTCTAGGCTCTGATTGTACAGGACTGTAAATAGTGGTGTTTTTTTCCCTAGGTTTTTTTTTTTATATACTGTGACAGGAAGTCAGGTAAATCTGGGGGTGTTGTCACAGAAGGGAGATACATTTCTGCCTTGTTTAGAAAATTCACCAATTTCTATCAGGTGTCGGCTGCAGAGATAGCCAGAAAGGTTTAAGGACGTTGGATAGCTTCAGCTGTTCAGAATGAGAAAATTAAGGCCTCTATAAGTTGTCCAGAGGATTACTACTGAATGCTGCACCCTGAGGCTTGTTGAGTTAGGGAGAGCAGTGAGCTGAGGAAGACTTCTGAAGGTGAAGTGGTTGTTGATATTTTTGCTGTGTGATAAGAAAATCAAAAAGACTATTGTTTTCTGCAGTGTCTGCCCAGCAGTAGGCTGTGCCAGACTCCATAGGTAGGTTCCTGTGTTGTGAAGGTATTCGGCCCAAGTGGCCAGGGTTTATTTTATGTTTTGTTTTGTTTATGCTGTTTGGACGCTTGCACTTGTTTCCAGCAATATGGAAAAATAAACCATAACCCTTGTTTTTTCAACCACCCACGGCTGCCTCTCTGTATAATTCAGTGTGTAGTGAACCCACTCAGGAGGTCACACACCCCCGCTACCGAGCTAACCCCTTACAATACGCTGGATGTTTTCCGTATGCAGAGTATCTTCCTTTCTCCTTCTTAAATGGGAAAACAAAACTATAACATTTAAAACTGTGTATGTTTTTTCTGGCAAATACATTATTTCAAAGGGACTGCTGTGATATTTAGTATGTCCTGGACTGTTCGCTTATTAAAATAAAATTAGGGAGGCTTTAGGCAAAAGTAAATATATAAAATATACTATAAAGGAGTAAGATACTGGTTGGTGAGAGTGGCGAGACAGTGGTCTATTGAGAGCATATCTGCATCCCAGTTTGCAATAATGACACGCAGTAAAAGGAAGGATGTGGGGAGTGAAGAACATACTATTAATGAAGGCACTACACAAATCACTGCAGATAAAAAGCACCTTAATAAGACTCAAAACAAACCGCAAGAGGTAACAGCTTGGCTTGAACAGTTTGCCCATACCTCCGCTGTTGCCGTTTCTCTGCCAAGGGAAGAAGTGCAACCGGTTGTTGTTGGTCTGACCCATAAACCACGGGATATTGATAAAGACTTAGGGCTCTTTCACACGTCAGTTCAGTTTTTTAGATCAGTTTTTTTTTCATCAGTTGATCCGTTTTTCCATCAGTTTTTCGTCCGTTTTTTGTCAGTTTTTCATCAGTTTTTCCATTCGTTTTTCCATCCGTTTTTTTTTTTTTTTGGGTGGGGGGGCTTTTTACATACAGTGCCTGCTGCCGAGAATGTGTTTTTAGCACGACGGCATCGCGCTGATTCTCGGCGACAGGGTGCCGACATCTCGCACTCGCTGGAATAGTAAAAGCACATTCCAGCAAGCACGTCATAGAAGCGACGGGAGATCCGACTTGGATTCCCGCCAATTCTACACGTGTGCGGCGTTTGGTATGAATCCTGAGGGGAAAGTCCCCGCCGGATTTTAAATAAAAATCCGGCATGGGTTCCCGGGCCCTTAGGTCTGGTATGGGTTGTAAGGAGACCCCCCCCTACAATCCATACCAGACCCGTATCCAAAGCACGCTACCCGGCCGGCCAGGAAAGGAGTGGGGACGAGCGAGCGCCCCCCCCCCTCCTGAGCCGTACCGGGCTGCATGCCCTCAACATTGGGGGGGGGGGGTGGGTGCTCTGGGGCAGGGGGCGCACTGCGGCCCCCCCACCCCAGAGCACCCTGTCCCCATGTTGATGAGGACAGGGCCCCTTCCCGACAACCCCCTTTAATAATTAGCAGACTAATAAATTATTTTAAAAACCCTTGTGTCGTGTTTATTAACTTTAACTTTTTGCCTCCAGGTGAATGGGTAGGGGTACGATGTACCCCATATCCATTCACTTAGGGTGGGGGGCTGGTATCTGGGGGCCCCCTTATTAAAAGGGGGCTCCCAGATTCTGATAAGCCTCCCGCCCGCATAGCCCGACAACCAACGGCCAGGGTTGTCGGGAAGGGGCCCTGTCCTCATCAACATGGGGACAGGGTGCTCTGTGGTGGGGGGGCCGCAGTGCGCCCCCCCGCCCCAGAGCACCCAACCCCCCCCCATGTTGAGGGCATGCAGCCCGGTACGGCTCAGGAGGGGGGGGGGCGCTCGCTCGTCCCCACTCCTTTCCTGGCCGGCCGGGTAGCGTGCTTTGGATACGGGTCTGGTATGGATTGTAGGGGGACCCCCCACACCATTTTTTCGGCGTGAGGGGGGGGTCTCCTTGCAACTCATACCAGACCTAAGGGCCCGGTATGCTCCCGAGGGGGGGAACCCATGCCGGATTTTTATTTAAAATCCGGCGGGGACTTCCCCCTCAGGATTCATACCAAACGCCGCACACGGCATTAGCGGATCGGATCATCCGTTTTTCGTCCGTTCCGTTTTTTTGACGGAAGAAAAATAGGGTTTTCTTCCGTCCAAAAAAACGGAACTTAACGCAGACGGATGCTAACGGACGTTAGCGGATGCTCATCCGCTAACGGACGTTAACCCATAGGGAAGCATTGCGGTCCGTTAACGGACGTCCAAAAAACGGACGAACGGAACGGACGTGTGAAAGAGCCCTAAGGCTGTGTGGACCAAGCCACTGGAGTGGGTCTGAAGCTTGTTTTTGCAGAGCATTCGTTTTTTAAGGCTTTGTTGTTTTTGATCTGAACTTAATAACACTCTCACGCTGCTGCTAATCTCCACTATTTAACCCTTCAACAACACCATCCTCTCCACAGGGACGGTTCTTGTGATTGCTTATTGCAGTTGATGCTCTTAATTATTGTTTGAGTATTTCACTTCACTGTGGTAACACTAACAACCCCATTGTTAGTGTTTGTATGGATCTTATCACATTTGTGTATTGATTTATAGTAAGGTATCACACTAATTAGTTGTTTTTAGCGCATATCTTTATTTATTTTTCATATATATGTATATATATGCATATACAGCCATATATAGCCCAAAGGAAGAAGAAGAAAAAAAAAAAAAGTGTTATTAGTTTGGAAAACTGTCATTTATCCCCCCATTTTCTTCCTCATTACAGACTGACGGAAGAAATGCATGGTGCAGGAAAAATGAAACAATGAAATAGCTTATGATACTTTTAACCTCCTTAGAATCATGTATTTATCTATGTGTACAGCTGTCTACATACACCTACTTTCTATGTACATACACTTTCAGAAACTCCTTGGACCTGAAAAAAAATACTTAGGGGCAGATCAACAGACAGAGTACGCCGGCGTTCTTTCAAATTACCCGCGTCGTATCTTTGGTACGCCTCGTACGCCTTTCGGATCTAAGATGCAAATACTTCGGCGTCCGCTGGGTGGCGTTCACGTCGTTTTCGGCGTCGGGTATGCAAATTTGCTATTTCCGACGATCCACGAACATACGCGCGGCCGTCGCATTCTCTTACGTCGTCTCTAGTCGGCTTTTTCCGGCGTATAGTTAAAGCTGCTTTTTTTGCGGCGTATAGTTAGATTTGCCATGTTAAGTATGGCCGTCGTTCCCGCGTCAAAATTTTAATTTTTTTTTTTTTGCGTAACTCGTCCGTGAATCGGGATGGACGTAAGTCACATCTAAGTTTAAAAAATGACGTCCTTGCGGCGTCATTTCGCGCAATGCACGGCGGGAAATTTAGAAACGGAGCATGCGCAGTTCATTCGGCGCGGGGACGCGCTTCATTTAAATGAAACACGCCCCCTAATCGCCGATTTGAATTCCGCCGCCAGAGATACACTACGCCGCCGTAACTTACGGCGCAAATTCTTCCAGGATTCGAACCAGCCAAAAGTAAGTTACAGCGGCGTAGCGTATCTCTGATATGCTGCGCCGATGTATTTCTATGTGAATCTGCCCCTTAATTTTTGCTTATTACTGTACATTGATAAATTGTCAATGACATTCTTTAACAACTTAATGACCTTACCTGTTTTTCAGACTCTGTGGCCCGGATTCTCAGAGGACTTACGACGGCGCAGCGCCATGTACGCCATCGTAAGTCCTAATCCGAGACGTCGTATCTATGCGCCTGATTCTTAGAATCAGTTACGCATAGATATCCATTAGATCCGACAGGCGTAAGTCTCTTACGCCGTCGGATCTAAACTGCATTTTTTTTTTGACCGCTAGGTGTCGCTTCCGTCGAATTCCGCGTCGAGTATGCAAATTAGCTAGATACGCAAATTCCCAAACGTACGCGCGGCCGACGCAGTAAAGTTAAGACGATTACGTTAGGCTTTTCCCGGCGTATAGTTGCCCCTGCTATATGAGGTGCAGCCAATGTTAAGTATGAAAAAAAATTGTATCAGAAATAGCCAACGGATTATTCTGATCCTAGCGCTCAATGGAAAAATAGTTGAATAGATGATTGTTTTGTGCAGTAGAAAAGCAGCTATTATAATAAAATAGTACTAAAAAACAATGTGTTATTAAAAAATATTAACAAAACATTAACAGTGCTAAAATGAGCCTATGAATGGCTTATGAGTCTAATACTCATGTACTGCAATGGTTAATTGAGAAAAAGTCTTTAGGACTATATATACACCACGTTGAATATCTCTAGTGATTATATAAGGGAAAATTTATTATCAATACTTACCGTAATTTTCCTTTCCTGATGGACTCCATGGCAGCCTACGTGTGGGTTAATCCCGCCTCCTCTCCAATGCTATAGGACCCCATACCCATAAAAGTCAGCTCACCTATCAGTACTGTGTTCCGTAACTAGCCGACTCTTGGACCCCTTATTAACCTTTAGGGTGGGAACTCCGTCTGCCATGGAGTCCATCAGGAAAGGAAAATTACGGTAAGTATTGATAATAAATTTTCCCTTTTCCTGACTGACTCCATGGCAGCCTACGTGTGGGAAATAACTAGCCAAACCACACGGGTGGGTATGATGAACAGAAAAAAAAATTAAATTTGACCCGTCAACCAACAGGATTTACAAATACAAAATCACAGAAGATAGCGAAGCAGGCTCACTACAAAAGTGACATAAGGTCTTAATGGAGGCCATAGGGCCGTTTCACAGATAACATCTGGAGCAATGTGCTGGACTGCTGTCCATTAAACCACCATACTCCTGGTGGAAAGTGCCTTCACTGGCTCCGGAGGAGCCAAGCCCTCGACTCTACAAGCTTGTTGGATGGACTGAACGATTCAGGCCGCAATCATTCTTGACAGAGGCTCAGCCTCCCTAAATACCTAATTCATGCCCATTTCCTTAGAGCTTATGAGAATGAAAAAAAACAGACTTAAAGCGCACCCAAACCGGACAGGGGTGCAGAACTGACCCTCGAGGAAAAAAGAATCCAGCCTGAGAGGATGAGGCACCTGATCCCAAAAGCTGAGCTAGCTCAGGGAGGGAAAATAAAATCAAAGCTTGTGCGGCCAATAAGGAGCTACTACCATCACTTAGATCGCTTCCGCATGAGGTCTTTTTAGGAACGTGAGGATGAATGCGAGTGGTCAGAAGGCGTATGCCCTCTTGGAACCCAATCGATTTGTCAGGACATCCATACCGGAGGCCTTAACTGTACGGCCCTGAGTGAAATCCCTCTTAAGCTTGAAGTTGCCAGTGAAGAGAATAGATCCACTTCGGAATTGACTTCCCAGGAACAGGATCCACTTGAATGTCTGCACATGAATAGACCACTTGTTGGTGTTTAACCGAATACGCGTCAGGAAGTCCGCTTGGACAATCTGGGCTCCGGGGATGCAAGCCGCTGAAATGCTGGACAGGTTCTTCTGGTCCCAAGACAGAATGGGCTTGACCTCCCCCCGAGTGCTCCCTCAAACTCTTCATATAGGAGATCGCCGTGGTGTCGACCATTCTTAATGAAACTAACTCCCCCTTATGGAGACGGGAGAAGGACTGAAGGGCACCCTAAGCTGCCTGAGGCTCCAGAACGATCTAGCCCGGGATGAGAAGAAGCATAGCCAATTTGTCTTGGAGCAGGATCCATTCTGCAGAGGGCTCTCAAACCGGAACTGCTGGCATCAGTCGTGACCATGACCCATGAGATGGGGCAATTACGCCGGTTTAGAACTGAAGCCACCAGAAGAGGTTGCCCCTCATCCTCGATACGTGAAATAGGTTGACTGTTGCCCCTTGGTTTCCGTTGCTGTCGACAACCTAGCTGGAAAGAAGGGCGTACGTCTGCAGGGACCACTTGACCATAGGGATCGTGGGGCCCATTGGGCCGATAATCTTTGATACCATGAGGTCTTCAGCCATTAAGAGAAATTTAATTCTCCTCTGGAAAAAACGAGATCTTCCCCACTGGGAGTGGGATGGTGCCTTCCACTATAGAAAAAACAAAGCTGGGCTCCAAAGTACAGCGGGCGCTGGACTAGTTCTAGGTGGCTCTTTCACTGATCTAGGAGCCATCCGCAGCTGGCCAAGGTGGAGACTACCTTCTCCCTGTGAACCAGCAGCTACCCTTTGTCTTGGGACAGCAACAGGAGGTTGAAGTAGTGAAAGGACGTACGTTCTGATGAGAGCCACTATGGGCAGATGAATTCTAGAGAAGACTTGGGTGGGGTTGACAGCCCAAAAGGAAGGAAGATGAAATGTAGATGTTATCGTCCAACTTGCAACCGGAGGTATTTGAGAAACTCCTTCGCCACCAGAACATGGAGGTAAGTATTTTAAGTCGATTAAGAATAGCCAGACGGAGTCTACATTTGACCCTTCATACTACATATACTTGTTTAGGTAAGCTAAGACTGTCACTGGTTGCCATAAACCTTTTCTCTTGTGCTACGAGAGAGGGGGGGGGGGGTATACCCCCTGGGAATTTCCGTCCCTTGGGACATGTACCGCTGCTCCCTGCGACTTCAACGATTTAAGTCCACACAGATGTGCCAGAAGTTCCAGCCAGGCCTTTAAGGGTGAGCTTCTCCCGAGCGTTCAGAACCTTCCATACTAGAAACTCTTCCGATCAAACAGACGCCTAACCTTGGGGAAGACGCAAGTATAAGGCCCACTAGCCGTGACCGAGGCTTGAGTATGGAGACATATGTTCTCTGTCCAGGTTTCCAAAGCCTTAGCTATAGCTGTTAGCGCCAGGTCAGGTCAACAGCCATCCCATAGATTTTCTTGGCTTATTCTTCTCTCCAGCCCGTCCTGAAGGACGCAGGATCTTCTAAAAGAATGGTAACCCATTTAGCCAACCGCATTAATGCTGCAACTATGGGGGGGAGTGTTCCCAGAGACTTCACTTCTTCTGTCATGAAGGGGTATACTCTGGAAATGTTTTTTTTTTTTTTTGATGAAGCAGTTTTCATGTCCACCATAGTCCACTCCGATGATATCCTTTAACTCCGTAAGAATCTTAAAGAACCTCTTCGCTTAGCCGGGGGTGGAAGGGTCCACCCACCTAAGGGTCTCCTTAACCATCCTGACTAGTGGGGGAGCCAAAGAGCCATCAAGGCCGCTGACACTTTACATCACCTTCCAGCTCGCTGACCGAAGAATCCGGAGAAGCAGCGTAGGGCTGTAAGGAACCAAATCCTTTGGGCCGCATCAGCCAAGGAGCCATGTAGAATGGTGGACTGGCTCCGTGTGTGGGATGTATCCCATTTCTTTAGGGATTGATCTACCACATACTGTATTTCACCAGAGACTTTTCATACTTCATAGTTTCCAGTCTCTATTTCCCTCAACCGCCTGGGCATCACATTGGTCACATAAGGACTTGCCCTCCGGGACTCGTGTCCCATATCCCCAGCAGGCTCTGCGTTCAGAGCGGCTGTCACGGCAGTGGGTAAGGTGAATGGAGGAGGAATGGAGCGTCTCCTCTATTTGGAGGAGGAATGGAGCGTCTCCTCTATTTGGAGGAGGAATGCAACGTCTCCTCTAGTTGGAGGAGGAATGCAACGTCTCCTCTAGTTGGAGGAGGAATGCAACGTCTCCTCTAGTTGGAGGAGGAATGCAACGTCTCCTTCCAGTTGCAGGAGGAATGCCACGTCTCCTTCCAGTCGCAGGAGGAATGCCACGTCTCCTTCCAGTTGCAGGAGGAATGCTGCGTCTCCTTCCAGTTGCAGGAGGAATGCTGCGTCTCCTTCCAGTTGCAGGAGGAATGCTGCGTCTCCTTCCAGTTGCAGGAGGAATGCTGCGTCTCCTAGATGTAGGAGGAATGCTACCTCTCCTAGTTGCAGGAGGAATGCGACTTCTCCTCTCGTCGGAGGAATGCGACTTCTCCTCTCGTCGGAGGAATGCAAATTCTCCTCTCGTCGGAGGAGGAATGCAACGTCTCCTCTCGTCGGAGGAGGAATGCAACGTCTCCTCTCGTCGGAGGAATGCAACGTCTCCTCTAGTTGCAGGAGGAATGCAACGTCTCCTCTAGTTGCAGGAGGAATGCAACGTCTCCTCTAGTTGCAGGAGGAATGCAACGTCTCCTCTAGTTGCAGGAGGAATGTGACTTCTCCAGTTGCAGGAGGAATGCGACTTCTCCAGCCGCAGGAGGAATGCGACTTCTCCAGCCGCAGGAGGAATGCGACTTCTCCAGCCGCAGGAGGAATGCGACTTCTCCAGCCGCAGGAGGAATGCGACTTCTCCAGCCGCAGGAGGAATGCGGCTTCACCTCCAGTTGCAGGAGGAATGTGACTTCTCCTCTTCTGTCTAGACGGCGAATCTCGTCTAGATCTAGACAATAAATGGAGAAAGTTGTGGTCTGGCAAGGTCTCGGACATCCTGGACCACAAATTGCTGGTCCGATCTTTTGAAAGAGCTGCAAAAGAAAGATTGGGGGGTGGGGACACCAAACGCAATCTCAAACCCTTGAGAATGCAACCTCAGCCCCCTCCCCTTGCCTGCACCTACCCAGTGCGCAAGGGCTGGCTGCAAAAAGGCAGTGACCTGTCCATAACCTCTGGACAGGACGTCAGCAAAAAATACATACAGTCTGCGGATGACCCATAAATGCTACCCAGGCCAGGGAAGCCAACCAGAAGAAAAAACATATATTTATTATTATTTTTTGTTTTTATATTATCAAAAATATACATATTTTTTTTTTTTTTTTTTTTTTTTTACATATAGTGCATCCTGGTGCAGACTCAGCATGGGGGAAGCCACCGCTCACTGTCTGAGGAAAATTCCCGCACTGACAGGAGGCAGACCTTTGAAATCCCCGGCCTGGTGACGTCACCGCCCCCTCCACCTCGCGCCTGCGCCGTGAAGACAGCCTAACGGCACCTGCGCGGTCGCCGGACCACCTGCCACTGCGTGAACACGAGAGCCAGGCCTCACTATCACAGAGGCCCCGCACAGGTCTCTAGTGAGGACTCAGAAAATGAGGAAGAAATAGAGCCTCCCTCAAAATTTAAGTTGTCCCTGGAGGATGTGGATGGCCTCCTCAGGGCTATTTATGCCACTTTAGGTCTCAGCGAAGAGAAGAGGGACTTAAGCCTGCACGATCGGATGTATGCCGGTCTCTGCGAGCCCAAGGGGCGTACATTTCCAGTTCACTCGGTTATTTCCGAAACAATCTTGCGGGAATGGCAGGACCCAGAAAAGAAACAAAAGGCGGTTTCCCTTTGGAGAAGATCCATCAGTCGTGTGGAACAAAGTTCCTAAACTCGACGCAGCTTTTTCCCAGGTGTCAAGGTCCACAGATTTATCCTTTGAGGATATGGGAATCCTGAGGGACCCGATGGATAAGCGTATGGATCTTCTCCTTAAAAAAGCCTGGCAGTCTATTATGGTTAACCTCAAGCCTGCCATGGCTACCACCTGTGTGGCACGCAACTTAGAGTTCTGGTTAGATAAACTCAAAGCTCATATTGAGGCAGACTCCCCAAAACAGGACATTTTGGATTCTTTTTCTACCATTTCTGCAGCTGTAGCCTATATGGCAGATGCCTCGGCCAAGGCGATCAAAATGTCCGCTAGATCCGCTGCTTTAGCCAATTCAGCCAGAAGGGCTTTATGGCTCAAGACCTGGCCTGGTGACACAGGCTCTTAAAGCAAGCTGTGTGGAATCCCGTTTTCAGGGGATCTTCTCTTCGGTCCTGAACTGGATAGTATCCTGGACAGGACGGCAGACAAGAAGAAGGCCTTCCCGGTCAAGAACAAGAACCCCCCCTCCCAAGCGTTTTTTTCGGGCCTTTAAGCAGCAGGATAAGGGGAAAAGACCGCAAGAAAAAAGGAATTGGGCAGCGCAGAGGGGCAAAGGAAAGGGAGTCCTTTTCCATCCTCCTGCGCCAGCCAATAAGCCGCAATGACTCGACCCTGAGGGTAGGCGGGAGGTTACAGGGGTTCCTTCCGCAGTGGTCAGCTGTATCAAACAACCAGTACATACTGACCACTCTAGCTCAGGGGTACGCTATAGAGTTCTCAGAAGCCCCGCCAAAGAGATTTCTGGTCACTCAGGCCCCAAGGGATCCAGTGAAGTACGTAGCGTTAAAGTCCTCGTTGTTGGAACTTCAACAGCAGGGGGTGTTGGTCCGGGTTCCCCTAGCAGAACAGGGCAGAGGGTTCTTGTAAGGGCTTACCTTGTGTGGAGTCCATTTTGCAGGTTTGTAAGCTCACCCTTGCAGGTACACACAGCCCAAGGTAATACAGGTAAGACACTACCTGGGCTGTGAGTCTGTGCACGGGGGCTAGATAGAGATTAGCCCAGGATAGTATAGCCGTGGCCCAGGATTCCAGAGAGAGTCAGGTAAGTACTGACGGAAAGTTCAGGGTTTGCAGACAGGAACCAAAGACAAGTCCGGGGCACAAGCCGTGGGTCAAGGGATGGAGAAGACAGGGAAAGTCCAAAAGTACAAGCCGGGGTCAGAGGGCAGGAGACAGCAGCAATCCAGGGTACGTAAGCCAAAGGTTCAGAAGCCGGGGTCAGTCTTGTAGCTGAAGACAATCACAGGAACACAGGAACCGTTGGCACAGACAGGACAAGCAGAGTACAATGAACTGACACCTGCCTCATAGTGAGGCAGGGCTTTATACCCTGGTTGATTAGGAAACCTGCCTCAGCTGGACCAGGATAAACAGGTGCAGATTGCAGGGAGATTCAAAGACAGGCAATCAGCACATAGTTCAGAACCAGGCTTTGATGGACAGCAAGCAGAATATGAACTTGAGAAGTGGCTCAGAGGCAAAGACCTGGAGCAGTGAAGGAGAAGTCCTGGGTTCAATCCCACCCAGAGCCACTTGGGGCGTGACCACGCCTCGCTGTCTGTTTGGCACGATAGCGATCGTGACAGTTCCCCCCCCTTAAAAACGCCCTCCGGGCGTTGGAAGGAGCTTCCTCATAGACACAGTCTGTAAAGTCCAAACCACCCTCTTCACTAGAGTAGTCAAACACATCGTCCGACAGGAGAGATATGTTGCCATAGGCATCCATGCCATACAAACAGTTCTCGTCCAAACCATGGGGAAACAAAGCACCAACAACAGAGTCCGAAGACTTTTTCTTTTTCTTTTTGGACTTCGTTGCTTTTGAAGTTCTGGTAGGGGGTGCACTCACTGCTTGTAAAGCTTGTTCAAACACTGCTAGATCCTGCTTACGGACCATAGTACCATTCGAGGCATATGTGCAGTCAGGTGGAAGAACTTCACTTGGGGAGACATGATCTGGAACTTCAACTGGGGACACAGGAACTGGAACTGGGGACACAGGAACTGAAGACACAGGAACTGGAGACACAGGAACTGGAGAGACAGGAACTTCAACTGGGAAGGTAGGTACAGATTCTGAGGTATAGAAAAAACTCCCAATAGTACCCACCTGAAGAACCCTTGGCCGAGGTGGGCGAGTTGGGCAGAGCGATAAAAGGTGCCCGCTAGCACCACAATAAAAGCAAAGTCCATAGCCTCTCCTCCGCTCTCTTTCTACCTCAGATAGGCTGGACCGGATGGCCCCGATCTGCATGGGTTCCTCCTCCTCCAAGGTAGGCGTGTGTGCATCCACAGGAATGTCAAGACTTTGTGGTGGGGGAGCTTCATGGCTGGGCACATACAGAGCTTCATAACTTGGCACACACTGGGCTGGCTGGATGTCATAACTGTACTGGGGCTTCCTGTCCCTGGGTACCCGTAGGCCCCGTGAACTGAGAGCAGACCTGGGAGCGCTGGTCCTCTTAGAAACAGGAATGTATGAGTCCAGAGCAGACATGAACGTTTCCCAGCTGTCCAAGACTGGACTCTTTTCCTGTAACAACTGATGAGCCCATGATTTGATTTGCCCTGTGAGCAGGTTGATTGAAGCGCGAACCTTAACATAGTCCGTGGCATAGGTCTTAGGTTTAAGAGTAAACAACAGCTCACAATCCATTTTAAAACACAAGAAGGATGCACGGCTACCATCAAATTTCTCTGGCATAACAACAAACGGCTCAGGACATGCTGGTTCCGGGGCTGGGCGTGCTGTCCCTTTAAGTAATTGAATTTCTTGCTGTATTTCCAGAAAGGTATGGCCCAGGCTGGAGACTTGCAGAGCCAGGGAGGTGAGCATTTTATACAACTCTGCGGACTCCATGTTATTGGTCAGTTCATTATGTAAGGGCTTACCTTGTGTGGAGTCCATTTTGCAGGTTTGTAAGCTCACCCTTGCAGGTACACACAGCCCAAGGTAATACAGGTAAGACACTACCTGGGCTGTGAGTCTGTGCACGGGGGCTAGATAGAGATTAGCCCAGGATAGTATAGCCATGGCCCAGGATTCCAGAGAGAGTCAGGTAAGTACTGACGGAAAGTTCAGGGTTTGCAGACAGGAACCAAAGACAAGTCCGGGGCACAAGCCGTGGGTCAAGGGATGGAGAAGACAGGGAAAGTCCAAAAGTACAAGCCGGGGTCAGAGGGCAGGAGACAGCAGCAATCCAGGGTACGTAAGCCAAAGGGTCAGAAGCCGGGATCAGTCTTGTAGCTGAAGACAATCACAGGAACACAGGAACCGTTGGCACAGACAGGACAAGCAGAGTACAATGAACTGACACCTGCCTCATAGTGAGGCAGGGCTTTATACCCTGGTTGATTAGGAAACCTGCCTCAGCTGGACCAGGATAAACAGGTGCAGATTGCAGGGAGATTCAAAGACAGGCAATCAGCACATAGTTCAGAACCAGGCTTTGATGGACAGCAAGCAGAATATGAACTTGAGAAGTGGCTCAGGCCTCGTACACACGGCCGAGGAACTCGACGTGCCAAGCACATCGAGTTCCTCGTCGAGTTCCTTGTTGAACTTGTCGAGAAGCTCGACAGGCTTGCTTTGCGTACACACGTAACAGACAACAATTTGGTCGTTCTCCAGCGTGGTGACGCTCACCACGTATGACGCGACTATAAAGGGGAGGTTTGATTTTGTTGGCGCCACCCTTGGGGCTCCTTTTGCTGATTCCGTGTTTACGCGTGTTAGTAAAAGTTTGGTGAGTGACGATTCGTGCTTTTCAGTCTTTGTGCTTTCAGATTGATCTCTGCCGTTCAGTTTGTACTTGTGGGGGTCGTATCTAGGCAATCGGGACGTGCGGTCAGGTCGTATTGTTTTACATTGCGGTCCTGTCCCCGCGTTTTTCATTGTCAGGTCGTTCTTCATAGGTCTTGCTGTTCTTCACTGCGATCTGTTTAGTGCAATTCTGATTTGTCGTTCGTTCCTAGCCTTGTAGCCATGTTGCAGGCACCTAGTCATCGCCGACTTCGTGCTCAGCATCTTATGTGTGTAGGTCTGTTTGTTTATGACCTAGACGATGAGGAGTTCATGAACAGGAGGAGGACGCGTTCATGGACCAAGAATTGGTTGCTCCGTAGGAACCAATTCTCTCACATGCCTTTGCTGCGGGAGCTTCAGGAAAATAATCCTGTTGATTACAGGAATTTCCTGAGGATGTCTGATCCCGTCTTTCAGCACCTGTTGGCTTTGGTGTCCCCCTATATTACCAGGCAGGACACCGTTATGCGGGAAGCCATCAGTGCTGAGCAGAGGCTAGTTGCCACCCTCCGTTATCTGGCAACTGGGAGAAGCCTTCAGGACTTAAAGTTCTCGACGGGCATCTCCCCCCAGGCTCTGGGCCTCATCATTCCTGACACCTGCTCTGCCATCATCCAGGTTCTGCAGGAGGAATATATGAGGGTAAGTTTTCTGCTTTAATATCCCATTTTATGTCTATAATGTATGCTAATGTCTTGTAGTTATCTCCTCCTTCCCTAATTACCATGTCTGGAATATGTTGTGAATGTCCCCTTTGCCCCCATGCATGCTGTAAACTTTATTGATGCCCCTTTTTTGGCCTACATGCATATTTCCCATCACTTACCTCCCCAGCATGCTATCCAGGGCCCCAACCTACCTAGTCTAGTCACTTCCCAATGTATTGTGTTATATCCATTGTAATGTCCCCCCCTTCCCTCCAAAATGTGTTGTAAAGTCTATGTTCACCAATAATCCTAATTTTAATTTTTTTTGGACTCCCAAACTCATCTAGCCCCCCCTCCCAAATGTGTGGTAAAGTCTATGTTCACCAATATTAAATATATATTTTTATAGATTTTTGGACTCCCAAACTCATCTAGCCCTCCCCTCCCAAATGTGTGGTAAAGTCTATGTTCACCAATATTAAATATATATTTTTATTGATTTTTGGACTCCCAAACTCATCTAGCCCTCCCCTCCCAAATGTGTGGTAAAGTCTATGTTCACCAATATTAAATATTTTTGATTTTTGGACTCCCAAACTCATCTAGCCCTCCCCTCCCAAATGTGTTGTAAAGTCTATGTTCACCAATAATCCTAATTTTTTTTTTTCGACTCCCAAACTCATCTAGCCCTCCCCTCCCAAATGTGTGGTAAAGTCTATGTTCACCAATAATCATAATTTTTTTTTTTTTTGACTCCCAAACTCATCTAGCCCTCCCCAAACTTGGGCACTGGCCCATCAGAGGGGGTGTTTAATGTGCTAATTGTCTAAATATATTTAGATATAATATGCTAGTTCACAGAAATGTTATAATGCTTATAATGTCTTTGTCTAATCTGCTTGCAAGGTTATGTGTCTAATTTTTTGATTTTTTCTTCCCCAGCTTCCGTCCACACCACAGGAGTGGCAGTCTGTGGCTTTGGACTTCCAGACCCGTTGGAACTTCCCCAACTGCGGGGGAGCCATCGACGGGAAGCACGTCCGCATCGTGCCTCCACCCCGTTCGGGATCCCAGTTCTTTAATTATAAGGGGTTCAACAGTATTGTGCTGATGGCGGTGGTGTCAGCACAGTATGAATTCCTTTTTGTGGATGTCGGGATGAACGGACGGATATCGGATGGGGGAGCCTTCAGGCAGACGGAGTTTGCGCTTCGCCTTCAGGATGAGGATCTGTCATTGCCACCGGATGACCAGAATGTAGAAGGCCTGCCATTTGTTTTCCTGGCTGATGAAGCGTTTGCCCTGGGACCCCATCTTATGAGGCCATACCCTCAGCGCACCCTCACCCCAGAGAGGAGTGTCTTTAATTTTAGGCTGGGCCGAGCACGCAGAGTGGTTGAGAACGCCTTCGGCATCATGGCCAGCCAGTTACGCCTTTTCCTCACCTCTCTCCACATGGCGGAATATAAGTGGAATACAATTATTTTTGCATGCTGCATACTACACAATTTTTTGCGGAGACAATCTCCTACTTATATGGCCCTGGTTGGGCCCGAGGCACAACTTTTGTCTCCAGCAGAAACTTTGCCGGGCCTTGAAGCTGGCCACACAGGACTGCCCCCCCAGAGTGCCCGTGAAGTGCGGGACAAATACATGGACTATTTCATGGGTAGGGGGGCAATACCATCTCAAGGCAATTTGCCGTAATTTTTTCTTTACAAAAAATAAATACAAATATTTTTTAAAAAAATTGTTATGTCTTGCTTGTGTTGCTTGTAGTTGTTTACTAAGTGTAACTAAGTGTATTTTCATTATCAACTAGCAAACATTTCCCAGGTGACCCCCAAACAAAACACATAGAAAATTATACGTATTTTAAGAAAAACCCCACACGGTTCAAAAGCTCTTTATTTTCTGACATAATTTTTTTTTTGGTTTACCAAATACCCCCAAAAAATTATTTGTTTATTTTTCCTTTTTTTGATCATACAATATACAAAAATCTTGTTGTTGTTTTTTTTTTTTTTCTTTTTTGATCATACAATATACAAAAATCTTTTTTTTTTTTTTCCTTTTTTGATCATACAATATACAAAAATCTTTTTTTTTTTTTTGAATTTTCTTTTTTGATCATACAATATACAAAAATCAATTTTTTATTTTTTTTTTATTTTTTTTTGATCATACAATATACAAAAATCATTTTTTTTTTATTTTTTTTATTTTTTGATCATACAATATACCAAAATCTGTATTTTTTTTTTTTTTGATTAAATAATCATGAAAATCTGGTTTTGTTATTTTTTTGTGTTTTTTTTGGATTAAATAATCATGAAAATCTGGTTTTGTTATTTTTTTTTTTTTTTTTTTGGATTAAATAATCATGAAAATCTGGTTTTGTTATTTTTTTTTTTTTTTTTGGATTAAATAATCATGAAAATCTGGTTTTGTTATTTTTTTTTTTTTTTATTAAATAATCATGAAAATCTGGTTTTGTTATTTTTTTTTTTTTTTTTGGATTAAATAATCATGAAAATCTGGTTTTGTTATTTTTTTTTTTTTTTTGGATTAAATAATCATGAAAATCTGGTTTTGCTATTTTATTTTTTTTTTTTTGGATTAAATAATCATGAAAATCTGGTTTTGTTATTTTTTTTTTTTTTTTTTATTAAATACTCTTAAATCTGTGTTTTTTTGGTTTCACAAACTTTTTTGGCCACATTCAGACTCTCCCCAAAACATCTATTAAATTTTTCAATTTATTTTCCACCCTCCTTGTTCGTTCTTTTATTTTTCGGTTGGCCAGATGTATCTCCTCCACCTCTTCTCTGCAGGCCCAGATTTCTTGGATCACCATCTGGACAGTATGCCTGTCCAAGTCCAAGCCACCACCTGCTCCTGAAATGTGGGACAAAACCATTTATTAAAATTAGGCAGGCCTACATCTACATTACCTGAAGCTGGGTTAGTTATATGTTACTTTACCTGATGTGGTGGCAGGCTGCGCATCATCACCATCCCTCGGGGGTGTGGCTTGCATGCTGACTTGGTGCTCCCGTGTCGAAGCTTCATGACGCCCTACGAGAATGAAGAAAATGGAAACAGGATTTTAAGAGCTTATAGGCCTGAAAGAGGAATATGATTCACTTTATACAATTTCTGGGACTATTGATGTTTAGAAAAACCCCTCTGGGCAAAACACAGGATTGTAGGCATTCACAAAGATCATGACATTTCTTGTACCTTTGGTCTACTTTTAAACATGTAATGATACAAAAAAGATTCACTGGCGCTCTATGGGTTAACACTATAGTCCAATATAATATTTAAGACCCTCGTATGGGCTGTAAACGATCCGTGCTGCAGAAATCCAGGTACCTAGAAGCACCACCAAAATACAGTTACAACAAAAAGGAATTCTGCGCTCATAAAGGTTTACCATTCTAATTCCACATAATGTTTGTGAGGAATAACATTCAGTAGATCTCAGTTTGTTCGGAAGAACCAGTTCTTTATGTAGAAAAGATAAACAAATGTATACAGCACAACGCAAAAAAATGTTCCCAGTGCCTGCATGAAAACACACACAATCTTTCAGGGCTTCAAGGGTTAAAATGTTGCAATTTTGTTTCCAGCTGCATTCATAGAAAACAACCGTGCTGATTGTAATTGGAGTACATTACCCAGGACGTCACTATGGCGTTTGATGTCACTTCCTAGTTAATATCTGGCATCTGGGCTCCTGTACACTCTCCTGTATGTGTCCAAACGTGCTCCAGCCTCAATGTTTGCAGCTGCTAGGAGCGCAGCACAGAGATGACAGCCATGGAGAGACAATCTTCCTGTTGGAACGTGCTGACAAGCAGGCAGAGAAAAGTTCAGCCGAATGTTAGGCGCCCTCCAGTGGACAAAGTGCAAATTGCATTGAGGAAAAAAAATTTAAGTTGTAAATGGCGATTATAAATGAAAATCTTTTCTTGATATTACTGACTTAGGTCTTCCAAAATAAAAGAGGAGTTTTGAAACAGTCTGTTTCAAAACTCCTCTTTTTTTTGGAAGACCTAAGTCAGTAATATCAAGAAAAGATTTTCATTTATAATCGCCATTTACAACTTAAATTTTTTTTCCTCAATGCAATTTGCACTTTGTCCACTGGAGGGCGCCTAACATTCGGCTGAACTTTTCTCTGCCTGCTTGTCAGCACGTTCCAACAGGAAGATTGTCTCTCCATGGCTGTCATCTCTGTGCTGCGCTCCTAGCAGCTGCAAACATTGAGGCTGGAGCACGTTTGGACACATACAGGAGAGTGTACAGGAGCCCAGATGCCAGATATTAACTAGGAAGTGACATCAAACGCCATAGTGACGTCCTGGGTAATGTACTCCAATTACAATCAGCACGGTTGTTTTCTATGAATGCAGCTGGAAACAAAATTGCAAAATTTTAACTCTTGAAGCCCTGAAAGATTGTGTGTGTTTTCATGCAGGCACTGGGAACATTTTTTTGCGTTGTGCTGTATACATTTGTTTATCTTTTCTACATAAAGAACTGGTTCTTCCGAACAAACTGAGATCTACTGAATGTTATTCCTCACAAACATTATGTGGAATTAGAATGGTAAACCTTTATGAGTGCAGAATTCCTTTTTGTTGTAACTGTTTTAAACATGTAAGCCAACCAAGTATACACTGGATCACCTCACCTCTGTGTGAACCCCAAAATGGGTTATTAAAGGGGACAACAATTATGCAAATGAGTCCACATGTGTCACCGACTGCTGAGCAGACTCTCCTTTTACTGTATATATTTTAATTTAACAATAATAGAATTTTGTTAATAGCACATCTACATTAATTTAAATATTGATCTCACGATAAATTTAGTGAAATGTCATAATTTTCTAAATTTTATGCACAATATTTTGTCGTATGAGTTGTCGTTCCGAATGTACGTCGACTTTGACGACAAATTATTGGGCAGAAAAACATAATACAGTACAACCTGAAATAAAAAACACATGGCGCGGAACAAATAATAAAAAATATATAAAAAACTTACTTCTTCGAATCACTCTCCTGATCCGCTTCATTTGTTCCCGCTTTTTGAGGTCCGACCACCTTTTTCTGATCTGTTCCTTAGATCTTTTCACCCCAAATTTGCAAAAGAGACTCCTCCTCACCTTCTCCATTATTGCGGCCTTGACCTTGTTCGGGTAATTGTATGGCCCATGCCTCCCATCATAGTCCTCTGCTTTGAAGATGAGGACCATCTCCACCATTTCTTCAAAGGTCATGTTGGTGGCCTTAAATCGGATTCTCCTGGTGATCCCTCGTCCCGCCTGGCCTGGCTCCTGTAATGCTGCCATATTTTCCAACATGTGCTCCCAACCAAAAAAAATAATGAAAAGGGGCGGGGAAAGGACTACACCGCGAACGTCAGGGGCGGGGAGACGTGCGTAAAGTCACACATGCGCGTGTATAAAGGGCTACCACGTGAGTAAAAGGGGCGTTCACAGTTTGTGGAAGACGGCGGAGATAACGATCGGGTCAAACACCGGTATGTAACTACATTTTCCATGTTATTATTGATTGAATGATTTTGTGGGCTACATATTATGGTCATAAACTAAGAGATAGCTAGTTCTAAAATTGAAGGTAATGGGCCGCTATAGTGCCGTCGTACGTAACCAACGCTTTGCTTATGCATTTTGTTCCAACTACTGTTGTGTGGCCAATCTCGGTTCTCAGGATGTCTTTAGAAAAAATTTCGTTTTAGACATGATGCAAATGGTCGCTTTTATGTCTTGACCAAACTAGATCGGAGTGCTTTTCTATAACGTTTCATACACAAATGAGGAGGAGATCTGGCTTATTAGTTAGACACAACTGGTCATCTGTTTCCTACGAACTGACCCAACATGATCTGCTGCCAATTCCTCCTTGTCGTTTTAGCGACGGAAGATAAGGGGCGGGGGGAAACATCTAATTCTTTAAGCATGGGCGGATGACGTGTGCGGAGTGTATATAAGGCTCGAACACACGTGGCGTCCATACGACCGGGTTGCGTAAGAAAGACGTTTGAACGACAAGCGTGTAGGTATGCTTCGAACTTGGGACAGCAGTGGCATATTCAGGAAAGACAGACATTTAAAGGAGCAATAACCCCAATTTTTTTGGGGCATAAATAGCTTACTTTACATTATATCAGTCTGGATTTCATGTCCTGATTGTCCGTTTTTGCTTTTAAGCAGCTGTAATCCTTTGCATAAATCCACACTTCCTGGTTCTCTGGCTCACTCTAAAATTTCTCATGGGAGCTTCTCACTGTGGTCTAAGCTGTGTGTCTAAAAATCCACAGAAACAATGGTAATAATTTATTTGACAAAAATATGCCCTGGATTTGTTTGTTTTTGTTCTGTGTGTCTCTTTACTTCACAGAAACATTAAATCAGTTTAAAAGCGAAAGTGAAACTAGAGGCACATTATATGTATGCACTTGTATGTCTCTAGACACTGTAAACAGTCATTTCAGCCAAAAAAGATGTATCCATTAGTGACCCTTTAAGGGCTAGCTGGTGAGAAAGAGTAATTAACTTTATAGACTGTGGATTGACAATATTTATTTCTCCTTGGTTTTGGACAGGAAAAGATGAACCAGTTCAACAAACCAGAGTTTTTGGAGATCTTTATTGACCGGTGGAGAGAACTTCCAGTTCTGTGGGCCACCAAAGACCCCATATCCCGCAACAAAGACTTGCGGAAAACAGCACTGGAGAGCCTGCTCCCACTTGTGCGGAGACAGGTGGGGTTTGATGTGATGACTGACCAGTTGGAGGTCAAAATTGGGACCTTGAGAGGCACCTACAGGAAGGCACGCAACAGGGTCTTGGCTTCGATGAGGTCTGGAGCAAGGCAGGTATATGTACCAAAGTTGTGGTACTATAGTAAACTGAGCTTCCTGGATGAACACCTGGAGGTAAGGGAGTCACTTTCTAGCCTTACCCCCAGAAGTAACAGAAGGTCCAGCCTTCCCTCCAGCCTTCCCTCCAGCCTTCCCTCCAGCCAACCTGCTGCTCCCTCTGCAGATGAACCCTCTCAGCAGCCTTCCATCCTGGATGAAGATCCGGATTTGCCCAGCTGGAGCCAGGTATAGTACTTTCAATGTGCAAATGTGTGGTGTTTAAATGTTGTTAAAGAGATGTAAATTAAGATGTTAAAGGTCAAAAAAAGGTAGAGATAAAAATGTTATACAGATCATTTGTCAGTATTGGCCAGGAATGATTTTTGTGTGATTCACAAAAAAACATGGGTCACAATGATTGGCTTAGCTAAGTCGTGAATAAAAAATATGCAACAGTCAGGAGCTGAAAATTGAGTCTTATTTTTAAAAAAGAAAGTAAAACTGTACTTTTTTTCCATACACAGGACGAGACCAGCCAGCAGGAGGATCGGGAAAATGCCAGGCAGGAGGAGGGCAGGGTGAGTGGCTTGGAGGAGGCTGCAGGCCCAAGTAACTTGGACGAGGTGGCAGGTCCAAGTGGCTTGAACGAGGTGGCAGGCCCAAGTGGCTTGGACGAGGTGGCTGGGCGAAGTACCAGGTGTCAGGTGCCTCCTCTTCGCCTGCGTCCGAGAAGGCAGGTGAGGGATACGAGGGTGCGTGACGCCTCACTGGCCCTCATTCGGGACGCCCATGCAACCCTTCAGCAGCCTCCCACTGCTCAGGAGGGATTTGTGACTGTGGTTTTGGCAAAAATGGCAGACATGACAGTGGACCAGCGCCTCCTCTTTGAGGGACTCCTCATCACCCTAGCAAATCAGGGGGTGAGGGGTCTTCTCACGGAGGACACTGTCATTTGCAGACATGCCCATCCTCAGACACCAGATAACTCCCAACCTCCTCCACCTTCTTCTTCTCATGCTACTTCTCAACCTCCCCCACCTTCTTCTTCTCCTGCTCCTTCTCAACATTATTCTTCCTCTTCTTCTCCTGCTCCTTCTCAACATTCTTCTTCCTCTTCTTCTCCTGCTCCTTCTCAAAATTATTTTTCCTCTTCTTCTCCTGCTCCTTCTCAACATTCTTCTTCCTCTTCTTCTCCTGCTCCTTCTCAACATTTTTCTTCCTCTTCTTCTCCTGCTCCTTCTCAACATTCTTCCTCCTCTTCTTCTACTACTCCTACTCCACCTTCTTCTACTGCTCCACCTCCTTCTACTGCTCCTTCTACTGCTCCTCCTCCTTCTACTGCTCCACCTCCTTCTACTGCTCCTTCTACTGCTCCACCTCCTTCTACTGCTCCTTCTACTACTCCTCCTCCTTCTACTGCTCCTCCTCCTTCTACTACTCCTCCTCCTTCTACTGCTCCTTCTACTTCTCCTCCTCCTTCTACTACTCCTCCTCCTTCTACTACTCCTCCTCCTTCTACTGCTCCTTCTACTGCTCCACCTCCTTCTACTACTCCTCCTCCTTCTACTGCTCCTCCTCCTTCTACTGCTCCACCTCCTCCTCCTCCACCTCCTCCTCCACCACCTTCGTCTACTCCTCCTCCACCACCTTCGTCTACTCCTCCTCCTGGCATGAGTACTACCCCTGTGGCACCACCTCCAGCCAGGCAGAAGAGGAAGGCTGCTGAGAAGGCTGCAGAGAAGGTCAAAGAGCAGGCTGCAGGGAAGCCACCAAGGAAGGCCTTGAAGAAAACAAGAAAGTGACTCCCTTACTTCCATGTGGTGTACCAGAGTTCGGCTGCTATAGTACCACAACCTGGTGACATATGCCTGCCCTGCTCCAGTTTGTGACCTCGGGGAGTCCAAGACCTTGATGCGTTCCTTCCTGAATGAACCTCTCAAGTCCCCATTTTGGCCTCCAACTGCTCACCAGTCACATCAGGCCACACCTGGCTGTGCACAAATGGCAGCAAGCTCTCCAGTGCTGACTTTTGCTTAGTTACTTTATTTTTCGAACCAAAATAAATGGTAAATTTTGATTTTACAGTTCATACTTGTCCTTGTTTTTTTTTGCTTTAAAATTTAGCTTGTGAGAAGGCAGGTTATGTTTAAAATAAAATGGGATATAAGGTGTAATTTGAAAGGGACAGATGAGATAAGACAAAGCAATAAGGTTTCAATGGGGGGAACTTGACATTCCAAAAAATAAGAGGATTTGCATTTTTGCTAAATTAAAAATTAAGGGGAATATTAAGAGCAGGATTTAAAACACAGGACCAAAATAAGGTGACAATTTTTAAAGAAAATATAATTGAGATCAGTAAGAAAAAGGTTCCACAAAATTTTACAGAACTCTGTGTGAATATCCTAACAAAAGCAAAAAAGAATATTGCTGTTTTGTGCCCTTACAAAAAATTGTGTAAAGCGCTGCAAATAAACGATGCAATAATGTTGGAAGCGAGACGAATGTGCTATCTCCATTCCAAACGCTACTTTTACCGATGGTGTTCTCCAGTGTCTAAGTTTTTCACAGGTTTCTTAGCATACACACGACCGAGTTTCTCGTTGATAAAACAGCCCGACGAAGAACTCGTCGATCCAAAATCCACTCCCGTCGAGAAAATAGAGAACCTGCTCTCTATTTGCTCGACGAGTTCCTCGGCGGCTCCATCGGGCCGAAAGTGTACACACGACAGAGTTTCTCGACAGAATCCGGCTCTCACCGAGTTTCTCGACGAATTCTGCCGAGAAACTCTGTCGTGTGTACAAGGCCTCAGAGGCAAAGACTTGGAGCAGTGAAGGAGAAGTCCTGGGTTCAATCCCACCCAGAGCCACTTGGGGCGTGACCACGCCCTGCTGTCTGTTTGGCACGATAGCGATCGTGACAGTTCTATTCCCATGTCTTCCTAGTAAGGAAACCTACGGGAAAGTTCAGGCTGATATTAAACTTAAAACCCTTAAACAGGTGTGTCAGGTACAGGAGATTCAAAATGGATTCAATATTCTCAATCAGGAATATTCTGACGCCAGATTGCTTCATGGCATCGATAGACCTGAGGGATGCGTACCTTCACTTACCTATCTCCCCTCAGTCCCAGACGTTTCTCAGACTGGCGGTAGAGATAGGGGGTCAAGTTCAGCACTTCCAGTACAGGGCCCTCCCCTTCGGGCTGTCATCATCACCTCGGATTTTTACGAAGGTGCTGGCTGAGGCCTTAGCCCTGTTGCGTCTACAAGGAATAGCAGTCATCCCTTACTTGGATGACCTCCTCTTCTTTGCTCCCTCAGAGGAGAAGTTGTTGAGGGATCTTTCTCTGGCGCAAACCCACTTGGAAGCCCTAGGATGGATTTTAAACCTTCAGAACTCCGCCCTGGTTCCTTCTCAGAAGATTTGTTTTCTGGGATACCAGGTGGATTCGCGGAACCAGAGAATTTTTCTCCCCCCAGAAAAAGCATCCAAGGTCTTGGACACTGTTCAGTTGCTTCAGTCCCATCAGTCTTTGACGGTCAGACAGGTAATGGCATCCCTAGGAATTTTGACCTCCACCATGCCGGCGGTCCAATGGGCGAGGTTACATTTCAGGCCCCTGCAGGCTTTTCTTTTAAAGACATGGGATCGGAAAACCAGTTCTCTGGACACCCGGGTAAAAATTCCAGCCCGGGTAGTAAGATCCCTTTACTGGTGGAAAAACCAGCGAGTGTTTGCAGAGGGTCTGGAGTGGTCCTTCCCTGTGGGACTAAGGCTCACCACGGATGCCAGCGCCTGGGGATGGGGAGCTCACCTAGAAGAGAAATTTTCACAGGGAAGGTGGTCAAGGGAGGAAGCCCTGCGTTCCTCAAACTGGAGGGAACTAAGGACGGTGGCCCTGGCACTAGTGGAGTTTGCTCCATTTCTCAGGGGCCATCATGTTCAGGTCCTGACGGACAATGCTACAACAGTAGCATACTTGAACAGGCAGGGGGGTACAAGAAGCCTTTCGCTTCTGTCCCTGGCCACAGAGATTCTCTCCTGGGTAGAGAGCAATTTGCTCTCCTTGACAGCCCTACACCTAAAGGGGTCCCTGAATACGGTGGCAGACTTTTTAAGCAGACACCAGATTCGGGAGTCGAAGTGGTCCCTGAATGCGGAGGTCTTCTCAGAGATCTCCAGCAGGTGGGGTCTCCCAGAGGTAGACTTGTTTGCCTCGAGGGAGAACTCCCAGGTAGGAAGATACTTTTCTCTGAGTCAGGGAGATGGGTCCTTAGGGGTAGACGCTCTGTCGCATCCCTGGGATTTCCGCCTCTGCTTTGCCTTTCCCCCGTTTCAGTTAATTCCCCTAGTTCTGAGGAAGGTTCAGAGAGAAAGTGTTCCGGTCATTCTCATTGCCCCATTTTGGCCCAGGAGAGCATGGTTCGCAACGCTTCTAGCCTTGTCAACCAGGCCCTATTGGCACCTGCCCCTCAGGCAGGATCTTCTAGTTCAGGGTCCAATTTCTCACCCAGATGTGGCGCGGCTGTCCTTGACCGCGTGGCTTCTGAAAGGGAAATCCTGAAAAGAAAGGGGTTCTCCGACCGCTTGGTTTCCACCTTACTCAACAGCAGGAAGAAGGTAACCCGAGCCATTTACACCAAGGTTTGGAAGGTTTTTTCCTCTTGGTGTAGCTCTTCGAGTCAGGACCCTAGGGAACTGAAATCTATCCTGGAATTTTTACAGGAGGGGGCTGATAAGGGCTTAGCTGCTAGCACCCTTAAGGTACAGGTATCCGCACTTACAGTTTTTTTGGAAAGATCTGTAGCCACAGAACCATTGGTGGTGAGGTTTTTTAGATCTCTTTTGAGGTCTAGACCACCAAGGTTAAAGGGTTTCCCGAAGTGGGAACTCTCAGTGGTTTTGAGATCTTTGGCAAGCAAGCCTTTTGAACCCTTAGGGGAAGCTTCAGTTAGGAACCTTACCTTCAAAACTTTATTTTTAATCGCTATTACCTCAGCACGTAGGATCAGCGAATTGCAGGCCCTGTCAGTGAAGGAGCCTTTTTTATGTTTATTTTCAGATAGGGTAGTGCTTAAAACTGACCCTAAGTTTTTGCCTAAAGTGGCTTCTAACAATAATCGTGTACAGGACATTGTACTTCCCACTTTTTGTTCTAACCCTTCGGGTGAAAAAGAATTATTTTTCCATATGTTGGATGTCAGACGGGTCTTGTTATATTATTTAGAAATAACAAGCCCGTTTAGGCGTTCGGATTCTTTATTTGTCCTTTTTGGGGGTAACAAAAGGGGTCAGCAGGCATCTAGGGGGACACTAGCTAGATGGCTGAAGCTGGCTATCAGGGAGGCTTATTTACAGGCAGACCTGACTCCGCCAGAGGGTATCCGTGCCCATTCGACCAGAGCTCTCGCAACTTCCTGGGCAGAAAGAGCTGGTGCCGCGCCAGAGCAAATCTGCAGGGCAGCGACGTGGTCAAGTTTCCACACGTTCGTGCGACACTATAGGTTGGACCTCGCCTCAGCTAGTGATCAGGCTTTTGGCAGGAAGGTCCTACAAGCTGTCATCCCGCCCTAAGGTAGTAAGTCTCTGTTGTCCTCTCAAGGTGCTGTCCTGAAAGACGCCTCGGGAAAATTCAAGTTAGGCTTACCGGTAACTTGTTTTCCAGAAGTCTTTCAGGACAGCAACGACCCGCCTTATTGTTTGTGATGTACTATGCTGTGACTAACATATATGCTTGTGTGTTCCAGCCGGGGCCGGAGGTTTCTCTATAACAACTGAGGAGTACAAGGAGGGGCCTCCTTTTAAAAGGATGAAAGAAGGTGTTTCCTGATGGAGTGGGAGGATCATGATATCTCAAGGTGCTGTCCTGAAAGACTTCTGGAAAACAAGTTACCGGTAAGCCTAACTTGAATTTTTTGGAAAAAAATCACTTTTTTAATACAAAAATAAGACAACAGGAAAGTTAGCCCAATTTTTTTTGATATTGTGAAAGATAATGTTATGCCGAGTAAAATGATACCCAACATGTCACGCTTCAAAATTGCGCCCGCTCGTGGAATGGCGTCAAACTTTTACCCTTAAAAACCTCCATAGACGACGTTTAAAAAATTCTATAGGTTGCATCTTTTGAGTTACAGAGGAGGTCTAGGGCTAGAATTATTGCTCTTGCTCTAACGATTGCGGCAATACCTCACTTGTGCGGTTTGAACACTGTTTTCATATGCAGGCCTACTCACGTATGCGTTCGCTTCTGCGCGCGAGCTCGTCGGGACAAGGCGCTTTAAAAAAAAATTGTTTTCTTATTTATTTTAATTTATTTTATAAATTTTTACACTGTTTTAAAAAAAAAATGGGTCACTTTTATTCCTATTACAAGGAATGTAAACATCCCTTGTAATAGAAAAAAGCATGACAGGTCCTCTTAAATATGAGATCTGGGGTCAAAAAGACCTCAGATCTCATATTTAGACTAAAATGCAATAAAAAATAAAAAATGTATTTGTCATTTGAAAAAATGACAGCAGAAAAATGTGCCTTTAAGAAGCATGGGCGGAAGTGATGTTTTGACGTCGCTTCAGCCCTGCTATGCTATGGAGACGGGTGGGGGTCATCTTGCCCTCACTCGTATCCCAGCCAAGCAGCGTGAAGGACCCGATCGCCTCCGCCGCTGGTGACGGCTCCGGTAAGCGGTGGAGGGCGTGGGAAAGTGGCGGGAGGGGGACCCCTCTCCCGCCGCCGATAACGAATCCGCCGCGGATTATCGTTTACAGGACCGGCCACGTTAAAGATGAAGATATTGCCGAGATATTCATTTTTAAAGTAATGACGTATATGTACATGAGCTGGTCCTTAAGTGGTTAAAACCGATTCAAATGAAACCCTCTGTAACCCTTACTTTCCTGTTCCTACAAAAATACAACAGCCGCGACTCGTAAGTTCGAACATATTCATGTTACTACATACAAACATTCTGTTACAAATGTGGGGAGATACTTCATAGTTTCCAAAACAAAAATCAAAAAACAAAACTGCCAGAATTTTACAACAACCAATGAACTGATGAGGGGAGTACGCCCATGGCACAACATTTATGTTGATCAGGCATATAGAGGTGACAAGAGCATACATCCGCTAAACCGATAATGCGTTTGCAGAGCGGACATATCCCCCTCAGGCGAACGTCTGTGCATAATCACACAGGGCCCTTTTGCCGGCAGACATGTCCTCATTCCGCAAACACCCCTCTCCAACCTCAGGAAGTTTATCTCAACCAGCGTCAGTCTGCCCCAGTCCGCTCTTTAGAGCGGGTTGCGGGAGAACTAACACTGGGTGACACTATGATAATACATATTAAAATACATCTTCATAAAATTTCCACGACACCTGCTCTAGTTTGGTCCGTCTTGCATGATCCGACTTGTGCTCTGATGATCTTGAGGGGGAACTCCACACCAATTTTTTTTTAAAAACCGGCATGGGTTCCCCTTCTAAGAGCATACCAGGCCCTTTGGTCTGGTATGGATTTTAAGGGGAACCCCCCATACCAAAAAACGGCATGGGGTCCCCACCCAAAATCCATACCAGACCTTTATGCGAGCACGCAGCACGGCCGGTCAGGAAAGGGGGTGGGGATGAGCGAGCACCCCCCACCACAAAGCACCTTGTTGATAAGGACAAGGGCCTCTTCGCAACAACCCTGGTCGTTGGTGGTGGGGGGCTTATCGGAATTCTGGGAGCCCCCTTTAATAAGGGGGCCCCCAGATCCCGGCCCCCCAACCTATGTGAATGAGTATGGGGTATATTGTAGCAAAAGAGCAGAAGAGACTGGACAGCGGGAGAACAAATCGTAAGAGACCCCCAGAGCTGCCTAATAAATTACTTTAAAAACCTGTGTAGTGTGTTTTCTTTTTGACACTTTTTTTTTCAGGTGAATGGGTAGGGGTACGATGTACCCCAAACTCATTCATATAGGATGGGGGGCCAGGATCTGGCGGACCCCTTATTACATAATAAAATCAGCAGAGCTTCCCCTCATTTCAGATATAACCCTCAGATATACCCCTATAGCGCGGCATTGCCTAATATTATTGGGCGACCTTGGCCGGGGGAGGGGAGCAACTGTCGCCCCCCATAAGACGTCTGATTACTGGCCAGATCGGGTGCACATTAACTGAGAGAGGCGGAGCCTAATGCTCCACCTACCCTCCCCTGCACAGCATCAACACTGGGTCTTCTTCCCTGCCCGGAGGTCTGATAATAAACTAGGAGGAGAGGATGATGACGGGAACCCCAAGGCAGCAGCCAGAACAGCACAGCACAAGTACCCCGATGGACGAGAAGAGAGGAGGGCGGAGTCTTAATTAGAGGGACAGGTGATTCTGTCTATTTAGAGACACCATGAGGGGGAGCCAGTACAGATGCAGGAGGTCCCAAAATATTCTCATGGTCCCCCCACCACAGTGTCCCCCTGTCACCCCCACCACAGTGTCCCCCTGTCCCTCCCACCACAGTGTCCACTGTCCCCCCCACCAGAGTGTCCCCCTGTCACCCCCACCACAGTGTCCCCAGTGTCCCCCTGTCCCTTCCACCACATTGTCCCCCCCACCACAGTGTCCCCCCACCACAGTGTCCTCGTGTCCCCCTGTCCCCCCCATAACAATGTCCCCCTGTGTACCCCCACCACAGTGCCCCCCCACCACAATGTGTCCCCCTGTCCCCCCCACCACAGTGTCCCCCCCACCCCAATGTCCCCCCCACCACTGTGTCCCCTCCACCAGTGTCCCCCCCCACCACAGTGTCCCCCTGTCCCCCCCACCACAGTGTGCCCCAGTGTCCCCCCCACCACAGTGTCCCCCCCACCACCCGTGCGTCTCCCCACCACAGTGTCCCCATGTCCCTCCCACCATAGTGTCCCCCCACCACAGTGTCCCCCCACCACAATGTCCCCCTGTGTACCCCCACCACAGTGCCCCCCCACCACAATGTGCCCCCCTGTCCCCCACCACAGTGTCCCCCCCACCACTGTGTCCCCTCCACCAGTGTCCCCCTGTCCCCCGCACTACAGTGTGCCCCAGTGTCCCCCCACCACAGTGTCCCCCCCTCCCCATGTGTTCCCCCACCACCGTGTCCCCCTGTCACCCCCATCACAGTGTCCCCCTCACCCCAATGCCCCCCCACCACTGTGTCCCCTCCACCAGTGTCCCCCCCACCACAGTGTCCCCCTGTCCCCCCCACCACAGTGTGCCCCAGTGTCCCCCCACCACAGTGTCCCCCCCACCACCCGTGCGTCTCCCCACCACAGTGTCCCCATGTCCCTCCCACCATAGTGTCCCCCCACCACAGTGTCCCCCCACCACAATGTCCCCCTGTGTACCCCCACCACAGTGCCCCCCCACCACACTGTGCCCCCCTGTCCCCCACCAGTGTCCCCCCCACCACTGTGTCCCCCCACCACTGTGACCCCTCCACCAGTGTCCCCCCCACCACAGTGTCCCCCGCACTACAGTGTGCCCAGTGTCCCCCCACCACAGTGTCCCCCCCTCCCCATGTGTCCCCCCACCACAGTGTCCCCCTGTCACCCCCACCACAGTGTCCCCCCCACCACAGTGTCCCCTCCACCAGTGTCCCCCCACCACAGTGTCCCCCCCACCACAGTGTCCCCCCATCACAGTGTCCCCCCCCCCCACTACAGTGTCCCCCCACCACAATGTGTCCCCCTGTCCCCCAACCAGTGTCCCCCCACCACAGTGTCCCCCCCCCCACCACTGTGTCCCCTCCACCAGTGTCCCCCCACCACAGTGTCCCCCCCCACCACCACCTGTGTGTCCACATGTGTCCCCCCACCACAGTGTCCACCGTGTCCCCCACCACATTGTCCCACTATGTTCCCCCACCACAGTGTCCCCCCACCAGCGTGTCCCCCCCCCCACCACAGTGTCCCCCTCCCCCACTGTGTCCCCTGTCACCACTGCATCGTTCTTTGTCCTCATCGCACTCTTCCACAGCATCCCTCTCTGTCTGTCCCCAGCGTCGCTTTCTGTCCTCATCTCACTGTGTCCCTCTCTGTCTGTCCCCAGTGTCCCTCTCTGTCCCTTGCATCCCTCTGTGTCCTTTGTGTCCCTCTCTGTCCTCATCTCACTGTGTCCCTCTCTGTCATCATCTCACTGCGTCCCTCTCTGTCTGTCCCCAGTGTCCCTCTCTGTCCCTTGCATCCCTCTCTGTCATCATCTCACTGCGTTCCTCTCTGTCCCCAGTGTCCCTCTCTGTCCCTTGCATCC
The DNA here is from genome assembly GCF_905171775.1 of Rana temporaria. Lineage (NCBI taxonomy): Eukaryota > Metazoa > Chordata > Amphibia > Anura > Ranidae > Rana > Rana temporaria. The sequence continues at coordinate 103,244,500 of NC_053499.1, forward strand.
CTCTCTGTCATCATCTCACTGCGTCCCTCTCTGTCCCTTGCATCCCTCTCTGTCATCATCTCACTGCGTCCCTCTCTGTCTGTCCCCAGTGTCCCTCTCTGTCCCGTGCATCCCTCTCTGTCCTCATCGCACTGCGTCCCTCTGTCTGTCCCCAGCATCACTCTCTGTCCTCATTGCACTGCGTCCCTCTGTCTGTCCCCAGCATCCCTCTCTGTCCTCATCTCACTGCGTCCCTCTGTCTGTCCCCAGCATCCCTCTCTGTCCTCATCTCACTGCGTCCCTCTGTCTGTCTCCAGCATCCCTCTCTGTCTTCATCTCACTGCGTCCCTCTGTCTGTCCCCAGCATCCCTCTCTGTCTTCATCTCACTGCGTCCCTCTGTCTGTC